>NC_143449.1:6022500-6338529 GCF_987193195.1 Phasianus colchicus
AAACTGCAGAGCTGCAGAGCTGCAAGGAAGGCGTTGCGGGTAATATCCTTAACAAATAAATAAATAAAATCGCTTGGGACAGCGATAAAGCCGTAAGCCCGTCGGGGGCCGTCCTGCGCCCTGATGCTCCCCTTGCAGGTGCTGTGCTGATGCGCTGCGCTGTGCGCCCTGCCGGCCTGCCCTGCCCCGGGCACCGCGCTGCCGAGCGCAGCTCACGTCATTCGTTGTATTCGCTTCTGTTTATCAGCGTTTTTTTGGCCAGACTGCTGATGTGAGCTTTTTCGTATCGTATGAGGAATAAGTGCCTTGTGAAGAACGTGGCAGAAATCGTTTAGTGGTGTAGTTTTTCCTTTCTGCTAAAACTAGGAGAAAGGCGAATTTACTGAGGTTAGGATTGGATTTCCTTTTAACTTACTGTAAGCTGGAGTTTCTTCTCTTAGATTGTAGAACAGCATTGAAACGGCCGAATATTTGCTTTGTTCCACTAACGTTTTCCAGATCTAAAATAAGCACAGTGATGTGTCTCAAGGGAGCTGCAGATAAAATACGGACATGTAATTCTCATCGTGTGTTGTCCTGGGGGTGCTAATAGCCCTGTGCAGCAGGCACCAGGCAGTGCAGGAGCCACTGATTCACCCAGCTGGTACCATTAATAACTCTGCCACTGAAGCTATTTTTGATGACTCAATATTCATAAAAGGGCAAAGTAGAGAAAACAGAAAGTGATAAAGCTGGGGTTTGAAAGCCCCCATTGTGCAGTCAGGGGGACAGCCACGATGGGGGCTCAGAGTAGTGCTACACTGGCTGCAGTTCACCCCCATTGGGTTTTGCACTAAATACCTTGCAGTGGCTCTGTGCTACTCTTCCAGCAAGAATGACTAGATTAGCTGGATCTCTGCAGATTAGACTTTGTTTTCTGATTAGGAGGATGAACCACTCCTTTGTCCACAATAGAGCAGAAAAAAATCTGCTGTAAGCACAGCTAAGGCTGGTGTTCCCTCTCATATGACTGGTGACAGAGGAGATGATGCAAACCAAATGGAAAACGTCTCTCACGTGCTACAAGATGTTGTGTTCACTTCTCACAGTTCCACCAGTGTGGCAGCTTGCACATGTCACTCAGGGCTGGAAGGCAGCACAGCCAAACCGCCCTGCCCGCTTGAAAGCAACGGAGCTGGAAAACAAAGCTTGCTTCAGCAGGCTTCAGGAGGCATCAAGCATCAGCTGGTGCTGGCTCCACACAGCAGCCAACAGCCACACATCCCCAGCATGGCAGCAGCCCTCGTGCCCGCTGGCACCGCCCGCAGCAGAGCTGCGTCCCTCTGTGTCACCTCTCAGCATACGTTTCCCTGAGTTCAGCATCAGGCCCAAGCTCTGCCTGAGCACGGATCCCTTCTTACTCTTCAGGCTCCACCCATCACTAAGAAAGTCCCATGACATTCATTGGGATCTGGGCAAAATGATGAATTTGGGAACTGGGAACTGCAGATAGTCCCTCTGAAGCCAGTGGGAATGTTTAATGTTTATAAAATTAAGGCAATGTTCCTTCGAAAAATGGGACACTGAAGACCAGAATGTGCCCTCCTTTTTAATTGCTCTCTAGTGAGACCAATCAGGCTTTCCATGCAAGGACAGGATTTGGCTCTAGGTTAGCAGTTATTTTCAAAACTTTGAGAAACAAAAAGCAGGTGTTCGGAGTATGTATTTTTCCTGTAAAGTCTCACAAAGCTGATGCTCTCAGTAGTACTATTCTTAGAAGTGTCTTATCATTCCCTAACAAAGGCTGCTCCCTTACATGTGCAGGAAACGAACATGAGATTAATTACCCGCGTGTAACTTTCTGTAAAAACACAGCGCTTAGTGCTAAACGCCGAGAATTCATTAGAAAGCACAGGGAGCCTCGCTCCAGCAGGCAAATACTCCGATACCATGCTCATTGTACACACAGTTCTGCTCCTCTGCCTGACACCTGAAATGTGAGTCTGCCATAGCAGCCTGGCTGGGGAGGCAGAGGACTCTCCTGGGAGAACTGTGGGTGTTTGCTGCCATTCTTTGTCCCCTATGTGTGACCTGAAAGTTGTGCTGCTCTCATTTCCCCACTTTGTTTTAGGGTCTGTTGCCCATTAGGGCCATGTGTGCTCAGGGGAGCCGGGCGTGGGGCGGACAAGAGAGGAAGAAGGCACTCTGCAAAACTGGGAAGTGGCATGGTGAGGTGAAGTCTGTCCTGCTCGAGGCTGAAAATGCAATTTCAGACAGACTCAGACCTGCGGGAGGAAAACCTGGCCCCGCTGGAGATGTCTGTTACGGGCATTAGTGGATCACGAGTACCAGCCTCTGCAGGAAATCAGATGTCATGGAAGAACCTGCTGAGAGTCCAGTGGTTGCTCAGTGCCTTGTGTTAGAGCTAAATGCTTCCAGCCAGGGGGTTGGGTTAGGCAGAAAGAGCCCCCTGGGGAAAAAGTGTGTGTTTGTTACAAATAAGAATCACAACGCTCAGGACGGTGTTGTAGCCCAGTTCTGTAACACCAGCCTTGAACATCAAGCTTTATGTTGCTTTTCATGTTGAGATGTATCTGATCACTGAATCATAATAGTTGTTTTCTGCTTAGTGAAATAGGGAGAAAATCACTTCATGGTCTGGAAAACAAGAACATTTTACAGCCAGTGCAGAATGTCACAGCGAGGGAAATAAAAGCATGGCAAGGGCACAGAGGATGCTTAATGAAGTAAGAGATAAAGGAGAAGGTATGTTTTTCATGTGCCGATACGGAGATGGAGATCAGATTTTTATCAGGCAGCTAATCTGAACCCACCCTTGAGCCACTGTGCTGTAGCTTCTCCTGCCCAGGAGCAGCAGTGGCAGTCAGCAGCCCGCCTGCTGCTCGGTGAGTGCTCCTTAGGTGGGCTGCAGGAGTGAAGGCTGCAGGCAGACACTTGCTTGGTTAAGCCAGCGCTGCACAGCTGTACCCCAGCTGAAGAACTATTTTTAATCTCCAGTACTGTACAAACTGATGAGGGAAGACCTCTTGCTCAAAAAAAAACCAAGTCTCTCACTTTACTTGATGAACTGGATTCGTTAGACATTATTGAAAATCAGAACTCCTTCTCAGCATCTCTAGAACAAGAGTCCAAAATGAAACAAAGGGCAGAAAATTCAGCTTTGCACTTCTTCACACTCTACTTGTTGGAGTGTCTGAGCTGCAAAGCCAGAGGGCTCAGCTTGCATCAGATGAGCAACCTGACCAGGTTGAGACTAAGAGTTTACATCCATTTGGATTTTTGAGTATGGGATCTGTGCCACACATGGTATCTGCAGGCAAGTTCTGGTAAGTGAAGTGAAGTTTAAAAGATGGCCTGTGGAGTTATGGCTTCCACAGCAAGTTGGGTAGGTTCACAGAACCAAAATTAGCAGTGTCATAAATCAAAAAGATAGGAAAGTAGTGTCCCTGCTGCTGTCTGTGTGGGAAGGGCCATCAGAAGGGCACAGCAGGTAGCACGAGATGGCTGCCCCTGCTGGGGGACTGGCTGAGACTTGACCATTGTGCCCATCGCTATGGTTGTACGAGATAAGAGAATTTAGATGACTTCCTCATTTTTAACTGAAGTTCTGATGTTTATCAGGAGAGCAAATGGGAAGTTACTGGCCACTAAGAAGAAAAAGTAAAGTAGAACTATGGAAGAGTTTGCTCAAGTAATAGGAACAAGAATCACTCAGCACAGCGAGGGGTGGGTGGGATGTGGAGCTGCTCTCTGCTCTAGCATCGTCTGGTGACACTGCCATGTCTAAAAGAAATCCCCAAGTGCTGTGTGAACTCAGATACTTCTGCTGCTGGTTTGGGAGCTGGGGTATTTTTCAAAAAAATAACTAGAATGTAACTTCTGTCCGTCAGTCTGTTCATTTCCAGATGTTCCTACAAAGCCTCTCATGCTCTGCCCTCTCTGAACAGAGAGCTATGGCCACCTTTCATACCCTGCTGGAATCCATGTCCCCAACTTGCATTGAGATAATTGAGTGCATTTAGATAATGTGTGCAAATTTTGGGAAGGTGGGAATTAGAGTGCCCTGTGATGAAGATTATGGAGCCTTTTAGCTGATCCCCTTCCTTGTGAAACACTGAACAAAGAGATCTCACAGGTAAAACAACAGCAGAAAATGTATTTTAGAGAGGAGCTTCCATCCTTAAATGTTTGTAATTAGCGTGATGCAAACTGGACCACGTTCCACCATTTGATCGTGCTTTGGTAGGTTAAGCACAATGTTTATTCTAGACCATTTTCTTCCATCTTGACTGCATTCTGGTAGTTCAAATACAGTGTTTAACGAGATAGGCTGACTTCTAAGAAAAAATAATTTCTAAAAAACACTGCTGTTCTTGGCAACCTGAATATCAGAATGTTAAGCAGAATAACTTCCCTCAGACTATTTATTGGGTGGGGCTGTAATAGCTCTGAAGCCCCAGTTTAATCTTTGCCTACATGTTTTCAGAGCACAGGAATGTCCAGCTATTGGTTTCTATTCAAAACAGAAAGCCACTACTTATCAGTTCTTTGCATTCAAAAGTAAAGACTTAAAAAAACACATTTGAAACTGAGAAGGAAATGTTAACTTGAGTGGTAATTAAACTCGTGATGCGATTAAACATATAGTGGAGGAAAAAGCATTAAAAGTAGCACTTTGGTGAACTATTTGTTGTAGCACGAAAACTGTAATGTGAATAAACACATTACTTTTATCAACGATGTGTCAAAATGCTATGAATGCACATTATGCCAATGTGATGTTTTCAGGGGAAAGGGTAAATTTACTCCTATGGCATCACTTTGTAGAGAAACAGTCTCTTTTATTTGTTTGCTTGTCCTTTTCATTTGAGTTGGAAATGAATTAACAATGAGATAAGACAAAGAAAGAATGCCATGTTTGAAATGAAATTTGCATGTCAAAACATTACAAGCAGCCAGATAAAATAGATTTTCCTCTTTCTCACCTAATTGTTGAATAAAATGCTAGATTTCAACGTTTTCTTATTTTCTGTTTTATAATATTCCTCACTTGTTCTTGTATGTGTTATGTCAGGGAAAAAAAAAAGCTCTAAAAGCCATGCAAAGTTTGGTTTTAAAATCTGCTGCATAATTTAGTACTTGATATTTGTTAAAAATAAAACAAAACTGGTGTCTAGCCTTCACAGCAGCAAAACATTCTCTTTCCTTTCTGAGCTTAACTCATTAATAGCTTTCCAATAGCCAGAATGAAACCACTGTTCTTAGAGATTTTGCTATTTCCCTTCTTCTAAAGTAGCTGATGCCAGAAACCCCACTGAGCCCTGCAGTCAAAACCACCTCACAGCTTTCCACCAGAGCCTGGAGCAGTGCATGTCAGCTGCTCAGTATCTGTTCCTACGGAACATTTGATGAAAAGACAGTAAAATGTCATTGCTAGTATGAGTTCAAAATTACTTAAATGAAGGTGTTAATTTAAATGGAACTTGGATTGACACCTGAAAGCTTTTGACTCATTTTTGACAGTACGTTTTAAAAGGCAGTAGTTTCTGTGAGCCCTGTTAATGGCAAATATTATTTGCCCTGTGAATCCCAAGTCTCAGGGACTGCAGGTTCTGCATTTGTATTTCTGTTGAGCAGAATAATGGTCATGATGGGGCCCTTTCTGAATGTGCAACCGTTGTAATCTCAGCAGAGTGCATAGTTTGCGGACAGTCTGTTTTCACATACCAGACTTGCAAACTGTTTGTGGAAGGTCAAGGATCTTGCAGTTGTGAAGACATTTGTTCAGGCTGACAGGAGCTCGTGGTGCCAAGAAGAAGCAGCCTTGGGAGTTGGGAGCAGTCATCCATTTGTTACTTGCAGATTTCATGCTCTGGGTGATAAAGCCTCTAAAACAGAAGCACTGAGGTGATGCCTTGTGAAATCCTGGTGTGCAGGGGCTGGGCAGGCTGGACGCACATGCTGTAGGTGTGTAGGCACACACTGCAGAGCTGCTGACAGGCTGGGTGGCCGTGTGCTGGCCAGAGAAGCACTAAGTGAAGAGGTACCAGCTGGGCTTACAGAAGCAATGAGGCCACACTTGCACAACAAGGCCCACACTGCTGCATGAAGTGCTCATTACTGCTCCAGCTACTACATCTGTGTTGTTTACTAATGTTTATAGTAGAAGCTTTGCAATCCTAAGTAGTTTTATTTTTAATAAGTTCAACATTTTGAACCCATCCTAATAAAGTGATTAAGTTCTCACTGAGGCCCTAGACTTAAAAATAATGAATTCCCACTGCTGAGGGAATTGCTTTTCTGAGATACTTTGGCACCTTGCTCTCACGAGATAGGACTTGCAAAGTGTCCTTAGGCAGTAGCCCTCTGACATGATGGGTGCTTCATGGCTCTCTGCTCACTTACTCTTCCTGCAGTGAGATTTGAACTGCTAAATGTTGGCTAAATGGGACTGTTGCTCCTATTTCATTTCATTGTCTTCTGTAGTGTCCCTTCTGGACAGATCACCCTGGGCTGCAGATCATAAGATAATGGCAAACTGTTCTTGAAACATGAAGGGAAAACACCAAATACATTCCATCATTATTTCAGTATCCTCCCCAAACTCCTGCTTTCACCTCTGCTGAGCATGAGAACTGTTCGAGCTGAAACATCATTAGGACAAGCAAACAAGAAGGTCAGGGGCAAGTGTGACTTGCACAGCTAGAAGCCATCTCAGTGGTGGTGCTGCCCACTTCCTTCAGGCATCTCTCCACTGGCTCTGCAGAATGAGAACCACATAGTAGTGGCTTGTAAAAGGGAAAACAGAAGCATTTATTGTAGTCTTACTAGATTGTAAGGCCTTAACAGTTTTCTTATGAAAAACATGTTCTTTTTTTTCTGGGTTGTTTTTTTTTTTTTCAAATTCACAACTGAAAGTACTGTTGCTATGTTACTGTGATGGTGTGTAGGCTGCTAAATAAATAGAGGCAGTTTAGTCCATGCCAGAAATAGAAAGACAGGTCAGAGGTGACATTTGGGACATGATGAGAAAAAAAGAATATATAATTTCCTTCCTATCATTCTCTTCAGCCTCATTAACCCCAGGCTGCTTAGAAGGAAATTACAACAGAATTTCATGGTATGTGAGAGTACTTTAACAGTAGTAGTCAATTTTTAAATTGACACCTATGGCAGTTTCTCTGAGACTTTTTGCTTTGTTTCTTACACGATCAAATTTTCAAGGGCAATTCTGGCAAAAGAGTGGCAGCTCGTGCACTTCTGAACTGACATGCTGCTCCAGGACATCTGGGGGATAGGGCATTGCTGAGAATCCTCTCTGGAAAGGTGTGCTGGGGAGGGAAAGCGCAACAAAGAGAACAAGCTTTGAGAAAACACGCCACTGCAAAGCTAGAAACAGGAAATCTGAATCCATTGTCCTTTTTGGGACAGCCTGGCCAGTGACCAAGGCCCAGGCACACAACAACATGTGTAGGCCCTCACACAAGTATCCCTGGTACCCGCTCGAACCGTTGGATGTCTCACTTCTCTGCGGGTTGGTGAACATGCACAAGAGCTGGGCCACACTCACACAAAGGCATCCCCAATGGTGTCCCCTGCTGTGATTACAGCACAGCCACCAAGGGAGCTGTTGTAAACAAATTATTGATCTGACACGACAAGGAGTGTCTGATTGCCTTGTGAATTAGGAAGAAGCCCACAGCCAAAACCTAAACCAGTCTGGTGCAGGCAACCCCTTAGAGATCTTTTTGGGGTGCTTTATATCTCCACAAACTCCTGCTTTCCTACTAACAGAACATGTAAATGTACTCCCTACCCAAGAGATCTTTGGATCTAAAGTGGAAATCTGAGGCATTCCAGAAAATCCCACGTTTACCATAAAACTTAAAGAGGAGAACTAAATTATAGGATACGGCAAGAATTAGTGATGCTAACTACAGGTTTCCTTGCTGCTGAATTGCAGGGCTTTTGTAATTCTCTTTTTATTTGTTAACACTTCTTGAAAGGAGTGCTGGAATGAGAATGGCTAGAAATATTTCTTTAGATGATGGATTTGAATAGCTGGTTTAATAAGAAGCTTTACTAATTTTCAGCCAGAAGCCAATCCCCAGTGCCTTAGACCTTGAGCCATGTCCGTGAACAAGGTTTGGTGTCAGCACGTGACCATCGGGGTCATTTATTTATCTATGCGAAGCATTTGGTTGCTGCCATGTTTGGAGACATTTTTTTTGTGCACAGCCAGAGTTATGTTCAACCTTTTGCTGAGGGACTGAGTGTCACAGGCTTTCTTGTCCCCTGTGGAGTTCAAGCTCTGCTTTGAGCCCACTCAAATCCTGTACCCTTACCAAAGGCTGCATTTATCTCTGAAGAACAATTACTATGATTTATCTGTCTTCAGAGTGTAACATTTTACCAGGCATTTTCTATATGGAAATCTCCAGCCAGGAGAATTGCAACCTACAGCCCATCCTTTCCAGGACTCTGTGCTCACATGCAGCAAATTGCCCAGACTTCACCATCACCAGCAGCATTGCTAAGTGGAAAGGAGGGTGAATTACACCCTCTGCAGTTCTGTTATGTTATTCTCTTAAAGGACCTATTTGTGACTCGTATTTCCAGGTCTTTTGTGCTTGAAATGATCTTCAAAACTCTATAAATAAACTTGGTGTGCTGGAAGGTGAGTTAAAGCTGTTTGCCATTAGAGTATTCCTAGTGGGCTGCAATGACTCTTCTCTTTGCTGGGGTTAGTAGCTTGAATGTTAAAACTGAATGAAATTTTGTCAGGCAGAAGATGCCTGACAAATATACTATAGCTATATAGTTTCAAATATACTATAGCTAGCCAGGAGAAGAGTAAGTTTGTTTAGACTGCTGCTTCAAGTCCCCAAGGGCTCCCCTTACCGCGGCACTTACCTTATGGTGGCCCCAGAGAGGCTTTGTGAAACCCAGCATCCAAGAACAGAGGACACAACCTGGGGATGAAGAGCCGGGCAGAGCCTGCTTGAAGATTTCACCGTGCTGGTCTTTCCAGAACAAGGATGAAGAGGGAGAGTCACAGAGATGCACCCAAGTGATATGTCTCAGGCATATTTCTAGGCAAATGAGTTGCATTCAATTTAACAGCGTGGGCTAGGTGGAGATTTCAACAGTGTCAGCCCTAGTTCTCATTGTTCAGAACTTACTGTGCACCCTCAGGCACGTTTTGGTTTGACTCAGGTTCACTGGATTTGGAAGCGTAACTTGGATCTCTATATGATCATAACGTTGTGGATTTTAGTTCAGAGGTTGGGGGTTTTTTGAAGACAGGAAGTGTTGAACACATCATCTGAGCTTCGGAATAAAAGATGTAGAGCAGAGGAAAGCAAACTCAGATAGAAAGCCTTGGCGCATTGATGGTTCAGGTATACAGGATCATTTTGTAGTAGGGCAGCCAGCCACTTCTGGCTGCACATCTGGCTTGCTGCAGTCAGGATACCTGTTTGGATTAGAAAATGGTCATGCAAATTCACTTCATATCTGGTTCTGTCTCAGAGTAGGGTGGGATCTTCATGGGTTCTTGCTGGGACCTGCAAAACAAGGCAAATGATGCTGCAGAGCAATAGCAGCAAGTAGGCACAGTGATGCAGCACAACTTAGCCTAGACTATTAAGCAATAAACTTTTCTTTTGCTAAATAAATTGCATCCATAATGGATAGAAAGGCCAAGTAAGCACTGTCTTTAGTAAGCTGCCGGAATTGAGCAGGTGTGCAGTCAAACTGGAGTGTTAGATCTGAAGCTTTCATTTAAATTTATCAGCTTGCACAAATCTGCTTGAAAAACCTTCTTGTCTTCTCTGAAAGGATTTCAGAAATAAGTATTTGGCTGGACTCATCAGAAAAAAAGTCCTGAAACAGAAATGGCATCTCATGTTCTTTAGCAATATCAGAGTTCACGGAGAAACTGGGAGCCAAAAAATGCGAGTCTCAAATTCTAAATCATTAGGACTGCACTTCTGGGCAAAATTTAAATAACCTGAACAGTTTCCCCCACATATTCCTTACGACTAAGCGCAGCACCTTACAACTGGTGATAGCTTCCCTTCATTAAACACTGAAAGTGAATATCAGAGTTGAGCACCAGGCTTCTGTCTTCAGTGGGCTATCAGCTTCTGCATCAATTGGGTCAACAGAGACCGAGAGCAGAGCTGTGATTATCAGCAGCAATGGGATGGGGAGAGGAGGGCTCTGCCATCATGAGAGCTCCAGGTAGTGCCAGTGAAACTAGGAGGTGTGGTGTGAGATATGGGACCTGCAGTTCTATTAGCTTGTAACTGGAAACTGAAAACAGTGGATGTTAAAATGCAGGGTTTCAGTTCATTTTGCGTTACGTCTTTCACACAAACTGTTTCCATTCAAAGAGATTAGAGCCAGACAGTCCTATGGTGATTTCACAGAAATCGATAAGTTCTTCAAAGGAGTAAACTGTCACCAAAAAAAAAAAAAAAAAAAAAAAAAACCACTTTCTATTTGAGAGATAAAATCTGTGCATGGTGGAGCCATTTTTGCTTTGCGTGGCATAAGATTTGCATGACTCATGCACAAAGCACAGCGAGGGCCTAGAAGTCATGCATGATACAAAAGGTGCTGGGGAGTTCCCACTGCATCTCTGAATGGTGATCCTGTTTGATAGGGCGGCACCTGCAGTGGGAGGCAAGTGCAGGTCATATCTCCCTGCTGTGTGAAGTTGTTCATCCAAAGAGCTTGAGATCAGCCAGAGGCTGCCAAACAGCTGCTGTAGTCAACAGCCCCAGCGATTCCAGTTCCTCCAGTAGTGAAATCCAGTGGCCAGAAAGATCTCATGCTTGCTGTGGCTGCTGGGCTCCCTTTGCAGCTATGCCATTTGAGCTAGATTCTGAAAAAAGCATCTTCAGAACTGATAGCCCACAGCAGCCATTGCCAGTTTGCTGTCACATTGCGCTGCTTTGTACTGTCAGCGGTGTTAGCAGCTGCCTTTTTCCCCGCTGGTTTTCTAACAAATCTCTTATTCCAGGGATATATATTCCCATGGGAAACAGCAGTAATCCAGGCTTTGTGATACAGCAGAATTCTGTCCCACCAGCCAGTTTACAGAAAATGCTGGTGAAAAGACAACCACTGTGTTGTCTCAAGAAGCTCCACTTCCAATGCAATCTACAGGAAGAACACTGACGCATTAATTTAAACCCATATTATTATGCTGATAAATTTCTTGCTTAAATGTTCTTAGGACAAGTGACATGTTTTTCCTTTATCTTAAGCCACTTCTAGACAATGTAAACTAAACCAGGAAAAATGCTCTTTTTTCTGCTATCACAGCTATGCCAGCAGATACGTGGCAGCTCGGCTGTGCTTGTAAAACTGCAGAAAAGCACTTGGATTCAAACAGTAACAACAAGAGCACTGGTAAACCCCACTTCCCAACGCACTATCTTGATGAAATTCCTTTTATTATCTTCTGTCTTAAGACCACAGTTCAGTTTCTGTGGATCTTTTGCCCTTGCTGTATTTATTTGGACTGCAAACAAAGAGATCCTTGAATTCCTCCTGTATTTGTTATGGTCCCCATGGAGCCAGCACTGAAGCTACCAAAGGCACTGAGCTTGTCCAAGGGGAAACCCCAGCTTCCATCTGGGTGGGCTGGTCACAGGGCCAGCTGCTTCTGGGAGCCCTAGTGATGGTGGATGGGATGGGGTGGAATCAGCATTGGCAGCAGGGATATTTCACTACGGGACCATTTGAGGGTTCCTAGCAGAGAGACTGCTATGTGCTGGGGATACACAGGAAAATGTTGTTTCCAGAAAACTCTATACCATAATAATGGTCTGCTGTGATTACATTCTGTACGTACAGCAGCCAAACAACAATAAAAATATTCCAGATCTGTATTCACTGTTTGTTAAATAATACTCTCCAGAGTATCTGCCAGCTTAAGGACTGTGAGTCAAAGAGGAAGGTTTTGTGTTAGCAGAGGAAAAATTCAGCATCATCTTCTGTTTTACTGTAAGGATGTTAAAAGCTATGTTATTCTGACTCACATTTATTGTACGTGAAGTGAATTTCTGGGACGTTGTACATGCTTATTGCAGAACGGTTAAATAGGAAATAGTGAAATCCGCCATGAATTTTACATAACTCTTTCTTTCATAACACACTTGTGCAATGGAAGAGTCAGAATGCAATGTTCTGACCATGTTTCCTCCATGCTTGAATGCTAGTGATCATCTGGAAAAGTAAATGTTACATGAATTCAGTGAATCAATATGTGACATGTACTCAGTGAATTGGCCCAATGAAGAAATCCCCTCCAAAGAACCAAAAACTTGTTTTATTTGCTTGGGTACTTGGGTAAGGTGGTTTGTGCCAGGAAGGCACATGACAAGACAAAACCAGTTTGCCACCATTCGTACTTGGAGATGGCACTGGTCTGCACCAGGGGCTGCCCCTGCTCTCAGACCCCATCCCCAGCTGTGTGGAAATGGCAGCAGCCCAGGAAAGGCACTGAAGAAGGCTGCATAGCAGCAAAAAGAAATGCCTAAATGCTGAAATAACAGCCACCTTCTGCTTGAAAGTCTGCTCCGAGAGCAGCCTGACAGAATCCCACTGGTGTGAATCCTCTGAGCGGGACTCAGCACCCATAGTTCCAACATGATCATCTTGTGGCCACAAAATCCACAGGGCTGCTGTGTCCTCTTTACTTTGACGCAGACATTATCAGGCCCAGCTTTCATCCTTCTGCTTTTGGAGGGGGCTGGAAGGTGAGAGGAGAGGCTGATGGTTGCTGACAAGGGCTCTGCCATCACAGATACCCTTCTGGCCAGAGCCCTTCCAGCCGCAGTGCAGCCCACATGCGGAGCTCTGGCTACGTGCAGTTATCACCCCGCTAGCGCCGGGTGGTGCTGCCTCTTCCCGGTACTGCTATCCAGATCGCCATCTCCCTGCTGAAAGCCCAGGCAGCTCTGCTCTTCTCTTGTTTTGAAGTGCATATCTGACTGTGTCACACAGCCGGCTTGATGTTGTTTTTTGGTCATTCATGTCATCAATGTCATCAATTTGTAATTGCGATTCTACTTAATATGATGTTATTGGGAAAGTAATGTGGGTGTGCAGGCAGCTGCACTTGGCATGGGGACCCCGGAGCAGGACAGAGGCAGCAACTCTGTGCTGTGGCAGTGCAAGGCAAAACCGAAACATGAGTCTTACGCTCAGTGCACCCGTAGCTTTTCACTACAGATACAAGTGGGAGTTGTTTTATTTGTCAGATAGGAGTGAGCACAGAATCTGCCTCCAAGGAGGAGTCTTGACTTGATCAAATGCAAAGTCCTCATCCAGATCCAGCTTCCTTTCAAGGCAATCAGATTATTCTGCTTGATTTTAGTAAGAATTGAAATAAATAAATCATTGTGTATGTATTGCAACTCCACGACAACCGTACTGCAGTAATATAATAATAGCGTACTGTATGCACCATAATACTTAACTTTAAGTAATAACAAAGACACAGAATAAAATACTAACATATATGATGGGTTTCAAAAATGAGTTCAAACAATCAGTAAGACCAGAAGCTCTGTAAGTGCAGAACGGCTCTTTTTATCTATGGATCATTATTTCCAAGAAACAAGTAACAATTGTAAACACTTCCAAGCATTCGTCCCTTTGGGTATAGGGTGTGTTAAACAACAACAAAATATTCTTCATGAGCAGAAAAGAATTGTTGGCCAGGGCACTTCAGGCAGAAGTGAATAATGGCTAACTTAGGGAACAGTCATTAAGAAGAAAATTGCAAATGGGCTTATTACCTGTTCATGGCAATTCACCATTCACCTGAGCCTTTAAATGAAGACTTCTTCAGGGTTAAAAAAGGTTAAAGAAACCAACCAGAAACTTCTTTCTGCAGTAGAATTCAAAGCAAGAGATACAATTACTGGTAAGAAAACAGCAAATACGCGCAGAGGTGGAAACCACAGAGCTGGAAATCAGGCTTCTGCTAAGCTGGGTCAGATTCTGTGCTTGATTACCCTGCATGAATAAATTATTGGAAGTCACACATCAAGCTTTTCAGAAGTGAGAAAATAATTAAGATTTACTTTTTTTGCCAAGCAGACCAGACATGGGCAGAAGAGCGTGATACCATTAGTTTGCCATGTTAGTGGTTTCTGGGTGTCTTTTTAGTAATAAAGTTAAAAATATCCTGCTGCTCCCAGCGTAGATTGTAAGAATTTTAAGATTGCATGAGTTTTCTAAGTATCTCAATCCATTTTGTTTCCCATGTCACCTTTTTGATGATGGTTTGACCTCACAATAAAAAGTAAAACCAAAGGTAGGGTAAATGAGAATTGGCAGCAAGCAGTCCTTTGTTGATGTGAGGATTAAAAAGTGGCACAAGAATTGCTTCATCTAAACCAAGAAGCAGATAGGAAAACCAGAAAAAATAGTAAGGTTGCTTTTTTTTTAGTATCTGTTGGAACTCAGCTGATCAAATGTTGCAGCTTTTGGAGCTGCCTGTTGATAGCAAAGGCTGAGCAAAACTCAGTGTGTTGTATGCTGTATTCACCAAGACCATCAGAAAAATTCTCCCTTGCCTTCTTTGGAAGCTTTGTCAGTTTCCTCTGTGACTCAGGGGAAGCAGCTCCCTGGGATTTTGCACTGGCTCCCAACACAGCAAACAAGACAGTATTAGCATGATTCTTCCAGGGCCTTGAAAACCATTATAAAAATTATTTTCTACTTAGAAAAGGCTTTTATATTATCAGTAGTTAAACTTTCTCTCAAGTTCACGTATGTCCTTGACTCTTACCGCATCTCTTCGCCTGCCCTTTAAAAGCTTCCTACATCCATCAGCACCACAGCCAAGCTTGTTCTCCAAAGGCCAACGCTGCAGCCATGTATATTGCATGGCTGAAGCACCTCCATGAATTTCTGTTTAAGAGTCTGCTTACTTTTGGCCAGTTTGGCACTTCAGCATCACACGTCTTCCTTCTCACCAGCAGGTACTTGACGTCTCAGTTGGTTTCATTTGAACTGAATAGGTAGTCAAGGAGGTTGAGGAACCACGTTTGCAACACTCAGCCTGGTTCACTGAACCACTGTGGCACAGTCTTTACTTGTACACTTCATCCCAGCGAGTCACATTTACAAACTGCTTCTCTGAAAAACAGGGTGAGAAAGAGTCACAAGCGAAGGAGAAGAGTAGGAGTAATCCTGCATTCGGATCTAAGTTTGTGTCAAGTGTAGGATGCAGATTAAAATAAGAAGAGATAATAGTTGGGGTTCTGTTGTTTCTTTCCACCTCTTTGAAAAGTCAGCTTTGATAATATTCCTTACCTCTTAAAAAAAAAAGCAAATTCCAATGACGGACTTTTGCTGAAGTGTTTCATTAGTTAAAATTAACCTTGAAAGTTAGCATGGTATGTTTTTCACTCTGCATTTATTTCTATTTTATTTTTTCTTGTCTGACCAGAATTGGGTAGCATGCAAATGTCTTCTTGTGGTTTAAACAAATAAGCCATGAAATCTAAAAATGGAAAGCAGTTACTGCTTTCTGTGTACAACCACTGCTTTCAGATGTCTCTTTTGTGTCTGCTACTGCTTGTGACTATGGCTCCATTTTTACTCAAAAATAAGCAGTTTTTTTTGCATTGTTGGGGAGGCGGGATCAAAGGCAGGGATTTCACTGGCCTGGTTTTTTCCTTGAAAGCCAACTCCCACAGTATCCCTGCCCTGGCAATCAGCAAGGACCCAGCGAATGGCATGAGGATGGACCTTGCCTTTCCCTGCAGAACAGAGAAGATTTGTTATTCAAAATGTCAACTAATCTACAGTAGAAAGCTACAAAGGTTTCAAACACAGTGCCCATCCCTGAACTCCCTTGCCAACACCCATGGTTTTACAGTTGTGCTTCCTGTGTGCTGCTCTCGGCACTGTTGCAGCATTAACACCCCAATGACACCACACAAAACCTGTATTCTCAGCTAGGACCACCTTTCTGGGGACCACATGCAGGAATTATCTCAGCCTTCACAGGACAAAATTTCCCCTCCTCTCTGCAACGTGGCTACCAGACTGTAGACAGCACTTTGCATTGGTACATTTTTGTGAAAGCAGAAGAAAAAAGAAACTTCATTTTATTTTTCCTTTTCCTTTCTTAATGTATTAGTTTATTTTTCTCAACCTGCAGCTTTTGGATTGAGTTGAGCTCTGAGTATTTTCAGTTAGGATGAAGCACATGACTTTAAAGAATGGTAGCTTTGCTCCTCCACTCCCTCGGTCTGTGCCCTGCTGAAAGGTTTGATAGAGAGTTTTTGTAGAGAATAAATAAACACTAATAAAAAACTGACAACCATTCTCTTTGTTTGAAATATATGTTATCCTTTACATTCAGAGTTGTTAGGCATTCTTTGCACTTTGAGAAGTCTCCAGGGACTAGTTCAGTCATTTATACAATTAAAAGTTAAGCATGCTTAAGTTGAAAGCACTTTGTTCTTTGTTTGTGATTAATTGGGTTTCTCACATTGCAATTCAGCCTTTGGTTTGCATACTTGAGGAGTATTTGGTTACTGAGATATCCTTTATAATAATGTAAAAGATCAAAATATGGTAAATTTTGACTCTTAGAGAGAGGGAGAAGTTGAAGACATCCAGAATCCTTTCCCATTAGTTAAGAAAGTAGTATAGTGATAACACTATAAGGAGCTCTCTTTAAAAAAAAAAAAAGAGAGAAAAAGAAAAAGAAAAAAGAAAAAAAAAAAGCAGATTTATGGATACAGATGAAGAAAGATGAACTCACAACATTTATTAGCCTCAAATGGATTTACAGATCGTGTCTGATGATATTCTGGTTGGGGTTGCCTGTTGTTTCAAGGCAGCTGTGCAGGACATATCCCATAGGAAGCATCTCCCACAGATGGAGAAAGCATCTGACAGCATCTGCACTGAGCTCAACCTGAGCATCTGCTAGGTGGCTGAGAATTGTACTGATTTGTTGTCTTCATAACTATAGGTAAAAAATAAAAGTGTGATTCAGAGCTTGGCTTCAGCTGACCCATGGGCTGAGCTGCTGTTTGTTTTTGTAATTTCTATAGTTACACTGGAAGCACTCTAGGCTTTAGTTATTTTGACTGCTGAAATCCAGAAATAACTACTTGGAATAAAAGTGTTAATAGCCTGATGGCTGTGTGAGTCATAGCATAGTGGCCTTTGAGACAAAAGAGAGATTGCTCTGAGCACAGCAGTGGATAAAGCCCTTCCTCTGCACAGCCTGACTGCAGGTCAGATTTAAACTTCCTTACTCAAAGCACAAACAGCTTTTCTGTTTGTACATCCCAAGCTCCCATGCCCCCAGATCCCTCTCAAATCCAAAGAAACGGAATAGACCACTGCAAGGCCTGCAGAGGCAAAGCCTGCCTCTCATTGCTGCACCTCAGGGAAGAAGTCTTCTTCTGTCCAGGGAGAAGTCAGGCATTCCTGTTGGCTTTGCATGGCCAACTTGCTACTCAGAGTTGTTGGTCATCCAACATTCAGCCGAGAAAGATTTCCTCATATCTCACACACACATTTGTGTATGGTGCTTGCATGGCTTTCCATGGTGCCTTGCATTCACGCAAGAAGAGGAAATGTCCACTCAGTTTCATGACACTATACCCAACATCTATGTTTCAAATGAATACTATGAAATTGCATTTTTTCAGAAAGAAAAAAAAAGAAGGTGGTTTAACGGCAGTTGGTTGGAGTCAAGATTCTCACTTCATCTTGCCAGGCACTGAACGGGCTTCAGGTAGTGAAAATGGTGGGGAGGACTTGGACTGCAGCCCGAAGGAGTCAGGCTCAATTCCTCAAAGTATTTCAGTTTAACTGAAGCTAAGAGACTGTTCCTGAGCTTGCTGTGAAGAGTGTGAGCACATTCTGGAGCTGGGATCTAAAGTGGGAAAGCAAGTGATTTGGTTATAAATGATTTGGCTTTTTTGGTACCTTCAGGAAACAGGCTGAATCAAAACACTTTCTGTCAGGTTGAGTTTGGGAGGTTAAATAGTGTACTTATCCTTTAGGATAAATGAGTATCAGATCCTTTGGGATGCCTCTCAGGAGAGAGGGCCTTTCCTAATGCTTCCAACCATCCTGAAGCCTCAGGACCAAAATGCTCTAGGATGTTTGTTTGTTTGCTCTGCACTCAAACTGCTCTTATCTCACATCACTTTTTGTGGGACTCAGCTAGCAAAAACAGTGCCTGTGAACTTCACGCTTCTGCTTCTAGCTCCTGACACAATCGCTGCTTCTTGTGCTCTGTAGATGGAGCAGATCGTGTTGAGTTTTGTTGTTACTGTGAAGATACGGTACCATGGGCACAGTTTCCTGCTCTGTGGCCAAGCCAGGAACTGGGTCAAGCAGCAAAAGCAAATTGTTGTCTCAGTATGAGAAGATGTGTGTCTTTGGGAACAGGGCATGGGCCAAACTACAGACCTTTCTTTTTTTGCAAACTTTAGGAACTTTGAAAGAACACATGCAGACAATTCAGCATAATCAAACACTTCTGACACCAAATTTGCCTGCTGCCATAAGAGTACCTTGATGCTGATGGATCACTCAGAGCCTTGGTGTGGGATGCCAGCTGAATTTGTGTCAGAGGACTGAATGCTTTGTTTGGAAAAGTTAACAAATCCTGCAATGCTTCACCATGGGGAGAGAAACTGCAGGGAAAGGGAGCTGAAGTCTGAAGCAGGTCTGAGCAACAGGTGCTCTGTTTGCAGCTTCGTTTTTTCTAGGGTAGCAGAGAGCCTGAGTCTTTGGGGAGCTGAGCTGTAGTGTTTTGAATTGATATTTGTGTTGATTCTTTGGGGAATCCGCTGTTGGTTTTGGGCTGGTAAGGCTGCTCTCACACCTACACACGGCATTGCGTTGTACTGCACCGCAGGCCTGCTTCACACGCACTTACCAAAGCATGAACAATCATGTACGTGCCATTAGTGTGGTCTTTTCAATGGCAAAAGTAATATCAGGAGTAATTGCATATTGGTCCTTAAATAAACAGGTGTGTCGGTAGTCACCAGCTCAGGCTCTGCTAACAGGGCAGGAGGGAAAAACCCACACGTATGAGAAACTCAGAAGAATCTGTTGACGTGAATTGTTCTCATGGTACTTGTGAAGATATATGGTGGTTTCTTACCACACAGCAACCAAAAGAATTGGTCAAATTGTTGGAATGAAAGTGAGATGCGAAGGACTAATTACTCAGCCCTCAGATGCCTTTAAATAGTGGGTGAATAGATGCTCTGTGCTGTGACAATCTATCACTCTGCTTTTGACATAAGTGATTGGGGGTAGAAAAGGAGCACTGCACGCAGCACCATTTATCATGAGCTGCATGTTTTCTTCAGACTGTTGGCACTTGCACTTTTATTTTTATTTTCAGCTGTTTCCCTTAACTAGACCGATCCCTTTGATAGTTTCCCTAAATACAGTTAGTTGATAATGATGAGTGTTATCACAGATTTTGATCACAATGTAAATGAGAAAGTAAAAATCTTTACATTAAATTAGAATGTGTTGATATCATTTTTTTTTCCATAGGTTCTTCTCATTTTTTTCATTAAAATACAGTCATTAGTTCCTGTCTAATGGTTTACCACTAAACGTAGTTTTAAGAAAAAATGTGGCACTTATTCTTGCAAATGAGGATGCTCTGTATGTCTTCACAACTACCTCAGCCTTCGTGTGACTTAGTATACAGTTACTCATGTTTTTTATATTTACATTTTGATATTAGAGAGTTAGCATTATGCAAAGTGTTTACTCCCCCAGTAGGGATTATTTTATGTGATTTGAAACAAGCTGCATTTGAATGAAACTGGAATTTAGTAAAACTGCACAAAAGCATTAAAGCACTTAAAATTAATTATTTATGTGAAATTCCCTACAAATAAGCTAGATGGTTTTTATACAAAGTACAATCCCTCTTTGATTGCACTACTTTTCTTTGTCTTAAAAAACAATTTGAATACAAAATTCCAGTTTCTTTGATGCTATCTGTTTAGGAAGAAGTATGTGGAATGCACATAGGAGCCAGAACTGTAGTGCTGGCTGATGAACTGTGAAACCCATTGCAGCTTCCTTCAGCTCTTTTAGAGAACTACTGTGCACTTTAGCCCAAGCCCTGAGCTCAGTGCTCCCTTCCATGCCATATTACAAAACCGTGTTGTAAATCACCTATGTTGACTTTCATCCCAAATTTCCTTGAAGCTAAAAACCTATGAACGGTGTCCATGCATGGAAGTGCTAAGTGCATTGGTCTTATGTTTTAGTGCTTGCTTGCAACACAAACGTGACGTGGCTTTGGGATAGCTGGGCTTTTGCTTGTCAAGAACAGCTGACTCCGTTATGACTTAACCTCTCTGAAACACTCACTGGGGGAAGGGACAGATACAGCCACTGGCTGTAGGGTGGGAAGAGCCCTCATCCCAGGAGAGCTGTTTGGGGAGCAGAGAGAGTGTGGCCATGTGGCACATGGCATCTTCAGCAAGTTCTGCTTGGAGACTGTGGGCCAGAGGAGTGCTAACCTGCTTTTTTCAGCTCAGGATCCTGCCCACCAGGTGACAGTATGCTCAGCTGTTCAAAGGGTTATAAGTAAAAAGTAAAGATAGTTCCTACTCCAAATTTCAAAGAGAATCAGAAGCAGCCAGTTGAGTGAGTCACACAGAGAAACTAGTGCACGTGACTTGTGCACAGTGATTTTGCCTCCTGATGAGTAAAATACAAGAAACATCTAAAAGTCTTTGTTTAAAATATGTATTTTCTCAATTTTTGGGGAGGTTTCAGCATCTCAGCCAAACGACAAGAGGCCATCTGGGTCAGGCCATGCTTTGTCTCTCCCAGTAAGGTACAGTGTGGGGAAAGGACAGCAATGGCAGCATTTGCACTGAAGTTAACAACCCACAGTGCCAGAACAACAGCACAGCACAGGCCTTGGGCTACTCCACCTCCTCAGCCACATGCTGAGCTGAACACATCTGACTTGGCAATGCTGCTCATGAAGGCTGCTTTTTAAAGTCAGGGAGGGGTGTAATGGAAAGACGCGGAAGGGCTGCTAAAGGTGCAATGAGAGCAGAGCAGCTCTTTGCCGCAGCCCCAGAAGACTGTGGTAGGGAAAAGCTGGAGGAGGAGGGGAGGCTTGCACAATGCGATTTGCTCACATCATCCCAAAGGATCAATTTCCAAGCCATTATCTACTTTCCCACACGTGCAAGCACATGTACCTCACTGATCTGGGAAGGATTTGTGAGTTACCACCTGAGGAATAAACATCCCTGTAGGGACGCCATTTGCTTTAGGGGTTGTTAATGGCTGCCCAGGCCCCACTGCCCCACCAGGGACAGCATACAGTGCTGTCAGCTTATTTTTCACTGAAGCACATCCAGTGTCTTTGGGGTCTTTTAAATCTGTCTTCAGCCCAGACACAGAGCTGAGGCCTTCTCCATTCCTAAGCCAGCCCGACAGACACAGCTATCTAGCAAGTCAGACTAGCCCTCCCCAGCACAATCGCAGGAAGTTATTCCAAGCCTCAGACAAACCCCATTTCTATCTCTGGAAGAGTAAAAGGTCAAAAAACACCAGGCTGTAGCAGTGCCAGCAGCAGTAATCCCAGCAGCCCCAGCGCAGCTGGAGCAAGCTGCGTCCCTGCAGGGCAGGACTGAGGCACTGGGGCTCTGGGGGCTCAGTCACGGCCGGCCTGGGCCCACAGGAGGCCCTGCAGGGGAAGGGGAGTGCAGCCCCCGGGCTGGGGAGCCAGGTCACAGGGGAGCCAGCGTGCTTTCAGGCCCACCCGCCCTGCTGCTGGCTCCCAGCCACCTCCCCACCCGCTGCCGGCAAGAGGCAGCGCAATTAGCACAAGTCCTGATTAGCTCCTTCCCTGCACTCACAGTGTGCTAGCAAAACAGGAGGTTTCTGGGGCTCTAGGTCGTTCCCCAGCAGCGGCTGTGTAGTCCTGATCTGTCTAGACCCAGGCAGGCTGTGCTTTGGTCGTAGTTGCAGCAGGGGCACAAGGAATCTCTTGTCAATCCCTACTGTCCTCAAAGGGTTTTGGGAATGGCACCTTCCCTCCTGAGACCCCTTCCCTCCTGTTGTGTTGCTTTCCTTCTGTTTGGCACTGGCCAAGAAGACCCCCCAAACACCACAACAACCAGCCAGGGCCTGGTGATGCGGCGCAGCCCCTCTCCCCATGCATGCCTTTTTTGTTTGTCCTGTTCTTCTCATTCCTGCTTTTCCAAGTTTCTTGCTGGTTTGGGTCTCCTCACAAGCTTTCACTTTAGCTTTCCTTTTGAAACTTCTCACAGTCACCTACTTCTGCTTTGCTGCTAGGACAATAACCCCCGACACCAGCCTTGTTTAAGCCTCATCTCTCCTCATGCTGCTGCCTGCAAGCGGCACAGCTGTGCTGCTGCTGAAGGCTGACAGCTAAGAGAGTGGGGGAAACCTTTGGTAATTGAACCATTTTGCTTGGAGGAGTGGGAAGTCCAGACAGGACAGAGCATGGCTAGTGGACAAGTTCTGCTCTCATTCTTCACTGATCTGGAAACAGTGGCACCCATGGAACACCAGGAGGTTTTGGTCATGTGCTGCGTGCTTTCAACAGATCCCAGAATACAAGATTGTCTCAGCATTCGTGCTATTGCATTGTCCTTCTTCGTGGATCTTTCCTATGGAGTTAGATGAAACAAAAAGTACTTAAAAACTGAAAATGAGGTTATATGATTTCAAAATCACAGAGGAACTCTGAGCTTGCCTGAATTTCACTTCAGATCCTGTTTAGCAGAGCAGGTTGACAGCGTCAGCATTAGCATCAGCCGCTCTTAAATTCACTTCCTTCTCATGTACATGCAAGTGCTGCAGGCTGCACACTGGACTGAGCATTTTTGGATCTGAGAATTTAAGAAATTTTGTCTGGGGTAGATAGAAGAGAATGACTTCAAAATCAGTAAGAAGCCAACTGGCAAAGCCTCCCCATCAGATGAGGACGGAGCTGCTGGAGTTGCAACCAAGTGCGCTTCAGGTGCCTCCTTTTGGGGGTGGGGGGAAGAAGATGTATCTGTGACAGTGCTGCTGGCACCCGGACCAGCAGCAAGTGGTGCAGAGGCACAGGCAGCATCCTCATCCTGACAGCTGGCCGGTGGCCTCTTTTTCTGGGCGTAGTTTGACATGCATAAACTCATGAAAGAGGGGATAGGGAAGGGATGAGAAAAGAGAGAGAAGCTGCAGAAAAGCAGAAATAAACACTGTAGTTTTGAAAATGACTGTGGAAAAACCCAGCTGGCTCTTTGTCCTCACTTTTGTAACAGTAACATTGATCCTATTTCACCGTCCCACAAGCACATTCTCTGTTAATAGTTTTACTGTTAAAAAAAGGGGGGAGGGAGGGGATCCGGGTAAGCTGCACACCACTGCTGCCTGCCCCCCAGTTTACCAGTTTCCATTCGCTAAGGATTTAGCTTTTGGTGTTTAATAGATCAGTGCTCTGACAGGCTGAAAAATGATGGAAAGGGAGCTATTACCCTTCTCCCACATTGCTCATATTTGAGATACTGTTGAGAACGTTAATTGCACGTTGTTCCTGATAGATCAAGCTGAACTTTCGTTTCTGAAATCTGTTTTCACTCCCAAACCGTTCCACTCTTCGTAGAGTTTGGCAGAGAGCTTCACTCCTGCTGCGCTCACACACAGTCTGCATTACAAAATACTGACAACTGCCCGAATGTAACCCCACAGAGAAGGCACCTGCTCAGGAAAACCGGCCCATCCTCTGCAAGCTGCAGCAGGGAGGTTGGGACCCTGTCATGTTAGTGCCATGCTGAATTTTGGCTTTCCACTCCACAGGGGTGGTCAGGCTGAAGGGCACTGACCTGCTGCCCATGGCCAGGGCCAGGAAGCCTCTCTGGGGCACCCTGGGCTCATGCCTGGTCTGGGTGCTGCTGTGGCACTCAGGCTTCCAGGCAAAGCTGCTGTTTGGCAAGTCTGGGGATTTCCTAGGAATAAATCATGGCACATAGTTGTTTTCAGAGCTGCTGTGATCAGAGTGCAAATCTGCAGCACGAAGGCACTCCAGAATTTGGAGCATTGAGGCGAAAGCATGCAACGTGCCAAATGTGATTGTTTTCCTTTCGCAGCCTGTTATATTCAGAGGCTGAGGAAATGATTTAATATTTCTGAACATGTTGTGATTTCATCGCTGGGTTTAGCAAGGGAAGTTTGAGAAGGCATGCAAATTAAGATAAACATTTAATACTCTCTTGGTGCTGGATTTGCCATGCTGCTTTCTGACTGTGTGGCTCAGGAGTTATAAATGAATAGCAGCACAATGCAGAGGTGCTGGCCAAGGGCACAGAGATGTCTTCACAATGAGCCAAGGCTGCAGCACTAACAGGGGTCTGAGGAAACTTAACTGATCTGCAGCTTGCAGCTTGAACATCCCACATCAGGAGGGGAGAAGAAAAAGAACTGAGAATGAAGGATGCAGGTTGGGAGCAGTGCCAGCTCTGGAGCACCTTGCTCCATGTGTCGATGTGAGGCTGGCAGAGAGCAAAGCAGCACAGTGAGAAAAAACGCGTGGGTCTGCAGAATTTCACAGGCAGCACCATCGTCCCACTGCAAAGCGAAGAAATGTGCAGCTTGCCCCAAAGCATGGGAAGTTTATACGATGGCTGTTTGGATACTGGGGCTGACTGGAGCCAGCTGACTTTGTGAAGCACACCTCGAGCTGTTGAGGTGCGAGCCCGCAGCATCGCCCTGCACACCCTGTTTGCTGGGAGGAGATGTGGGACGCAGCAGCAACAGAAGAACTTCGACAGCTCCGAGAGGATTCTTAAACAAACAAAAGAAAACCTGGCACGGGGAGCTCTGTTTATATTTTTCCTAACATTTATGTATTTTAAAATAAAAAATGATGGGCAGGAGATGTTGTGTGTTATGAGCCATATGAGCGATGACCACTTTTCCACAAACTAAGGAGAAAGAAAAAAATAATTCTAAAAATGTCTAAAAACCAGCTCAGTCTCCTGTGAAATGTAAAGCAGAGAAGATTAATTTAGGAGAGCTTTTAAAGAAGAAGGAAAACCAGTTCTTAAAATGCACCGCTTCCTAGCAGAATACTGAAGGGTAAACTAGCAATGTAGTTGATGGCAAGGCAGCTGAAAACAGAAGAACTGCAATCAAAATAGATGTCTAAACTCCCTAGCACTGGCTTTCTAATACTATACCTTGAAATGAGCGATTAGGTGAAAACCCAGCTGTCCTCATTCGTTGCTGTGCGGCTCAGCCTGGCCCAGCTCAGCCCCCACACACCCACAGCAAAAGAGCTCACCCCATGCATTTCAGCCCCATGTGTATCAGTTGGTTTCACCCACACACTTAGCATACCATTAAGTACAATTATGATTTTTACTACAGTGTGGGGCAGATAGCACCCAGCAGTAGGACGGCCTCTCCTGCTGTGATACAGAAGACATTTGCAGTCCAGCTGCAGAAAAGTTAGGGCTGGGGGCAGCCGGTGAGTAACACACAAACCCCAGGCTAGACCCACGAGGGGTGAGTTCGTTGTCTGATGTGGCTGATAGAAAGGCTGCTCATCGGTCCGAGGAAGATTTTCTTTATTCAGATAATTCCTTCAGCTCGTGTTTCCATTTTTGGGAATCTCTCAATTTCTCAGTGCTTCCTGTCAAGAGGAGGACCTGGCCCTCTCCAAGCAAGTGGGAGCTTTGCCATTTACTTCAATAGAGTCTAAATGTCATCTCAAAGGCCGGTGGCTCCCACGGGAAGGAGTGCAAGCCAGCACATAGATCCTAGCAGAGATCTCCAGTGTCTGAACAGCAGGGAGTGCACCAATCTACTGGGAACTAGTGCTCCTCACACAGCAGGGTTCAGAACTCTTCTGGGCACTGGTGGTTACTGCTGTGATGTTGGACCTCTCTCTTTTTCTATTTATCTCCATCCATGTGTACAGAAAGGTTGGTTCTTGTTTCCAGCGCTCTTGGCCTGCTCCCCAAAACAAGCCCTCCCACGCATGTGGCCTCCTCCCTACTCTGCTGCTGCCTCCTTCACTCTTCCT
Source organism: Phasianus colchicus (assembly GCF_987193195.1). Taxonomy (NCBI): domain Eukaryota; kingdom Metazoa; phylum Chordata; class Aves; order Galliformes; family Phasianidae; genus Phasianus; species Phasianus colchicus. The sequence goes on from NC_143449.1 coordinate 6,048,605, forward strand.
TTCTCCATTCTGGGAGAGAAATGGAATGCAAATGTCAAAACCTTTGCAGCATGAAGAGGGGAGTTTGATGCGGGTGCACAAACAGAGGGCCGAGATCTGGCCCACGGTGGATGTGGAGATGTGTCTGACACCAGCCCGTCCCTGCACTGAGCCATGCTGTCATTGTCGGGCAGAAGTGTTGCAGCGTAAACATCTGTGGCTTTCTTTCTGATCATGCCGGCCACTCTGGTTTTCTTCATCCGATCCAGTAGGGTGTTGTTAAAGAGTTACCAAAAAAAAAAAAACACCAAAAAATGGTGTTGTGGTCCCCTACTAAAAGAGTCACTTTGCCCAATTTCCTGTTTATGTTCCTTCTCTTCAGAGCCGTAGCATCATGTGAGCTCAGACAGTTATAGATAGGCTGCATGACTGTTGCTGACCTCACACCACATGTTCAGTTAACAAGGTGAAACAGCAAAATTTGTTCTGTTTGTGTAAAAATACTAAGAAAACTGCCAGTTCTCAGTAGAAGAGAAGAGAGGGACTCCAGATAGCCAGAGGCAGGGTGCAATCTCCAGGCTTGAGGAACCTGCAGCTCCTTCTGTGCTCTAACTGCTTTGCACATCTGTATTTACATTGTGCTGGTGACTTACAAGGAAGGGGATTAGCCCCAAGTTGAGTTTTTCTTTCTTTAGCAGGGGAGTTTTGGAGCTCTTCCATAAAAGCTATTAGTTTAGCAAATTTGCTCAAAATTTGTTCAAAGTTCAGTCTCTTCACTGTATACATTCTGCTGTGTTTGCTTCCAAAAATAACCAGGAAGTCCCTTGACTTGAGTATCTTCAGCCATCCAGCAGATGATCGTACTCCCTGAACAACCTGCAGGCAGCCTTACTTGTAGTAAGATTTCAAGGATCCACACACAGCCTTGTAAAAATCCTTTCAGATTGAGCAAGAGTTTTGGATTAAAGCCTTTCCAAGAACTTGAACTTACCTCTAGGCAAGATGCTATCTTATTATTGTGTTGGTATTAAAGAATTTATTACAAACAAGTCAGAAAGATCTGAAAGGTTTCCAGGCTTTTACATAAGTTTTATGCAGGTAGTTTTCATACAGCTGTAGGAATCCCTGCTGTGCTGCGTGAGGTTTCAGTGGCCCCTTTCCTGCTGACAGAAAATGAAATTTTTGATGTTAAACCCAGGAGGGCCTGTGGCAATGTGTTGGTTTCTCCTTTCTCCCTGTTCTTAACTCATTTCTGCAAAAAGACCCAGCCCTACGCATCGCGAGAAACCAGGATTCTGCTTTGCAGCTGGTGAAGGAGTGGCAGTAAGCCAGAGCAGTGGGTTGCTACCACACGGGTAAATAAGGATTTCAGAAGGAAGAGCTGCACCGCAGACTGCCCAAAGGCAAACAACAGACAGGTGTGAGTGCACAGCTCCAATGTGCAGGCAGGTGTGCTGAGCATCAGGAGTGCAGCGTGGCTCTGGGAGCAGGTGTACCCATGGCAGGTGAACTGGTCAATGCACATGTGCTGTGTAACAACCCTGTACCAGCTGTCAAGTGCTTCAGGACTCAAGGTGAAAGAAAGCACTCTAGAAATTCAAGCTGTGTTCAGGATGATAATAATAATGTCATTTTAGATGCTGCACATAAGAGTGCTGTGAAGGAATATGGAACTAAAACTCTTGGCTGGCTGGTGAGGCTGTAAACATCCTCGTGTGAAGGGCCCAGCCTGTGAGTCTTCACTGTCAGGGAGCTTAACTGCCTGCAGAAACAGAGCAACAGCCAGGAGGTGTCATCTGGGGGGCAGTGAGGAGGGATGAGTGCTTTGCCGAGCCTGCCCTCGGGAAGGAAGAAGCGTGCCCCAGCCGAGAGGAGAGCCTTGGTGGGAATAGGTGCTTCAGTGTCTTTAAACCAAGCCTGATCACTGTGGGACTGTCTTCTATTGCTGGCATGCCTCCTCTGAACCACATGCGTGACATCTCTGTCAGATGTGAAAAACAGACAAAATGAGAAGATGGAGAGAGCACAGGGATTATAGTAGGACAGGGTCTGACTGCTGTCCACAGGCAGGGGCAGGGCACAGGGAGGCTGCCTTTGGCTCTGGCTAGCCCCTCGTAGGGCCATCAAGACAAGTGAGAGGCTGCTGTGAGTGATGGCAGCCCAGGCACAGTCCCACCTGTAGGCACAGACACCTCTTCCTAAAAGCACATGAAACTGTCTCCCCTGCCGCATTGATCCCAGTGAAACACAGACGGACACATTGGTGGAATTACTTTCTGTATTTATGAGTGGTGTCATTTTGAATTTTGCTTTCAGAACTTGTTTTCTTATCTTCTACAAGGTTTCTAAGAACTTGAACCTCCCAAGTTTCAAGGTTGCTATGCCTTTGACCCTCTGAACCCAAGTAGACCAATTTGCTTTACAAAGAATCTGCATGTTTATCAAACAGCAGTGACTCATTGTGTTGCAGATGTTTCCATATGTAAAGCACCATAAATATCATGGATTGGGATGTGGACCAGGCAGTGGGAATATGTGTAGGTTAGCAGGCAACATTTGAGTCTGGGTCTTTTTCTTCGTTATTTCAGTGTGTGTCATTTTTTCTACACAAACCACAGGCTCCTTTTTATGAGAAACAGCAACAAAGGAAAGCTCCCTGGTTCTGAAGGACGTCACTGTCGATGCTTTATTACGAAGCTTTCACTGTACTTACAGTGCAGGAAATTTTTAGGTTTGCATTTTTAGTCAATGAATGTATTTGTACCACCTTGCAAGGAAGAAGGTATTTCCCCTTACACTTCACACCTGTGGCATCTCCTCCGAAGGGAGCTCATGCTGCCTTTCCTGAAATAAGATTCATTTAGAGTCATAGTGAAACTACCACAAGCAGATAGACAAGTGACTCAGTAAGTGAGTCACGACTTAGCAGATAGAAATAGAGTGTTAGACAGTAGTCTGTCCCAAAATCATCGCATTATGGTCCAAACTGCATTACCAACCTGTGCCGAGAGCTGCTGGGAGTCCAGCTCTCAAAGACATGGCTTGGCACAGCCAAGAAGGAACCAGCCTTTGGGAGCATCGGCAGTGGCCAGCTAATGGAGAAAAACTGCTGCAGAAAATGTCTCTTTCTGCTCTAGAGGTCACATTAGTGCTGCTCGCTGATGGAGGCGGAGGAAGCTCCCAAAGGAGGAGTATTCCTCACTGAAATTGAATATATATTGATTTTTCTTTCCCATCCATAAACTGTGAGTTTCAGCCTCTCACTGCTGAAGAAGGTGGTAACTTCAGAGCAGAAAATAGGAGGAAACAGCAAGCAAGAGAGACAAAACCCAGGCTGAGCCTGTGGGTGATGGGCAGTGAGCTCAGCTGTCCTCAGCAAAGGGGCACACAGGCAGTCTCATTAAGGAGATTTATTATGCAGTGCTGATGGGATCCGCCACCCAACAGCCAGGACTGAAATAGCAGAGCCGTCGCTCCAGCTGGGGAAAGGCTGGGCGGTTTAAGAGGTCTTCTTCATCTCAGATTTCCGCAAGCGAGCTAATTGCCCAGGAGGGCAGGCAGACAGTCTTTGCTCCTGCAAAGTCTGGCAGGAGGAGCTCCCAGCGGCATCCTGGGCTCCTGGAGGATGAGGATTCTGTGGTGAGCTGGTTTGACCCTTCCTGGTACTCTGCCCTGTAGGTGGGCAGCTCCAACCCTGCTGTTCAGAAGGCAGTCTGTATATGAATTTTGACTTCCTCTTTGAAATCATTTATAGGAAATGTTATCAAGTTCCACCTCTTTTTTTCCCCTTAAAATAAGACAACTAAAAGTAATTCTTTGAAATGTTCTGTCCCAAATGCTGGCACTGCTGCAGGACAGTCACCCCATGGTTTTGCTGGCGGCCATCCCCAGGGATACCCTGTGGTTTGGCCTCAGAGGGTGTGTGGCTTAAAGCCAGCCCCGCTGTCCTGCTCCCCACTGAGCCCTTGGCCTTTTTTCCACTGGACCTTTATGTGGGACTGCATGCTACCAGCACGTGGCTGCTGCTCATCCTGCTGCCCTCGCCATCCCTGTGGCTTTGCTCTGTACAGTAAAGATTATCCTCATGGGGGAGTCATGAGCATTAACTTAGCTGGTAAAGAACATCAAGGTTTTTGGCTATTTTGTGTTTTGTTATTATAACCAGAAAAAAAATCAGAAACTTGCAGGCCAGATAATATTTCAAGCCAGTTTACCTTGTGCAGCGTATACGTGCTCAGACACCAGTTATCTCACACAAACACATGCTCCCTGGCAGGAGGTAAGCAGCCTTGGCTGAAGCCCTCCTGTGCCGGCTCCCAGCTCCCATTCTCCCCTGTTTACCAGCTGGCTGGTGGTAAAAACCTCGCAGGTTTGCTTGTGGCCTGTTTTATCTGGCACTGCCTCCAGCACTCCTGCACAGCAGCTGCCCATGTGCAGCAGCAGCCTGTGTTCAGCTCCATGCTGGAGACAACAGGGTGTGTAGGCAGCTATCACTTTCTTAAAATCCCTCCCAAAATGAAACAGAGCCACTCCTCTCCCCTCTAGAAACAGCTCTGCCACATCTGAAGTGAGAAATTCAGAAGTATAAAGAAAACACTGCTAGTCTGTGCTGACCCGAGCCACGGGCTGGCACCCAACCAGCGCCGCCGCAAGCTCCGGCTTCCTTTTGGCACCGAACACTCCCACTTATGAAGGGCAAATGAAAATTGTTCTGGATTGGCACTGGCTCTTGTCTGATTACAGCTGTGCTGTTCTGATACAGCCTTCTCACAAGCAGCGCTGCCCAGGACGGAGGAGCACAGCCGTGGTGTGGGGCAGCCTCATCTGGGCTGAGGGATGAGGATGAGGAGGAAGGCTCATGCTGCTCCACACCATGTCCTGCTCCATGGGACAGGTCACAGCAAAAAACCAGGCCAGGCAGCATCTAGATAAGCAAAAATGGTTTGAAGCACAAATCTTGCAAGTAGAGCTTGGTGAAAGCTTCAGGATGGAAATGAGCTATTTTGGGGAAGAGAGTGGTAGGACTAAGAATGTAAAATAGAGTGAGAAGTGGAAGAGACGGTGCCCACCCTGCAGTGAGGGATTCACCAGTTTCTGTTGGTTTTGCTCCCTTGGCAACAGGTACAAAGCAGCCCCCAGCAAAGTCCTCATTAGCTCACCCTCCCCTTGCACCCACACTGATTTAATTTTTTCCACCCAGCCCTATCCTCTGACTGACCACACGTGATAACCAGTTTCTCACGCAGCATCAGTGCCGCTCTCCTCTCCCAGCAGGGTGAGCACCAGGCAGCCCCCTACCTCCACTCACTGCTCCCATCAGCCTGCTCAGGCGATCTGCCTGCAAGGAGCAGGACATCAGGCTGCCTTTTGGCTTGCACAATGCACAGCTGTGGCTTTTGGCTCTCCTACTGGTTGCCCAGGTTCTTCTGAATCCTACAGGCCTTTAGACTCACTAAATCTTCCTCCAAAGGTATTTCTCTTCTTGTTGCTTAGGGGTGAGAATGTGCTAGGAGAGCTGACCTGGCTGTCCTGGTACATCTGCAGGGTGTGCATGAAGCATGCACGGTGCTTGGATTGAGGGTGGTGGAGATGTGAACTCCATCTGGGACTGTACAAAGCAAGATGCCTGCTGAGCTGTGCCCCACTGTTGGAATTAGCTACTCAAGGAAGCTTTTTCTCTGTAAACACTTCTTTCTTTGCTTCCTTTTATTTTTGGGTGGGGGAGCGTTTTTTTTTCTTGGCTCCCACACAATCTGTCATGCAACTTGGGTGATGATCAGTAATCTGATGTTACCTCTAGCTAATTCCAGCAGAGACTAAATCCCTTTCAAACCTGGTCAGGTCATAAATTTGCTTTGTTCAATACTTTGCACTTCAGTTCTGCTTCGTGTCTGTTCCAATACAACCTCTCCTTTGAGAGCCACTCCTTTCCCTAGGCTGCTGCGCATTCATTCAGCCTTGCAAGAGCTCTAAATACTGCAGCCTCTGGTCCCTGGATGATGTTTTTGATTTGTCCTTTGCTTTCAAAATAGATTAAAGAACTGCCAAGCTGAGTAGATATATTTATAGATAAAATATTGTGTGAGTATGAAAACACTGAAAAGCTTTGCCCTGCAAGAAAGCCTCTTGAGTAGAAAAAAAACCAACCACTTTTTCTTGACTAATGGCTATTTTTTGTTGATTGTTTTCACCATCACTGTATCCACAGGAACTGTAGGTGAAATGTGTAGTGCTGATCCCTGAGTGTCCCAGTAAGAACATGTACATGTTAGTGAAAACATCCTGAAATCAGCTGTTTTGCATCAAGGCCAGATGGTTGAATCTGACAGTTTAAAAATGGTCACTCTGAAAAACAAGTGTGAATTTGAACCCAGGCTGTTGTTGCCCAGGTCTGTGTTGTGATGAGTCCCTTTGCAGTGAGCGCATGAATAACGCTCAGGCAGGGAGGTGGTCCTGGTTGTTCAGATGTTTCCTTGTAGAACTTGGAACTACTGCAGCAATTGGAGCAGCCAGGGCTGTATGGTGCCTGCGCACCTGAATGGCGTGTGAGCCCCTTCACCCCCATGGAGCCAGAGGCTCCAATGCCATTTGTATGGAGTTGGATGGGGGGAAGCTCCAGCACCTTGTTTCAGCTTTCCTCTGCAGAGCTGAGCTCAGGGTGGATTCCTTCTGGCCCTTGAAGTAAGCGTGTTGGTGACAGCTCTAATCAACACGGGGACACTTACAGTGCTGATGAGCTAAAACAGCTGCTGCAAAAGTGGGGAATGTTATTTTGTTCCTAGAAACTTGCATGTGGCTTAGTGAAGTGATGCAGCATCTTTGTCCTCCAAGAGCTTCATTTAAGCCTGTACAGGATCCATATCTTCAGCCATAGCAGCTAAGGAGGCACTGGTGCTGACAAGGCTTGATTCAGGTTAAGTGTCACTGGAAGCAGCATCTGTGTAAGCAGATGCTGTTCTACAATGTTTGGGAGGTTCTTGTTTAACTTCTTAGCACTACAGCTCCCCTAAGGTTAGTTCTGGGCTTCCAGATGTAGCTGACAGCTCATTAACAGGTTTTTACTGCCCCTGGAAACCAGCAGGTCACCTGGAGGCCTCACTTTGGGCAGGAGGTTCTTGTTGCCAGGTGTTAGCTTATGTGCTACAGCATGCGGGGTGGACCCAGATGTTTTCACTTCACAGAGGGAAATGCATTATCTCTTCCTGGTTCACCCACAGCAGCTAAAGGCAGGTGAAGCATTAGAAGAGCTGTACCATGCTGGCAGGCTGAGGGGGAGAGGAGGGAGAAGCCTTGTTCCTCATGGTCTCCCACCTGACAGCCCTCTGCCTCCTACCACAAACACAAGCTGATAGTAAGCACTTTGGATGGAAGTCACACTTCAGCCAGCTTAATAAAACAGTCCTGAAACCTGAGAGAAAAACAGGTGTGTGTGCGATTGCTGTGTTGCACTAACGGGGCCCTGTCTGTGCTGCCTGCAGGCCTGGCGGAAGCGCTGGTTCGTGCTGCGCAGAGGGCGCATGAGTGGCAACCCAGACGTGCTGGAGTACTACAGGAACAGCCACTCCAAGAAGCCCATCCGCATCATCGACCTCAATGAGTGCGAGGTGCTGAAGCACTCGGGGCCCAACTTCATCAAGAAGGAGTTCCAGAACAACTTCGTCTTCATCGTGAGAACCACCTACCGCACCTTCTACCTGGTGGCCAAAACTGAGGAGGAGATGCAAATCTGGGTGCGCAACATCAGCCAGATCTGCAACTTTGGGCATTTAGAAGATGGCACAGGTAGGATCATGCTTGTCTTGGGGGCTGGAGGATGTCGTGGGTTTGGGCTCTTCCATAGCATTGCTTGGGGAAAAAGGAAAGGTAGACCGTGGAGCAGCTCTGAGGTGGTGCTAGACCCTGATTTGAAGATTATCAGGGATCTGGCTTCTGCTGGGTGGAAATAATAGTTGGCCACTCGGTCTCACATCGATGAAGCAATTTCTGCTAGAATAAACATCAGGCCTTTAATAAGAAAAGGTACTGTTTATGTGAAAAGCTGACTGTTATCTTCTGGGGCCATTTATTTCATTACACGTCCCATATTTATTTAGTTTGGCTTAATGCAAGACACCTGTTCCTGGAAAGTGTCCTGCAAAACTTGCATTTTCTCAGGCTTTGTTGGATGTGGAAAGTGCACGGATTTGGGTGTCTATGTACACATAGCTCAGTATTTTTGTCATTGATTTATCTTTGTCTATTAATGAGAAGAAAAATAAAGCAAAGGCAGAGGACAGAAGAGCACTGGGAGAATATGCCTAGACTGAAGAGATGGTCCTTCTGTGCTGCACGAAGCCGGCCTGTTCTGCCAGGCCCTGTGCCTGTGTGTAGGCAGTAGGGTGAGTTTCTTGGGAAGCTTCCAGGAGTTAACCACTCCAAGATGGATCTAGCCAGTAATTAAAGCCGGGACCTGTGTCATCGTTAACCTGCCTCTCGAACAAGAAAACTGGGCTCAGATAACAACAATCTGTCTTTCCCTTGACATTTCCAAGGGGCAGATACGGCAGCAATTTGAGAGCTTTGTAGGAAGTGAGTCACAATAAAGTCCTTTGCTGTGATAAAAGCTAGCAGAAGAGCAAAAAGGGTGGTGATGGAGAGACCTTTGGAGTTATCCAAGATAACTCAAAGGGCAGAAATATATTTAGGGGTGTCACAGCGTGACTGGGCAGACTGTCCTGCCCTGGTCCATGTGCTAATCCTGGTGATTGCAATTGCTGCATGGACATACCACTACCTGGTAGCAAGAGGAAGCAAAAGGTAATGAGATGTTTTGTTTTAACCTGTTCCAGTTCCTGGTCTTCTTTAATAACTTTTTCAGTAGTTCATTCTGAGGGGAAATGGGAATGGGAAGAGCTCTACAGTGTTCCTGTTATAAACTGATGTCTGCTGTCTTTAATCTTTAATCTTAGAGACCTCTAGGAAATCTTTTTGTGCCACTAGAACTTGCAAATTTGAGCTGTGGCCTTTTGTGATAGCAGTCAGTAGTCCTTCCAAGCTGGGTAACCAGGGACCAATAAGGAATCCACTCCTACTCATCTGCCCTTGTTGAAACGAAGATGTTGCTCTTGTGTTGTTGCTTTTGCTGCAATATTATGTGGGTTATAATTTTTACCAATTAGTCTAAAATGATGTCAAGTCTTTTCGTGCAAAATAAAGAAAACAAATGCATTTCTTCATCTCTCAAATGTGCATTCAGACTTCTGGCAGAGTACTGAGGATATGCACATGGAGATGTGATCTGTGGCAGGGGAGCTAAGGCTGTATCTGGAATAGATGTATTTTTGCTGGAAAACTTTATTGTTATTCTGGTAGAGCATAACATTCCCTGCACAATGGTTGCACGTGGGCAGTACTGGCACTATCACACGGTATTATTTCTCTCCCAGTGAAGACCACCAATGTAGTTGTTGATGGACCAAAAGTGACAGCCTTTGCTCTGGCAGGCCGGAAGGCTGGCATCCTTGCTTTCTGCTCTGTTCCTCGAGGCAAATATCCCCCACAGTGCAGAGCATTTGCTTGGGTCATTATGAAGTATGGCATCTGAAGCTGCAGCCTGCATCGCAGACAGTGCAAACAGAGCTTCCAGGCGTGCACCTCCATATCTCTAACGGCAAGCAGCTAATTTATCCTGCAGTTCCTGTTGATGTGGTTGGGTCTGGGGTGTGTTTGAGTCAGGCCACAGGGCACGTTCAGATCCTATTCCTGCCCTCTGATTTAAGTCTGCATATTTCCACAGGTTGCACAGTACATCTCAAATAGATAATTGCTCCTTTTTTTCTGGAAGCACCTAAATCCCCCAAGAGTCTGTAGGTTCAAACAAATTACCCTTAAAAATTAGCATAAGAAGAGAAAACTCTATTAAATGCCTTATACTTTTTTAACACGAATGCTACTGTTACAAAAATAATAGTCTCTAAAATGAATCATCAAAAGAAAGACACATCCATTGCAGGAAATTTTAATAAGCTGTTCAGTGTATTAAAATGACTATCAAAGCCAATATTATATTATGAAATCAATCACTCTCAATCCTCTCATCTTTCTCAAAATCTCCTTTGAGACTGACTCTGAGGCCAATCCCAAACCTAATGCTTTCTCTGCTTAATGCACAGAGTGCAGCAGGGTGTGGGCAGTGACTCAGTCCCAACCACCACCCAGTTCTCAGCCCTTCCAGCAGCAGGGAAGCCAGACTCAGAGTCAGGCCTTCTTCACTAGTGGCCTCTGGTTTGGCATTTAAGCAGCCAGACCAAAGCTATCAAAACCTCTGCTGGTCCCGTCAGGAAAATCTTGTAGTCAACATGAGCCAGTGGAGAGGAAGCATGAGCTCCAGCAGCTGTCAGGAAGCACCTGGGCAGGCAGCAGGCACCCAGGCCAGCAGCCACCGTCACCCCACAGCACTGCTGGATGCCATGTGAGGCTGGCACCATCTCTGGGAGGCACTGCAGGAGGAAGAGCCTCCACTTCATGGTTTGGGATGAGATGGGGTGGCCAGGGAACTGCATGGCTACCTGATATCTCATACGCATACTGAAACTGGTGGATGCAACGCAGTATAGCAGCTTCTGATGGGAGAAAGCTGATTTTCATTTCATTATCATTATGATGCCATTCTTTAAAGACTATAGCTGTGCATAAAGTGCTCCCCAGGGCCACACGTTGGCAGGCAGCTCCAAAGCCCAAGAAGGACATTTTGTCTTGGATTTCCTCTTCATTTCTTCCATGGGCTTCAGGTATTGCTCTACAGTCCATGTGAATGCCTTGCCTCCTTCCCTGTGCAGTCCTTATGTTTCCTACTCATCTCCAGTTGCTCTGCCTTCTCTGACAGCAGCCAGAACCACACTGGGGCCTGATGTCCAGTCAGCAGCATCCCTTGAAGCAATTGTTTACCCCATGTTCCCCTGGGCTGCTGGTGCTTGGATGGTAGCATTTCCGCTCCTCTACCCAACCCACTGCTCCCTCACCTCTCTATGGCTCTGGTCACTCTTGCTTGCACCCATATTTGCACATGGCTGGGACCTTCTCCCTTCCTGCTCCTCTCTGATGGTTTCTTTGCTTCTTTTTAACCTTGCCAGGACAGAGTGCTAGTTTGACTCACCAGTACCTTGCTGCAGCCACTCTGGGAATATCTCAGCCAGTCAAAGCAGCGTGCTGGCAGCATGGAAAACCAGAAGCTCTGTTCCCCAAAGAATCATGCTCTCCTTGCAGAAATGCTTTCCCCTTAAGGTCACTGCTTTATTTCCCCCCTCTACTCCCGTACAAAACAAGCAGGGCAGTGCCTGGCTCTTGAGTGGAGTCAAGGGGAAGTGTGACTGCTCCTCCCAGGCCTCCTCTGTGGGAGGAAATCCCTCCCAGGCCTCCTCAAGGCTGCTCTTTCATGTCAGCCATTGCAGCGTTTCCACCTCCATGCAGCCTGGTGTGGGGGATGCTGCACATAGGGACCCCCCCCACATTCACTGTGTCCTCATGCTGCCATTGCTCAATGACTATTTTGGGGCTGCTGCCTGAAACAGAAAGCTTTTCCCTCCTGCTATTTCAAGCAATGGCCCTGCATTGATAGACAGAGCATCCTTTGCAGCATCTTTGTCAATACAAGGCAGCAAATTTGGGGCTATGACCCACCAAAACAGCTACTTTGGCAGATGAGGCCATCTTCTGTCATAGTGGCAAAGAGGGAGACAGGCACCAAACCAATTCTCTGCTTGCTCTCTAGAAAACGGGCATGCATAATTTATTCTCCCCAACTGCTATCACAGCACAACTTTAATGCACACTGGTTTGGTTACCAGCAGAGCTGGCAGGGAAGGGGACGATCTGTTAGGAGCTGGCTGTGGGTTTCCAAGCCCCCAAAGGCCAGAAAAGAGCAGCCACACAGCAAGCGGGAGGGATGGGGATGGTGCAGATCTGCCATGTGTTGTGCAGCCCGCAGCATTTCCTGATGGGATAATCTGAGGCTAAACTCTGCAAGTACCAGATGGAGCTCAGGCCTGTTCATTCTCTATGTTAATAATCCAGAATGTCATTAATTTTTCTTGTACATTATGGGTTTTTTTATTTTTTTTTAAATACGTGGTCAGATGGTGACGTGAACATGCTTTGCTGGGGTCTCTATGGAGTTAGCCTGATGCATATTTGATCACACTCAGCTTGCAAAACAGCTCCAAGTCCAATATCTGCAATCTGAGTTACTGCCTGAGCCAGCAGAATGAAAAAGAGAAAAGTTATCTTTCAGCTGGGAAGGCTTCAGCTGTCAGCCCTGCTTCACAAGCATGAAAACTCCAAATCGCTGTGTCTTTCAGATGATCACTGGGGCGAAGAGGGCTGCTGAAGTCACATTGCTGTGAACACCTGTCTAAAATTATGCAAATGCTTTGTTTAGGAAGCTTGAATTTAAGTATGTGCATTAGTGCTTTGTAACCTGGGGTACACTGCTATGCCAGACCTCCAAGTAAACAGGGGGAAGCAGCAGCAAGCCAGTGCTGATGGGGAAGAAAAAAGATGACTCCATCCCCAATTTAAAAGAAAAGCACCACTTTCTCCTGCTTCTTTTGGCTTAGAGGAGGAAGGTGCTTGAAGACCAGCGTGGAGGTGTCGGTGTCACTGGCGGGCTGGTTTCTCGTTGGTGGCTCTGGGCAGAGGCATGACCATAAAGCCGAGCTGTGTGCAGGCTCTCGCTATGCTGAGGGCTGGGTTGACCTGCTGGGGATCTTGCAGCGCAGTGCAGGACCTGGCCCACAGAGGCATGCTCCCTGCGATCACTTATCACCTCACTCTGCTGCAACTCACCAGGGCTGTTGTTTCCCCTTGCAGGTTCAGTGGAAAGCCTGTCCCACACAACCTCGTCCCCCCAGCCTTCGCCAGCTGCCTCCACCCACACATCCCGCATCGCTGATCCCTCCTTCTCGGTTGACCACACTGCCACCGATGCTTCTGCTGCAGAGGAGACCCCTAGTGAGTCGGAGTCGGTCTTCCTCCCCGACTACCTCTTCCTCTCCAACTGCGAGTCGGGCAAGCTCAGCCACACCAGGTAACTGGGGTCTGTGCACATGTCAGGTTGCAGCCACCCACTGCCTACCCAGCGATGCTCTGTGGGATGGGGGAAACTGGTCCCTTAGTCCTGCAGCTCTAGGGAGGCTTTCGAGACCAACAGGAGGCCATCAGCCTAATCCAGTTTACAAGGTCTTTTTATAGTGAAGGTGAGCAGTCAAGCATCATCTGTTGGTCCTGGCCCATGCAGTCTTTCTCCAAGTGCTCTTTCTGCATTCTGCAGCCCAAGATGCTCCACAAAGTGCCCCATGCACCAGCTCAGGGAGATACCATGGCTGTAGGGAAGGGACAGATTTTGGCTCAAACTGTGCTTTTTGTCATACAGTGTCACTCAGAAGAAAAGAAAGGGTGAAGTCTCAGCAGAACAGTGCTCTCGCTCCTCCCCTTCCTTCTCTGAAAGTTCCTCTGGTTTTTAACTTGAGTTCCTGAAACACGACAGTTGTCTTGCTCTGGGAGCCGCTTCTCCCCTTGCCTGGGAACCTGACTTTGTAGTTATAGGTATTTAGTGGATTCTGCAGCATAAAGATTGAAACTTGAGAAGTGGTGGCATGAGTGCTTCTCATGTACACCGAGGACTTGGTCTCTCTGCTGCTGCAGGGGATTGAAGCCCTGGGCTGACAGACGAGCATTCCTGGGAGGCAGAGATGGGGCATGCACTGGGCTGAGCTCAGTCAGAAAGCAAACACCATTAAGGGATCAGTGGGCATTTTCCAATAGGGAGTGAAAAGCAGCCCATGGAGCTGCTTCCAGTGGATTGCACCCCCAAGTCCCCACATTCACTCATTCACCCAGTTGCAACCGGAAGAAAAGGCAATGTTGGTCCTGCTCTGTGCCCCATGCAGGTGTGACAGCTGGTCCAACTCAGATAGATCGCTGGAGCAGACCTCATCAGATGATGTTTTCATCGACTCTCTGCAGTCCCAGCCCTCCTTGTACCTCGTGCAACCATCCAGCACCATACACCAGGATGGGACCCCACTGGCAAACCCTGGTGTGGTGCCCAGGAGCACGGACATGAGTGGGACAGCCAGCGACTTGTCCTCCTCTCCACTGCTGGGGACGTCACTGACACCAACCTTTCCAATGGAGCAGAGCCAAAGCACACTGCCCTATGGTGTGAGCCAGCTGGATGTGCTCTCCAACACACCCCCACCACGGCCCCCCAAGCCCACCCACTTCTCGGACAGGCGAGGGGATGAGGCAGGTGGTGGGGTGCTACAGAATGGCCACGCGGGGACCTGCCGTGTTCCAGTGGCACTGGTGCCCAGGAGGATCTCCCTGTCCAGCCTAGACAACATGAGGAACTGGAAAGGTGAGTGCAAAACTGCATCCCAAAGGGCTTGCTCCAAACCAGTTTGCAAGCAGTGTTCTGACCTATCTACCCGTGCATTCAGTTCTTGTCCCTCTCTCTGCCTCTGAAGGTCAAAATGTGGGCTTGTAGAGGAGAAGTGTCTTTGTGGCTGTGCTACTCAGAGTCCTCTCAGTAAAAGCAGCGGTCTTTCCACATGCTTAAAGAACAGGAAGCCAAGGAGATGCTGGGGGTGGGATGTAATCCTGGCTGAACCAGGGTGATTGTGTCCTTCAGCAAATCCCCTCTGTCCTTGCATTTCTTTCTGGCTAGTCTGAAAACTTACTGCAGAGCTAGACTGCTGCAAAGCAAGCTCAGCTTCCATGTGAGGTGCATTTCCACTTGTTCTTAAAATACAGCCATTTCAAAATAACGGTGGGAAATCCAGAATATACAGATGTCAAAGTCCAGCACACTCAGTATATGAGAGTTTTATTCTGTGGAGCCACTGAACAAAGAGGAGCAGCTGAAACACCTAGCTGGAAAGCATCACTTATTTTGGAGTGACATGTCTTTTTGGATGACAAAGAAAATGTAGGGCTTTATGGATAAGTGTCCTCCAGCCCTCTGTAGGAATCATAGAGTCATTAAGTTTGGAAAAGACCGCTAGGATCATCTAGTCCAGCACACTCAGTGTCTGGGGCCGTTAGATCTTGCCCTTGAAGCTCAAGCACTAGAGCAAGGAGACCTCTGCCCCAGGCTGTTTATCAATGTACAAACAATTCTTGGAAAGTTTTTGCAGAAACACCCATCAGTGGAAATGCTGTTCTTCATTATCTGTTACGTCTGCTTGCTCTCTGAAAAACATTACTTCTGCTTCCACGCATACACCGCTCTGACACCAGCAGCAAGCTTGAGATGGTTAACGTTTCTCCATCAAAGTTTGTGCCAAAATGCTGTTAAGAGGATTAAGTGCCCAAATGTCATGTTCTGCTACCATGCTGCAAGGTTATCTCTGCCTGACAGGGGGCAGCAATGAATTAATAAGTGCTGCTATTTTTTTTCTTCTCCTGAGTGCAGCTGAAACTATTTGAAAGGTTAAATTCTGAAGTAAAATGTGCTTCACAGAGAAAGATCTGAGAAAGAAATAGGGAGAAAGCAGATGCTCCTTATGGGCTCCTGCAGTTTAGTTCATTTGTTTACCTTTGGTAACCTGTAAATGCTGAGCTGCTGTTAGTCAACCTACTACAAAGGCAGCATGTGCAGGCAAAGCACCTATGTTGTGGCACCTACTGGTACCTGAATGCCTTTTTGCCAAAATAACTAAATACTGTCAGCGTCTGCTGATCCAAATCCATCTGTGCCCACACTAACCTTCCTGCTTAGCACTTCTGCTGCTGCTGGCATTGCCTCACACCCTACTGCAGTGCAGCACTGATGTCTCCTGGGCCAGGGAAGGGTGCAGGCTCATGATGCTCCTGCCCTGGGACTCTGTAGAGCACAGAAAAACAGTTTTCTGCAAAGAAAATCATTTTCCAGAATAGGATGGTAGATGTATGCATAGGTAGAAGTATATATGCCTGTGTGTGCATATATATTTGTATCTATTCAAACACATGTGGTAGGTAGGAGTGACAGCAGTTCTGTTTCCTCCAAATCTCCCTGTTTCTATTTTCTGTCCTTCTTGAAATCAAAGTGTAACAGTCTTCCATTTTTTAGAGTGAAATCTCACCATACAGAGAAGAAACCTCCCAGCATATCCCACCACTGTTCTTCTATACGCTGAATCACATTCTTTTTCATGTTTTCCTTAAAAAATGAAGTTGACCCACACCAAGGCAATCCAGACAAGGGACACTGTGACCAGCAGCCTTCTCTCTGGCTGTTTGTCCTCCACCAGCACAAGGCACGTGCATCACATCAACATTTCTGGGTGGCAAAGATAATTTCTCCCCTATATTATGTTTGTTCACACACTATCAGTACATGCTTCCCTGGCACCTCATGCCCTAGGCACCTAAATGGCTTTCTGAACAATAACAAAATAATCTCCATCCAGTCCCTTTTGTTATAATGACTGTTATATGATAGATGGGCAATGGAGAGACTAGAGCAGGTGTTGGGTTTAAGCATTGGTCTGCTTGGTTGCTTGCTCTGCACGCCAGCCTTTCTGCCCAGCAAACTGCTTGTGTCTATGGGAAGCATCATTTACAGCAGAATTACATGTGAGTAATTTCCTTGGTTTCATCATGCTTAAAGTAGCTGTAATTGTTCTCGAAACATTACCAAGTTAGTCCTGCTCCTACATATCACTGAATTTCCTTGTTTAGGTTAAATAGCAGGAGTTCTGCAATCTCTGTGTAGCCGTGGTTATTTTAAAGCCATATGCTTTATTTTGGAATGATCTCCATGAGGTTGCTCTGGCTTGCCACATTTTTAATCACTTTTTTTCCTTGCAGCAGACATGGAAGGGAGTTCTTTAAGAAGTCGGGACAAGAGACTGAGCTTGAATTTGGTAAGTACTCTGCATAAATTTAAACACAGATGCATGACAAACTTCCAAATGTGAGTTATTTCACATCCTGATAGACAGTCACTTCTCTCCTGCGCTTAGCAAAAGAATTTAAAAAATGGAGGAAGCCCTTGGCTTTGGACAATTTTGTGGCCAAGGAGAGGAGAAGGTCACAAAATGGAGAACTTGCTTTTAAAGCAGGCAAAGGCAGGTCTGCTGTGAAGGACAGCAGTGACTCCAGAATGAACCCATTGACCAAAGGCACCTTAGAAAACTGCTTCTTTCTTGAAAAAAAGAGGGGTAAAGAAGCCTACCACTTCCTGATCCCGAGGAGCATCTCTTCTCGGGACATGGGGAAGTCTCTGCCTCAAAGCCCATGTGATTCAGAACTCTGCAAGCCCAAAGGTCCTGCCTCAGCTTTTATGGATGTGGGTTATGTGTAGCACCACCAAGCATCATACAGCCAGCCTTCTGCCTGGCACTGAACACTGTTTTCTGAGTGGGAATTCCTTTGCTGCTCATCTGCAAGCCCTGGTGGTGTGCAGCTAATGCCTACCTCCCCTTTGAAAGCTTGCAGAGTTGATGATCCTCTCTCCTCAATGCTCAGCCAGCACCAGCCTGCATGAAATGAATCTCTAATGTTTGTTCCCAGCTGTCAGAAATAACTTGTTTGTCTGTGCCTCTGCTCTCTTAGCTCCTACATTTGCAAAAATCTAGTTGATCAGGTGTTCTCCTTTTGGATGTTTTCATATAAAAGGGCCCCCTTCATATAGTAGGACAGAGTTGCTGCTGGAGGAGGCAAATGCAGCCTTGCTGAAGTCAGAGGATTGAACCTACTGAAGTTACCCATAAATTTGGTCTTACTTTCCAGAAGTGAGTGACTGAGCTTAGCTGTGGCACGAGCTCCACATCTGGCATGAGCATCTGAACATGTGTGTTTCTCCTGTCCTTCCAGCTCACACTTCTTGCTGAGGTCTCATCAAGACCTCTCAGTTTGCTCAGAGCTAGCTGTTTGTTCACCACCATTTCTCTCTCCTTTCCTCCCTCACCACTGAAGCCCTGCCCCTTCTCCCCACTCTACTCAACGGCTGTGGATGGAGCAGAAGACAACTATGTGCCCATGCGCCCCAGCACCTCTCCCTCGGCACCTGGCTCCGACTGCTCCCCTGATGGCTACATCCCCATGAGCCCCAGCTCGGCAACCTTCACCTTCCCTGTAGTCAATACTGAAAAAGTCACCAGCCCCTTACCTGAGCTGCCCTCCGACCTGGAGCCGCCCCCGGTGAACCGAGACCTCAAGCCTCGCAGGAAATGTAAGCCCAGACTTAAAGAGCAGCCACTAGGCAAGTGCCCTGATAGAGGGGACACAGGTGGCCTCCTCTGGGAGTGGCCCTGGTGCATTTCATATGTGTTAGTATAGCGCAGGAGTGTGGATCAACCCTGCAAATGGCCACATGGGTGTAGTTTGGGGGACAGGAGGCTAAACCCTGCGTCCTTCTGTCTCACCAACTCCCCTGCCTCCCAGGAACAGGACAGCCAGGCACTCAAATCCCCACACCTGATGTGGACTTTTGGTTAAATCTTCCTTAAATTTTCCTTCCTGCCTCTCATGGCACTTCCAAAATTTGAGTCACATTTTCAGAGGACATACTGGGGACAAAAGTTAGTTCTGCAGAGAAGAAATTGCTGAAGCCAAGTCTGTATTTAAGCACTTTGGGCTACAGAGCCACAGAGCCACATTCTTCTTGTTGAAGAAATGCTACATGAAGCAGGGAGAGAAATTTAGAGTGCTGCCGGAAAGCAGGGCAAGCTCAGCTCCTTTCTTAGAGGGTTTTGAGATCTGATTGGAAAAGGTACCGTAGTGTGAGGTGTGGTCCTCTCCATAGGTAGCACCTTTGGGTTTAAAAGAAAGCCCAGAGCCTTGACCTGAAGGTGAACTGGGCTCTCCTTGCTGAGGCATGGACTTGTAGGGCATTTGCTTTCCTAATGTCTATTGTATTTATTCTGTTGGTTTTGGACTAATGAGGGATTTTGCTTTCCTGCACTGACTGAAGCAGTCACCTGTTACTGATTTCTATCAATTAAGTTTTGTGAAATACTCTTGTTAGTTTCTTACTGTTATTAAAAGTTTGCATTTTCCTAATCAACCCATGCTTTTTGTGAGTCTTGCTCTTGCAAATGTAGCTCCTTTTGTATCTCTTTGTAGCACGGCCACCTCCTTTGGACTTGAGAAACCTCTCCACAATCCGAGAGCATGCTGCTGTGACCAGGATGTGGACTGTGCCTTAGTAAGTTAACATGAAACCCACTGTTCCCATCTTTCAAGCATTAACATTGTGGAATGGAATTAAAAATAACTGATCACATTTCTTGAGATACAGTTTCTGGGCAAAGTCCACAAACCAGAATTTCACAGGGTTCCTTCCAACATCCCCAAGGCTTTTGCTGTCTCTGAAAGTCAATGCTCCCTGTCAAGACAGGTAGCTCCAATGAGCTGAGCATCATGCAGTGCTGCCAGGAGGGATGTGGGTTGGATATCCTGCAGATTAGTGTTTGCTCAAAACTCAGTGTCTTTTGAAGGTTCCTTTTGAAAAGACCAGAGCTAACCTTTGCTCTAGAGTGCTTGTTGTGATGGCTAAACTTCAACTTCAGGGAATTCATGAGCTGGGGAAGTCACAGCGAGATGCCTGGGGGAAAGCCTGGCCATACTAATCCCTCTCCCAGCCCAACCCTTGAAAGCTGGTAACCCTTCAGCTGCCTGCCACAGGCTGTCTGAGGGAGAACCAGTAGCCTCCCTTCCCAGCATCCCTGCCAGAGTGCCACAGTTAATGAGTGCTGACACAGTGCAGAGTCCTGAAGGATAATGAGCTCAGAGGGAGTTTGCATGTTTCGCATTAACAAAACTAAAAAAGGACTATGTCCGGAACTAATAAAGCAGAAGGAATTACACTGTTCATGCTGCACGAAGTAGCCATCCAATTTCCTAGTAACTAACCCCATTGTGCCAGCCTGCAATAATTCACTCATGATATACCTCTGACAGCAATGTTAGTGAAGAGATTTCCCTGAACAAGGGCTGAGTTGCAGCCATCTCTACACACAGACAGCATGTGTTTACATGGTGTTCAAAGCCAGCCAAGTCCCTCAGCATTCCCCTCCAGTAGCTAATTAATTTGTGTTAATCTCCAAGAAGCGGGTACCCGCACAACAAACTGCCCCACTGGCACTTGTTACCCAAACGAACGTTCTCTTTTGTGCCCCTTGATGGAGGATGGCTACAATATTTTATGCTTTCTGTCATAGCAGAGATGGTAAAAGTTCATTAAAAAATAAAATAAATAATCAAATCAACTAAGACACTTACAAGATTATAACACTTTTTCTAGAACTAAGGAATATTTTTGGACATCCTTTCCATAAAGGCTGCAGCGTTAGTGTGAGTTTATTCACCATATGGACTGTGTCAGGCTTTGGCTTCATTTCAGAGCATCTGTAAGATGCTTCCTTAACCTCTCCTGTGTTTTTCTTCATAGCAATCGAATGAGCTTTATCTCACCAGAAAGAGACGGTATTAATTCAGCAAGAATATTTGCCAATTCAGTTTCCGGAGAAGAGGAAGAAAGTTACATTCATATGGTAATGTTCATTTTCACACAGCCATCCTTTGCTTTATTCTGTTCTGTCACATTTGATAGAGAATGTAGAAGTTTGTTTTCTAAGAAAAAAATGTTGAGGAGGTTTGTCCTTTGCCTTCTGTTTTAACAAAAATGATGAAATGGTTTTAAACCAAAGACAGTGGGACCAATTTACAGAGAGATAAGGGGAGCCCTTCTTCTGCTCTGCAGAACTCAGCTGTTCGCCCACGAATGTTGCTGAGCAGTTCCAAGAGATCACAGGGATCAGCCATATTTACATGAGAACTCATTAAGGCAAAGGCAAATTAAATCTTTTCACCTTTCAAAAGTGTGCCCTGCAGAATCTCCAAGGAAATGACAGAAAGCCGTTAGTGCACTTCCTAAAGAAACACACCAAATATTGTGCAGAAACAGAACGCCCATTACAATCTCCTATTGCTTCTGCTTTGGCTGATGGCACTAACCCCACTTCCCATCCCACGAGAGAAGAACATCTGGCTTTGTGGCTTCCTTTTCTTCATTCACTCTCCAGCCATATCTTGCAAAAGACCAGAACCTCAGTTTCCTTTGAGTTTTGGGTAGAAATTCATCTCAAGTCCCTCATTCTGAGCCACTGTCTACACATTTGGCTCCAGAGCTGAAGCCCAACAGCAAAGGCTATTCAAACACATTGCAGAACTGACAACAGAATCCATAAACAGTCATCTCAAATTTTAACCATGTTTTTACTAGATCACAACCTGCTCAAAAGGACAGTTCCAGATGTAACTGCTTTTTGATTTTTCCAGTCATTTAAAATTCTTCACGTGTTTGTGATCATCTGTTCATTCTCTGACACACTCAGTTGCTAGATTTGGAACAGTTGCCTCCACAGTGGTTCAGCTGGCATCCCTGCAAATCTGAACCTTCCAGGGTCTTGGGGTGAGAAGCTGAGCTCCTTCCTTAGAATAATATCTAAATCAGAATGAGATTCAGCATGATTTGCTTGTTTTGCTTTAATTACCAGGAGGAAAAGGCACTCTCCTTTCCCTTATGGCATGTGACAGCTAATCAGCACTGCCCTACAGTTAGTCACCAAATGCACCTTTGGCACAGGCTGCCCTGTGGGTGCTGGCTGTCCTCATTCGTGCTGTCAAGAGTCTCTGCTTCCAAGGCTGTCCTGCTTCCTCCTGGGATCATATTTTAAGAGCATTAAAAGTTTCTCTTCTTTCCTGACAGGAGCACAGACAGGCAACATCTCCATACAGTGGTGCTTTTCCATGGACAAGGAAATCTAACCTTGATTACTTAGCATTGGATTTTAATTCTGCTTCCCCATCCCCTGTACAGAAGGTATGAGTCCCCTGCAAAGAACCCCAAAACTCCTCACTCTGTATCTACTGGGAGGAAAACAAGATCCAGAGCCTGCTAGGTGCCCTAGGGATGTGCAGCAGTGAGGGCTTGTGGGCAAGTTTGTTTGGTGCTTGCAGGATCTCTGTACGCTCTCCCATTTTCACTGTGTCTCCACAAACCCTTTCCTGCTAGTTTTCCCCCAAATTTCTTTGCAGTAACAAGTTTACAGCCCATGATATATTCAGCAGGTAAAACTGTACCATCTCTCGTAACACAGCAAAATGTGCATCCTTACTCGTGCATCTCCAAAAACATTATAATTTCTTTAGCAATGCTGAGAAAATGCAGTCCTTGTTCCAGAGAGCTTACAGCCTGCCCAGGTGGTGAGCAGGTACCATTGCAAGCAAAGAATACTGTGTGTTTGGGAAGTTTTGTGTCCCATAGACCATTTTCCCTGTTAACTAGCACTGCTGGAGGCAAAAGACTTAGGACACCAAAGCCTTTTTAAATGAAAACCATCCTTCTGGTTAAGTGCAGGCAGGTTATCATAGCAGCAGGACTGCTTGCTTAAGGAGGATGGTAATCTGCATGGAAATAGCCAGGACAGCCATTTTCCTCACTCACATGCTGGGCTGAGCAATAGGGTGGTGGATGGTTGACTGTAGCTCAGGCAGGCTGCAAAGCAACACTTCTGTCAGCTGATGTCACTGCGAGCTTCAGGGTGAAGCGAGGCAACAAGAGAATAAGAAATAGCAGAAAATTGAGCCAGATTTCACTAACATCTTGCCCTAAAATGAATGTGATGTTTTTCTCCCTCATCTCTCACAGAAACCATTTCTTTCTGAGGAGCAGAGAGTGGACTATGTCCAGGTAGATGAACAGAAGACTCAGGCTTTACAGAACACTAAGCAGGAATGGACAGATGAGAGGCAATCAAAAGTTTAAAGGAAGAAGATTGGGATCTGGAGGAGGTTTTTTTTTGCACTGGAACCATGATGTCAATGAAGCAGCTAGCACAGAGTTCAAAGGCAGAGAGAGTGAAGAAGCTGCAAGATGCTTGCAGTCTCCGGCGGAGTGGCATTTTTACCAGAAATCTTTGATTTCATTTGGAAATAGTATGTTAAATGAGTGAGTGCTTCACTGATGATTGAAGTAATGCATTACTCTTATTACTGCCCTTACTGGTAAGCTACATGGTACCATTTCTGGCATGACTCTGGGACAAGTCAGACACTTAATGTTAACAAATCCACTACAAGTTGCATTAATCTAGTTGGTCCTGTCTTTTCCCTCTGTTGTATAATTCCTAGTTGCTAAAGCTATTTTTTTATATTCCTCACAAACACTGTGGGTGCTCAGGCTGCCTGTGGCAGCAAGCATCTGACAGATATTGATGACTAATCAACTAAGGGCTAAAATACTGAAACAGTAAAAAGAACTTTTTAAATGTATAGCGCTCAAGCAAAGAGAATTTTGGAAAATATTTTTCCCCTGTGTTTAAAAGATCTGACTCTGAGCTGTCAGAAGCTCGAAACAAGACTATGTACTGATGGGTCTGGAACGTGTGGGCACTGACCCTCTGGTTGATGACCATCGTGTTAAGTTTCTTTCTGCTGTGGCTTATTCTTGTCACCTCTCGCTCTGATTACTACTGATGTTTTCTCCGTGTCTTGAGGAGTGTCCTCAGCACAGCACAGCTGCTCCTCTAGCAGGAGACTGCTGACACACAGCTCTCAGCTGGCTGAAAAATAGAAAGGGAAGCTGTGAGCCTGTTTCTGCAAGTCTTGGGAGACCTGGCAAAGGATCAAGAATGCTTTCATTCAAACTGCAGAAGAAATGCAATTGGAATTGCTGGTAGCAATTGTCAAACTGATTGTTTCATCAGACTCACCCCAAAAAATGGAAAATTAAGAAATGCAGCGTGGTCTGTGAGAGGCTAGCAGGCCTGCCAAAAGGAAACAACAACACGGCATGAGGACCTCTAGGTTCAGGAAGCTTATCTACTTTGGGTCTTGATAGGGACACTATCTCAGGATCATATATGTGTACAGTTTGACATATTTAACTTTAGAAGCTTGGCTGCAATCTATTTTAAGATGGCATATAGCCACTGCAGAACTGGCAGTTTGCAGTGCAGTGACCCACACCGGACTTGATCTTTGCTCGTGCAGGTAAGTTCCACTGGCCATAGATGCCTGATCCTGCCAGCATGGAAGATTTCTTCTTTGACAAAACCAAGTCACTGGCCCCCTCGTGTGCCTGTTGTACCACGTTGTCATCAGACCTACTCAAAATGCTGAGTGACCAAGCAGTTGCCATGGAAACATCATCGCAGACATTGCTGGCACTGAAGGCCCTTCCTTACTGCTCTCCCTCCAGCCCCTGGGCTCACCAGGTGGGCTGAGTTGCATGTCCTGCAGAAAGGGGCTGCCTCAAAAGCAGAAATGCTGATTTCCTCCTACCTCAAGACAGCTGAAGTGCTAGCAAGTCTTGCTGTTTACTTAGATCAAATGCAGAGTTGGGTAGCTGGGTAACACCCTTCAAGAGCAGTGAGATTTGCCAGCACCTCTACTGACCCTGGGGCAAACTGGGCAGCTGGCCTCATAGTCAGAAATTGTCCTGGGTTAGAGATGCTTAGAAAATTGGATTTATGCTGCAGGATGTTCCCTCTTCTCCACCCCACCCAAAGCTCTAAAATGAAAGTTGATGTCCAGAAAAGTTTTGCAAAGAATTCAGGCTTTTCAGCATAAGATCTGGTGTGAAATTTAGTATTTGAACCCTCTTTTTTTTTTTTTTGGTCCTAAACTAAACTCAGTGTAGGCAAGTGCTGCACAGTCATGCCCCAAGTGGGGCTGTGGGAGAGGGGAACTGGACTGTGGGGATCCACACCTCTGGGGGATGCAAGAAAGCTCACAGGGCCATGCTCACAAGGATTTTGGCCTTTCTGCTCACACAAATTGCTGTCATAAAGTGTATAAATAATACAATATCACTGAGAGCTCACAAGGTATGCTGCAGTACAGAGTTAACACTCATATGAGTTGTGTATTGTGGTAAGGGACCATCACACTGAAGAGCCTTGTGAAGTACAGAAAGCATCTGTAAAGGGCAAGATCAATTATGCTAAGCTTCTGCAGAGCCCAAATTGCGAAGTGATGGCATGCTAGCCTCTGATTCAGACTGCAGTAGCGTGCAAATCAGCTCATGTTCTACTGGAGCATTTCCTTTCATGCTGTCAGAAAATCTTCTGAAGTGGAAAAATACCAAGCTATTGAGGACAACTGACACGTTTGTTATTGTGGTTTGTTGTTAAAACTGTTTAAACTTGGGCAAAACTTGGCTACTGGGTCAGTCAGAAAGAGCAAGTTCTTCTGGTTTTGTTTTCTTAAAAAGATATAAAAGTTCAACCTGGATGTGGCTGTCCTTCAGTCAGTCCCCCCTTAGACTTCTGCAGGTCTCCTTTCTGCTCCTGGAGCTGTCTTGTCCCCATCAGATGCAGCTTACTGTTTCTAACTTTCACTTTTAAACTAAAAGTTAAGTTTGAGGTTATGGTAAGGTCCGACTGCTCCAGAGTCCATGAGATGTGTTCTTGTGCAAGTACAATATACTAAACAGGAGCAATTAAAAAAATACAGAAGAAGTTTAAAAGCAGAACAGTCCTCCCCAAAGGTTTTTTTCTCCCATGTAGTCAAATTCTGCAATAATCCTTAAAGGGCAAAGAAAAGGAGAATGGCATGAGGATGACAAAAGCCAACTCTTCTGCAGTCACCCCCGTCACTGGGAACGGTCTGAAATGGAGCAGCAGCCCTGCTGTGGTCTGTCGGTGATGGACCTGGTGGCTGCTGGCAGCATCCCTGCAACCTGCTGGCAGGAGGGGAGATGCTGGAGGGAAAAGGAGCCAATGCTTGGTTCATTCTGCTCCTTGGCCAAAGGCAAAAGAAAGACTGTGAAAGCACCTGGGAACCGAATCAGCCTTTGATGTGTCATATCTGAAAATGTGGGACAGGCAGGAGGCCAGGCACTCTCCTTGTAGCATCTTCTGTTTGCTGTAGGGCTATTATTTTGTTACTTGTCTGTATTTCTTGGAAGGTATCAGGGGAGCTGTTGCAGAGGGAGGCTCTGCACTTTGATGAGCAAGGGACAGCCGGCAGCCCCTTGTGAAGCTCCTGTCCCCTGAGGACCCGGCATTGCCCAGCTAAGGACCTGTAGTGCCTTCTCCAGCATCTCTGGGGGTTCTCATTCAAAGTGGAGAGGAGCATTAAGCAGGCAGAGTGGGCTCTGTTTACTTAGATGTGTTGCTCTGTGAAGCTTGCAGATGCAGCTGATCGCATGACAAGGAGGACAGCAAGCTGAGCAGTGACATTGCCTGTGGGCAGTGGGCACAAAAACACTTGCCTGAAGTAAATCCTGCAGAATCATAAAGAGATTAATCTGCTCTGAACTTCTTTCCTGAAGACAACAGAGTGTTTACTGGGAGTTGCACTCATTCCCAAGGCCTTTACTCAATGAGGAATTAATATAGTAGTTCTTCAGTGATCACACAATGAGCAAAGAGCGTAGCAGGATCCAGGACTCTGGATCCAGGACTGAACTGTGTTTTACATTTATAACTCCTTATTACAGGAGATGGCATTAAGTACCTTACTGTCGGATAGGAACACTTTACCTGAGAATGCTTACAGCCATTGAATTCGAGCCAGGTGGTTCCCACCAGCTCACTTTGCCAAGGGCAGAGCCCACACTTCTCCGTCCCACTGATTGCATCATAGGTGTGGGTTTGGGAGTTGCATTAACTTCATGTGATTCAGTGGTTTAGTAATTCAAAGACCATCAGATGCTGTGATGAGAATGAAGCACAGGGCAATGCCTTTCCTTTGTTCCCCTGTTCTGCAAAAGTTGCTCAGGTTAAAAAAAAAAGAAAGCCACCAAAATAGCAGACTTTTGTCGTTTCAAAGCCAGAATATTTTTTGTTCAAATAAAACTTACATCTTGTGCAAATGAAGCATTACACTTTTTTGTATCTGTAAATGTGTGGGGAAGCATTAAGCAGTCATCACTGTTGCCAGGGGGAAAGTCATTGACAGAGGGGAGGAGCTCTCCCTTCCTAATGTTTCATTGTGATATTTGTTGTATATATTTGCACATTGTATCCTTTTTTCTAATAAATTAATATAAAATGTAGCTGTGATCTTTAATTATTTTGATAAGCAACAGCAAACTTACCACATTTTTCATTTCATTTTCCATTTTCAGTCCCTTATTAAGCTGTGACTTGTTCGGATATAATGAGGATGCTCCTGGGTTTCTCGTGCCTCTCTGCAAACTACTTTGCTGATTTTACAAAGTGCATTTGGTGGGGAAGAGACCAAACCAAGGCCAGCATCAGCAGCAGAAAGCCTCAGGGTTCATGGAGCCTTAGCCTTCTGCCACCAAGTAATACAGGCTGTTTTTTGATGGCTCTTAGGATCTGTATTTCTCCATCAAACAGCACGTGGAGCTCCTCTCCTGACTGCTTTGGGCAGCCAGCACAGAGGGAGCTGGCTGTTACACAATGACAGCAGTGCCTGGGGTGGTGGCAGCAGAACCTCCAGCGTTCGTTCCTTGTGAGCTGCCTGCCAGGGACTCAGCCCTGACTGCACTCCAGTACTGCCCTTGCTCTGCCAAGGGTTTTATAGGTTAATGCAGCCTTTGAGTGTTTTCCTTGCGTATGTTTGTTGTTGTTGCTCATTGGATTGCATTCAAATATACTTCATGCTTTGCCCAAGAGCTGAGCTCCTGGGAGTGCCCGTGGCTGTGCTGCAATCTAGAGGTGGTTGATGTTGCCATTGCTGCTCTTATTTCTTTACTTCCCTCTCCTCCCCACCTGGGCATCAAAGAGCATGGGGAGACCTTCTCACTGTTCTGGCGTGGGATATCCAGATGCACGTTCACAAGGAGCTCTGACACTTGTGCAGACTGAGAGACCAAGAGAGAAAGCCTCCAGAAGAGGAGGCTTGAGGTGCTGCCTTGCATAAAAACTTTGCTGCAAGTTCTTGAGCGTGGAATTTAATTTCTGAAAGAGACAAAGTCGGAGGAGCATTCTTTCAGGCTACAAACTACTTCCTTAAGAGTGCTGGGCAAGCCCGATGGACTGAAGCCAGCAAATATAGCTCCCAGAAGAGGACAAGGGCTTCCCAGCAGAAGGTGGATTTGGCTTTGGTGTGTGTTTTATCTGCGAGGACGAGGCCACGAGCAGGGGGCAGACAGCCTGTTTGCCATGCAAAAATAAGATGTCAGGGTTTTTAAGTTATTTTAAAAAATACTTTAAAAAATGAAGATTCAACATTTCTTTGGTTGAACTTCCTCTACAGTTAGTCAGAAATCATCAGGAAATGCCAGCTAAGGAAATCCTTCCTGAACTGCATGCTCAGCATAAGGAGTGCGTGCACGCAGACAGAGTGGCGAGGCAGGCTGCTGGGATCCCAGGCAAAGAGCTGGGCAATGCCACAGGGACAGCTCGAGCAAGGACAGCTCGAGTAAGTACTGCACGTAAAGTGGAAGGGCAGGGAGACAAAGCAAAGAGGAACTGGGAGGTGAGGAAAAGGGACATGCAGGAGGAGGGCAGCTGTACATACAAAGTGTCATTCCTATAGATGAGACACTGCATGGATACGTAACATATGTGAATAACTCTAAAATTCAGTTTTATGGGTTTGTTCTAAAAACAAACACTTTTATTGATAAAACTATCTGCATTGCATTATTCTGTTACAGGGTTTTTGTTTTGTTTTTTTTCTTTTTGCATTTTTAAGCTCTTTTTTTTTTTTTTTTCCATCATCCTGAGCTCTCTGCTTTGTGCTTCTCCATATAAAGCAGATCCAGTCTTCAGAGCTCAACTTCAGGGGCTCTTTGACATCCCCAACAGCAGACCCCCAGCCCATGCTTGCAGCACTCAAACAACTGTAATACAAATAAGGAAAATAACCTTTGCTCTCAGAAAAGTAAGTGATGTCCCAACCCTGAAAATACACATTTTGGGGGGTTATTTTTTCTGGTGCAGGGACCAGCAGGCTCAAAGGGCCCCACAAGCTCCTCCAGCCTCTGAAAGGCACAGCAGGTCCCACTGCACAGCTGTGAAGAGCCTTCCTGTGGGGACAGCTCTCAATGTGCGGAGATCTTGGAACAGGGGCACTGGTTTCATTTGATGGATACATAAGCTGTCACATTAGCCTGAAAGCCCTGTGCCAGCTCCTTTGCTGCATGAATGAGAAGGAAATCACATCCTGCTGCTGGCTTCTTCTCCCTCACTAAGCACCTGGGTCTCAGCCTTGCACAGACAGGGAAACCTGCAGCCTTAGGAGGAGGCAAAAAGAATCAAGCTCAGCTGAGAGGCTGCCTACAGACACTATCTCAGCAGCCAGCGAGAGATGTGGTCAGTAATGTCAGCCCAGTGTTGAGCAACCTGTTTGTCACAGTAGCCCAACTGGTTTCCGGGGCACTGCCCGCTTCCCCTCGTGCAATCTGTCAGGGTACAAAGGGCCAAGGCTGGGGCAGGGACAGAGACATGCAGCCAGGAAAGTTTCTGGTCCCAGAGTGAGGCCATTCCAGGCAAAAGCAAGCCCTGCTGGGATTTTATAAAACCACCTTGGGAACTGTCACAGGAGCCAGCCAGCAGAGAGAGCTGCACCGGGGTGGCCGTGCCTCACCCCTTATCCAGACCTGCCTACATGCTGCATATGGGATTTACTTTGCAGCGCCTATGTTTGTTCTCACTATCACTCTTCCACTCTCACTTGTACACAAGCAGACAAATGTCCGCACTAATCATGTTTTCACCCAGTGGCATTGTAGGCTTTTGTGGTCTTTGGGCTTTTTCCAAAACACCCAGTGTAGGGTGATGCCAAGGGTGCAGGGTGATGAGATTAGCCCAACACAGATAATCTGAAGTTGCACACAGTCCCTTGACCTGCCCTGGTGCAGCAGCAGGCAGCACAGCCTAAATTGGGGTGTAGTTAACATGAGCAGGAGTCAGAACTGAGAAATATGTGTGAAAACCTATTGCAGGGCTTTTAGCAGCCAGGTCCAAGTGGCCTGCGAAGACACAGTGCTCACTCAGTACCCCAGCTTACCTGTGCTGGAGTGGCAGGAAAGAGAGGTGTGACAAAAGAGGATCACTCTGTAACCAAGAAACAGGCAATGAATGAATTAAACCCTAGGAAAAGCTTTAGTGGGAGTGCATGCCTTATTAGCCACTGGGAAAGCCATGCTTCAGGCCAGGTTTCTCCCTCACATGGATTCCCTGGTGATTAACACAGTGTGAGCTCCCACTGAGCTTTTCCTGTGGTTAGGACGTTCATAATGTATAGTTTATCTGATGTCTTATAAACAGCAGAGCTGTGCAATCTTAGAGAATTCAGCCTGACAAAGACACAGACCCACAGAAAGTTATTACTGATCAATCTCTTAGTTCTACAGCCCATGGAGCTGCTTGTCGAAACCAGCATTTTCCCATAAGAACAGATGAAAGGAAGAGAGGGGACTGGCAGGTAGCACACAGCAGCTCAGGCTCCCACCCTTCATCTGCCTCCAGGTGCTCTCAGCTGCTCCGTGAGCCCCTCATCCCATCAAAGTTCCTGGTCTTGCCAGTACTTAATTGAGTTAATTTTACATTCTATAAAAAATCCATCTCCTTGGCAATTTTGAATCCAGCTTGTTGCAATACCATTGACTTCTTGTTTCATCAACAATGACAGGTAATTAAAATAAGCAGTTTGGCTTCAAACACTTGTAACTCTCTACTATATACAACCACTTCAATGTCTTCCTTTCAGAATCATCTTACCAGAGGTTGGTGAGTACCTAGTAACACAGTGAGATGCCTCGAGGGCATTCACGAGTGCCTGAGTTCATTTATCCATGACTTCTTTATTTTTTTGACAGTCTAGATAAAAGATATGTGCTGGTTTGCCCTTATCTTCTGTTTTCCTGCACAATAGAGGAATTTTATATGTTATGAGATGGAAGATTTTCTTTTATAGACTTCTGCAGCTTTGTCCCTATTTTTTCATGCTTAGCCAAATGCCTCATACATAGCCATCATCCTTCATTTTCATTCATTTATTTGGCATGCAAATAATGCCCTCAGGACTGTAATTTCCAGGACTGCTTTAAGCTGATTTTAATGCAAGATTTTTTGTTACTGTCAGTTTTATACGTGTCTGAAAGCTCCGCTTTTGGTTCCTTCATCTGTTGTCATGGTGGCAGCCCCACAATCCAATCAGTGCCCCAGCCCTATATCCTTCTTCTGTAAAGCAGGTACACACCACTTCCTTGGTGAGGATGGAGACATCTCAGATGCTCTTTGACCCAATGCAACAATTTGTGTAATATTATTAGCTGATGAATTTAGCTGTCTTTGTTCTCTGGGTGTATTACATCTGTGGTTAAAAAGGCCAGTGTTGGAGCAGAACACAGGTCTGGTCCTGACCAAGCGTCCTCCAAGCTTCACACCTTATCTCCAAGCAAGGCCAGAAAGCAAATGCACACTCAAAATATTGGTTTCACTGGCCAAAACAAGAGTCTACCAAAAACTACAGGCTGCTTTAAAGGACAAATTGCATTTCTGCCCTTTTTCTCTGAGACACAACTTTGGTTATTCCACTCTGAAAATCAGACCCTTTGAAACTATGGTGTCCAGCTGGCTTCAGGCTGAGAGAAATGGTTTGCAAGCCACTACAGCAAAGTCTCCCTCTCTCCTGTTAGGAAAGGTTTTTGAAAATTCCCTAATTACAGCCAAATCAGCCCCAAACATATGGCTGCAGCACCTGCAATTATGTGATGCCGTTGGCTAAGTTCCCCAAATAGCCTCTTGCAGAGAGGCCCCCTGAAATGAGTGTTGGGGTGATGGGAAGAGAATGGGCTGAGAAATGCATCAGCCAGCTGTTAGCCCCATACCCCTGAAATACGTGGAGGAGGGCTAGCAAAGCTATTTTCTCAGATAGCAATTACGTTTTATTAGGTGTCAGGTAATGCTGGCAGTGACTGTCACAATCACAGCTACTCACATGTATACATACAGCAAACAAACAGCTCATCCTGGGAGAGCCCCAAAGCTGAGGCACAGCTCCAGACCCCTGCCATTACAACAAGACCAATCCTTGAGCCTAAACATCAGATCCTGAACTTACAGGAGTTTCCTAGATCAGCTTCTGCTTTTCTGAACTGGTGAGCCATTATTAAACTCGTAACTGACCAAACTGGAACATGTTGTTAAGAATAAATACACACACACACACACACACACACACATATATAACAGCATTTACTTCATATTGTAACATTTATTTTGACTTCTCTTTAAGAAAAAAAACACACACACTAATTTGTATTTTCAAGGAGAGAAGGCAAAGGGCATAGATTGTTTCTTGTTTTCCTTTCTTTTCTTCTTTTTCTATTCAAAGTCAGCAATTTAAAAGTTCAACCCTCAGTGGCAGCTGGAAGGCAGAAGTTGGAGACAGCCTGGGGAGAAGGGCTCCCAGCTCCAAGCACCAGTGCTTCCCCATTCCACTTGTGTCCACAGGAACTTTGGGAAGGAAGAGGCAGAGGAAGTATGACTTGCCCTCATGTGACAGAAGATGAGAAAATTAAAGAGTGGCTTATACCAATCAGACATTGCTGAGCACAGAGTTCATATTTCTAGAGCACTTTGAAAAGGGGCTTAAAGGCCCTGTGGATTGTGTCCAGTTTTGGACATCTCGTGGTGTCTAAAACCAGCCCTGAAGCAAACTTGGTCACAACTCAGGGTCTCTTCATTGTCCTGGAGGATCAAAGAGGATTAGCACAGGAGGGCTTGCTTTGAACGCTGAGCACAGCTGGATTTCCCCGCAGGTGTTGGGGCCATTCTGAGTGCTGGAGCAGACTGGGGTGGCACAGGTGTCCTGTTCAAAGGCTCCAAACTGGCCTTGGCGTGGCTTACTGCTGTGTAGCCATGACTCTTGATGTCAAGCTTTTTTGCGAAGGCAAGCTTTAGCTTTGGAATCCGAAAGCAGCTCTCTTTTGGACTTCAGAGAAACACACTTACATGAGGTGTTGAAACTGTTTTCCCTTGTGTTTTCAAGAAATACACTTTTCTCACGGCACTCTTAGCTCTATGCTACTTTTTCTGGGAGTAAATATACCCCAACCAATTTCTCTGTTGCTGTTTTCAGGCGAAATTTGTTTGCAACTTTGTATGTCTCAGAAACTTAATTGTCAGTGAAACTCAGAAGCAAGTAGATCTGCTGCAGATTTACATAAAAGTAAGCATGCTCCATTTGGAAAGACCTGTTATGGTTACTTGCCCAGTAAACGTTCCTCTTTCACCCACCCCTTTTACGATTCCACTTTGTACGTCACTTCTGTCCTTCCACACAGAAAATGAGCTGTGGATTGCACTGCTCAGCACTGATCTTTTCGCATCTTCATCCTCTTCCTTGTTTCATTATTCTTACACTACAGGTTTTTTTTAATTAAATTTGTGTCTTAAAAAGTTGCTTATTCAGGTCTGTCTTTCCCTGGAATCCTCCCTGGTCCTTCACTACAAAAAACTGGCATAAAAATGAGTCCAGATTCCAGCCAGGCAATTTCTATGACTTGATGTGATCTGTTGATGTTTTGCAGTTATGTAAGATTTGGAAGAATTTAGCCATCCCAGTTATGTACCTGAACCTCTTATCCATATTTTACAAAACAGACTTTTAAAAAAGATCGGCAGAATATCACACCCATAAATCCAAGTTGGACGACAGTGCGACATTTTTTTCTTTCATGTCTTTGCTCAGGGAAGAATTAGTCATCCAACAGGCTGAAGTTCTCTTTTTGGTTTCAGGCTTTTTAGGTGATGCTCATGTCTCATTTCTCTCG
The DNA here is from genome assembly GCF_987193195.1 of Phasianus colchicus. NCBI lineage: Eukaryota > Metazoa > Chordata > Aves > Galliformes > Phasianidae > Phasianus > Phasianus colchicus. Next base: position 6,082,314 of record NC_143449.1, read on the forward strand.
TAAAGACCTCTGAAGCAAACAGCCAATCTCAACTGAACCTTGGAGGTGTAATGATCCCACAGATGCTCTGCTTTTATGAAATTACTGGAAAACAAGCAGCCAAGCAGCGAGGATTACCAGTTCCTCTGCAGAGAGAACGGCTGCAGCAGGAATTCTCCCCTTATCGGCTGTCAGCGTGCTCAGGCAGGAAACCATCTGGGAGCCTCCATGGCAGTAGCGAGGAAACCAGGCTCTGCTACTTCTGCTGCTTGCAAAGCTGCATTTCCTTCCCTTGTGGGCAGGAGTGGAAGCAAGACATATTTCAGACACATCAGTGTCCGAATCTCTGTGAGAAGCAACTCCACTTACAGCTTATGTGTCTGTGGGGGTGCTTTGCTGTCCTTCAGGAAAAAAGCTAACTGCAACTGTTCATTTGATTCTCTCAGACTCAAATTGAGATTGAACAACTCCCAGTACACTTAGTGTCATATTTTTTGAGATCAGAATCACACTATTTACAACAAAGTATTTTGTAGACATTTTTCTCTCATCTACATCTAGCGAAACAGCAGCCACCATTAAGGTGGATTCTGCAATAGTTTGGATTCCATGCTGCTAAGCAGATGGTATTTATTGACAAACCTACCTGTAGACTGCTTATTCTTGGGGCTGTAGGTGCAGCCAGACTGAAGCATATTCACTGCTCATTATGAAAATATTTTTTATACCAGAGAACAATCCATGTCATACGGTTACGGCAAACATCCAGAAACATCCCATCTCTCTGACACCACCACCTCCCCAAAACTGCTTATTTGTTGCCACATGCAGACTATGTTTCATGGCTCCTTTCTTCAGAAGCCCTCCTTGTGCGCCTTGCAGTAAACAAAGGACATAAAATTCATGAATTAAGATGGAAAATAGTCGTATTTCCAGTTTTAAATCTTCACAAATGTGAACCTAAGTCCACAGGTACAGGAAGAGTGTCTAGGACAGAACATTTGCTAATGAAACAACATAAGCAAAATTGTATCATGTACAGCTTTTACATTAATGAGACTGAGGTAAGAAAGGCAAGAAGCATTATAAAGTAGTATGGATTTGGTGCAAACTCAGGAGCTGCCAGCTACTTCATGTAAAGTAAAGTGTGTTGTCCTCCTGGTTGCAGCCTGCCACAAGCACAGGTGCAGTGACAAGCAGACCAGTCTGAATGGCTTCTGCAGAAACGCACTGCAGAGCCAGTAGGTGAGGTGAGAGGGAAACATCAGCTCTAAAATCATTCATACTTTCCTGTCTCCTCAGGAATGGTGATGCTCTCAGCACTGGCAAGCCAAGGAGAAGCTGGTATGGTCCCCCTCCATCACTCCTTATTTGCATACCTCCCAATTAGATTTCTATTCAATGATTTAAGCAGCTAATTGTGCATCTTTCATGGTGTCATGGCACAGCCCTCTGTAAATATGTCTGTAATTGAGGATGATGAATGCACCTTGTCACTCCACCCTAGGGGGTGGTGGCTGAGACTTCATTCTTATCTGTTTCAAAGGGTATAGAATTTCACCCAGATGCACCTGTTACTAAAGTTCTGCATTTCATCAAAAATGTAGATGTATATCTCAAGATAGCCGACATCCCAGATTGGCTTGTCACTGATTTCTTCACCTTCACGCTGACATGAATCCCCTTTTGCCTATAGGCAGTGGGAACTGCAGGATGTAAGAGGTGGTAGAGTGCAACACCTCAGAGAAGTGCAAATACCAAATCCCTCCAAATTATTTTTATTATTTGTCAAGCAGTTTTGTATCATAGTAAATATTTTCTCGCATATCTAAAAACATTTGCACCTGGAAAATAGGCGGTTCTACAAGTACCTGGTTTCCTTATGTATACAAATTACATTGCATAGCAGAATTACTTCAGCGTCACAAAGAAAGCAGCTTCTGATAGATGTTTTAGCCAGTGTAGGGATATTTACAAAGATTCTTTCCCAAGTGAGTACTCTGACGTTATATACAGTGTGTACTAATACCTCTGAGTTTCCTTCTGTCAGGCTAGCTTGGTCTTCTTGACCACAGTATTTCCATGAAACTTGCAAGAATAACAATATGTATGATTTTTGCCCTTCTGTTAAACATTGCCAAAATTCACTAACATGTGAGATATCAGTTGTCTCAAAAGACACCTTACCTGTATAAATTTTGCTCTTTCTGGAAAATGTGAATAACCCTGTATTGACAGCAGATACGAATAACACAGATTGCCTAATTAACCAGGAAAAAAACTGAATATCTGTTGGATTCTTGATGTTCTATGAGTAGGTTGTGGGCAGAAGCTCACACTGAAGGCCGTGATGTTCAGTCACCCACACTGACTGCAGGATGGGCTGTATTTGGAGTAAGCTAGAGAGTTCAGAATAAAATTTGAGCTCAGACATTCATAGAATTGTAGAATAATTGAAGCAGAAAAAGACCTCCAAGACCATCTAGTCCAACCATCTACCTACCACCAATATTTCCCCACTAAATCATGTCCCTTATTACCAGATATAAATGTTATTAGACATAGTTGGGCCTGGCTAGTAAACTGAGTACAAACAGAAATACAGCTGTACTGCCAATGGGATTCATTGAACTCCAGTACTTACAAGAAATTCAGGCTTTCTGAAACAGAACAATACAGGAAATTCCCTGTTGGGGGTGGAGGTAGCACAGAATAGCTGTTGTGCTTCAGCTCACACCCTCACTTATTTTGAAACAACTTCCCTGTTTAGACAAGCCCTAAGAGATTGAGACATTTATAATGAGTATTTAATCTTTCCATCTCGTCTTTTCTTACTGTTTTGATGTTTTCTCAGACTTTGAAAATTCAAAATGATTTTTTCCAGAAACTACAAGCCTTAAGGCAAAAATAAGGCAGCTATAAATTGACCGTTGCCAGTGGGAATAAAAGGCTTATAACTTTTTCCAGCACAGGAAACATTCAATATCTTTACAGCAGTGACCATGTTTTAATGCATTTATGCCCCTAGGGTTATAGAAATCCTTCATTCACAACTTTATCCACTGCAGATCCTAAGGCTGTTAATATTTCTAGCATGTCATAATGCTTTTCAGTAGTATCATCATCATATGCATGTTGTGAAGGACAAAGGGCTACATGTTTCTTAGATGAAATCAAGTCCAAAGACACTCACTGAGAATGCAGCACCTGAAGCAGCAGGAATGCCTCTTCCGAATTCTCCTTAGGAGCGGAGTGCAATGGAAGGAGTTCTCACCAAGTCCTCGAGGCACGACAAAAAAACAATTAATGATTTGTACAGCGGCAGCGAAACTTCCTCACTGTCACTCAGGGAAATACTGTCTTTGGAAACCATAATGCTAGGAGAGCAATGATAATATCACAACAGCAATGTAGAGGGACACGAGGAGCAGCTCAGAATAGTGGAAATGAGCATTTGCTTTCTGTGCTGGAGATGGGTGTCTTTTTTCATCATAAACTGACTTTTTCTTTTTTCCTCATGCAGTACCTCAGCGATGTTCAGTTTGGAGTAACGTGCCCTCGTGTTATTGATACAGTTGGGCTCTGTTGTGAAAGATAAATTCCTCATTTTGGTCAGGAATCCCACACAGTGTGTGCGCACAGGCCAGGGAGCAAGTCCTGCCACAGAGTTACTGCTGAGCTCTTTTCTCTCACTCCTCTCACTTCAGGACTGCCGTCATTTCTGAGGGCAAGGACACAAGGCAGCTTCTTGAGGAATGCTTTGCAAATGAAGCTGAGATGCCTCGTGTGAGCGAGCCCCATCCCAGCAGCGGGACGGAGTCCCGGTCCGGCTGACACGGCGGCCCTGCGGCGGAAACCACTGCCGTACGTGGCACGGGCTGCGGAGCGCCTGTTTGCTCCCAGCAAAACGACCGACGGAGCACAGCACAGCGAACTGGTGCTCCTCAGCCCGCGGGGAGAACCCGCCCCGCAAGAAGCCGTGGAAAAAAGCGCTGTGACAGCGCGGGGCTGTCACCGGGCGGCACGTCTCCGCCGGGACCGTGTCCGCAGCCGCTTCCCGCGGGGTCGGCCCGGCTCACCTCACGCCCCGCGGGCGCAGCGGAGCACGGCACGGCACGGCACGGAGCCCGCCGGAGCGGGGCGGGGCGGAGCGGGGCGGGCGCGCGGTCACCTGACGCCGCCGCCGCCGCCATTTTGTCTGGGAGTGGAAATGTGAAAGGGAAAGCCTGAGCGCAGCCCGCGGCGAGAGGCACGGCGGAGCCGGCCGCTTTCCTCCGGGACGCGGTCCGCAGAGACGGACGGCCGGCCTCGCCGCGGACCGCCCCCGCTCCTGGCCCTGCCCCCGGCCGCGGCTAGGGGGCCGCCGAGGACTCCTCCCCGCCGCCCTTCCCCGGGGAGCCGCTCCCGCCGCCCGGCCTCGCCGCGATGTCGGGGCAGTCGATCACCGACCGCATCACGGCGGCGCAGCACAGCGTCACCGGCTCGGCCGTGGCCAAAGCCGTGTGCAAGGCCACGACCCACGAGGTGATGGGCCCCAAGAAGAAGCACCTGGACTGTGAGTACGGCCCTCCCGAGGCCTGGGGCGGGCGGGGCTCCGAGGGGCGCCGGGCGGGCTGCCGGGCTGCGCTGCCGGAGCGGCTTCCACGTGGAACGGGCGAGCTTTGTGCCGCCCGCCGAAATTGGCGAACCGGGAGCGCTGCGCCCGCTGGAGCGGCGCCTGGAGGTGCCGCCGTGGGGAGCGGGGGGCCGGTGCTGCGGCATCGCTGCCGGGAGCTTCGCCTCTTGGTTTTCTCCACGCCTGCGGTGGGATGCAGCCGTTCGTCGTGGCGCGGTGTTCTTAGGGCTTTACTGAAAGGCTCGGAGTGAGCTGAGGGGTTGGGAGAAGGTGGATCCGACGCGTGTCTCCAAAACGAGACTGCTCCGCTGCTGCTGCTACGCGTAAATTGAATGCCGAAACAACTCGTGTGCCACGAAGTGCAGGAAGCTGCCTCCGATATCTACAGAATCATCGGGGTTGTTGCTTTGTTTCGATTTTAGTTAGTCTTTGACTGCTCAGACCTGCGCTGAACGCTTCCGACTTCGTAGCGCCCAGCGGCTGCGTGAAGCGCGGTGAGCTGTGCGCGCTGTGTGCGCACCAGGGAGGGGACGTGGAGCTGGGCACAGGGCTCCTCCGGGGCACGGGTGCACGTGGGATGTTGGGGTGATGGTGCCAAGGAGGGTGCTGTTCAGGCTGTTGGAACAAGCACGTTGTGCTGGGGGCAATTTGACTCTGCGGTGGCCCGCGTCTGTTGAAGCGGATTTCTTGTTTAAGAGCTCTGGATGTGGGTCACATAGTTACAACCAGTGCAAATGTATTTCTTATTGATCTGGATGCGTGGAAGCCGGCTGTGGAGGTAAATATTGTAGCTACCAGGCTCAAATTGAAAGCCTCAGAGCTGAGTAATGAGCGGTATAATGAAAAGGAGCATCACTTTATCTTGTTTTCTGCCTGAGGTAGAACAGTTTTGCAAGGTAACCCTTAAGGTCAGAAAAGGCATCGTAGCAGGAAGCCAGGAAGTGGTTGCTCAATAGCTTAAAAGTTTCTGAGGCTTAAAAGATGTAAGTCATTGGTTGAAAATCATGTCATTCACTAGATGTTACCCTCACAGAATAAGAAAATGGACAGGTGGAAGAACTGTGTAACGTGAGAACGGCGCAAACTTGTGCTGTGACATTCTTCTGAACGCCTCTTGATACAAGTCTGTTCAGAGCTGTCAGTCCGCAGAAGGTCCTCCTGTTCTGTGTTTTGATGTAACTTATTTTCTATCGTTTTTGTCTGAAATTAAGAAGTTGTTTGTTGTGCTACCAATGTATCTTGAAATGGAGGGGCTCTGTGAGGTGAACAAAAAAGATGGGAAATGTGGTACCAGAAGTACCTTTGGAAAAGGAGTTAAAAAATAAATGCCATGCTCCCATCTTCACTGAGCACACCGGGTTGTTCATTTCTAACATCTGCCAGACTTTGCATGGCATTTCCTGATAATTTTTCTTGTCAATCTGTGAGCAAAACTTGGTCGTATCTCATCTGTCTGCCTTTAATACAAGTTCTAATACTGTAATCTGTCACACAGTATAGTTTCAAAGCCACAATGCGAATACTTTCCAAGCTAAGTAAAACATGAAATAAAGCATAGCCTGGATTTAATGCAAAGCACTGCTAGTTGTACCTTAGTGTCCCTACATGTGTGTGTCATTAAAAATGCTGCTCCATCTGGTATTACTTGTACTTGCTGCTTAAAAAACATGTTTTGAGAGTTGACAGTTGTGTCGAGGATCGTGGCGTAGTACTCGTCTCCAGACTCCATTCAGATTAATTCTTAAAAATCCCCTTATTGCCCAACTTCCTTGGCAAAGAAAGCTTGAACATTACAGTATGGGTATAAGTGGGAAGGGGTTCTGCACGCAGTGTGTGGACTGGGATTATTTGGAGGCTTGAGTTCTATCTGACTGCTTGTTGCCAGGTAGTAAAGCTGCATTCTTCTTAAAGAAGGACACCTAAGCAGTGTCGATGGAAATATTTCATGTGTGTTGTTTTGTTTTTTTTTTTTTCTCTTAAAGTAGGTCACAGTGTCCTAAATAAGTCAGCAGATCTATTTCTGTAGTATTTTGTAATATTTCAGGATAAAATAAAACATTTTGCGATGTTTCTTCATTTTCCTCAGTGGAGTGATTGAGAGTCTTGTCTCCCCTTCCCTGGTACTTTGGTTCTCTTGCTGTGCCACACAGTCTTCTAAGGTTAGTGTTGCAGTGGAGTGGGGGGAGCTGCTTCTTTGGTGACATCTCTTCCTGGGTAACTATGGGAAAGCTATTTAAAAAAAGAAAAAGTTGTAGCTGAGCTGTTAGCTGCAGTGGACTTGGGTGTAGACCAAAGTTTAGAAAACAAACCTCCAAACAAATGCTGTGTTAACTCCACTTTTATTGTGCTCAGTTGGATGTTTATTTCTCTCCTTATAGCTTGTATAGAGTCCACTTATGAAACATGGGGGGGGAAAGTAGTTGGTGTTCATATAAACTTATAACTGCTATATGCGTGCAGGCTTAGAAATATTCTTAGAAGTGATAATTCAGTTACTTCAAAACTGTGTTATGTAACAAAACTAGGCTGTTAAGCCTTTCACTCCAGGTGAAAGTTCAGGTCTCTTCTGAGCTGTTGCCCATGATGATGGTTTGCCCATCATGTCATGTTCTGACTGTCACAGTTCTGGGGTGTTTTCTGTCTGCCAATCTTACTTCTGGCAGTTAGAGCTTAGAACTGCTGGCAGCTGCTGGTTAGAGATATGTATGTTGTGATAGAACATGAAGAAATGTTCTCAAATGCTCCCCTGGGCAAGAGGGTGTCTGTCTTTAATCATAGAATCACTTGAGTTAGAAAGGACCTTTAAGGGTCATCTAGTCCCTGAATTTCAATTTGACCTGAAGAAAAAAAGCCCAGAACACAGCTGATGTTGGAATCTTTCTCTCTATGCACATTTAATGTAGTAATTGCTTAAGGCTTTATAAAACAAAACCTTATGGGCCGCATTGAGAAAGTCTGCCTAAGGGTTTGTTTTGTTTTGTTTTACAAGCAACTTCCAAAAAATAAATGCATTTTATTTATTTATTTATTAAGGCTCCAGGGTTAAGAAAGTTGGTCTCTAATCTTCTATCTGCCATTCATAGAGCGGCTTCTGTCCTGTGACAGAAGGAAAAAACTAGGGGGATACTGAGCAGTTGCAGTTGCCTTAACTTCTGTATTGACAGTTGTCTTGAAAGGAGTATTCCTGAACTAAGGACATGATCACTTCCTTACTTGAAAGTTGAAAAATGTCAGGTTTTTGTCAGTGCTGGACTGAGGAGTTTCTGAAGGGCTGATGGCATATCCGTGCATGCTGATCTCAGAAGACCTGTGTGGCTTTGGAGATAGCCTTTGTACTCTTCTAGGCACTAAGATTTCCACAGCTCTTTCAGGCTGCTTGAAATCCTGTACAGAAATCCTCTTTTGCTTTAAAGCCAGGTGACTTTAACTTCACACAGAAAAAAATTTAACATACTTCTGAACTCTGTTCTATTCTTGCTCAGGTCCCATAACCTCAAGCACAGCTTGGATCAGGCTATGAGTAGCATTTCATGTGCAGAACTGCTAAAGTGGTTGGGCTCACATCTTCCAGAAGCAAGTTGGTCATCCTGGAAAACCTCACTAGCTCTTGCACAGAATACTGGACCTGTATTTCTCAATCACGTGGAATCCTGTGGATCCCAAATTCACGTGGGCTTTTTCAACTTCTGCTCTGTTGTCACTTGACAGAAAGCTACTTCTAGCCTTCTTAGAAAGCAGAAGGCATTGGCTCCCTTCTGAAGGTTGACACCAGGCTGGCTTTTTATCACCATAAACCATTACGATGGAATAAGCCTTGTTTTTTTTTTTTTGCTTTTTTCTTTTTTTAAATGAATGAACAGTTTAAGAAGAGTTGATCACTTAGAGCTCTTGGTATAGTTGCTAACAATAAAATTCTTTCGCATCTTGATAGAGTAACACTTCTAAGCATGTGTTTGCTGTCGATCTTAAGTATGCAAGAAATCTCCCTGGTGTTCATCATTGAAGGCTTTACTGGAACATCTGCTGGTAGACCTTGTCTGAAGGAAGACAAGATTTGCAGATGGGGCTGAAATCTGTGTGAAACAAAAATCCAGTAAAATATGGATGATATAATCTGTCTGTCTGCTGTTCCTGTCTTGGAGAGCAAAAACTGTTCTTTAACCTACATCTTTCCTTCAAGTCCCACTTGCTATTTGGTAAGCAGTCTCTTCAGTGGAGATACTGAATAGTAAAACTGACTTGTTTTGTGGAGGAGGAGAGCTTTGCGCAGGAATACTGTTTTCATTAGGCTCTCTATGTAATCACAGACCTCAAAAGTTTAATGGAATTTCCTTAATTGTTGCCTGTTAGTAATGTTACAGATATTGCTCAGTATAGTTTGTGGGTTTCTTTGTTGTTGTTGTTTTTTTTTTTTTTTGTAATTTCTATTCTCAGCTTACAACTTGTAACACTTCTGCAGCATTTCTCTGCTGGTTATAGACCTTTGGTTATATAAAAAATGCTGTGATAAAGCAAGCAGCGATCTTAATAATACTTACTTATAAACAAAATGGATTCGGGAAGACTTATTTACCTTAATATGCTTTGAGATAATTACTTAGAAATGTTATAACAAAGTTGTTCAAGAGATGAGGCTTTTGAATTAAAACTGACTTTCTTCCTATGTATAGATCTTGGAATGGAAACTTGTTTTGTTACGTGGAGCAGTAACTGTCTGTGGATTGTTTGGGCTTACCAAAATCCTAAAAATATTTCTAAATTTGACGCAGTGTCTGAGGATGACACAGCCAGAAGTTGGAGAGGTGTCTACCAAATGACTTGCTTTTTGAGAATTTGGACAGAGGTGTATTTTGATACTAAACAACAAGGTTTTGATGTGGAGCTTGTTTCACACTGCTTTTTAGAGCTCTTCTTTTTGTACAGTTATTTCAGTGTTTGTGTGTTACTTATAGTTGGGATGAAAACTTTCACCCCAACTTGAATGTTTTCTACCTATTTTGAAACTTTTGGCATCAAAGTGGAACCAGTAAGCAATTAGTGTTTTCTGCATCTTACTGAAACAGAAAGCCCTCTAAAATTCTTCACTTTCCAAGTTACTCTTGTTATCAAATGACTCAGAGTAAACGTTAGTGATCCTTAAACAGATTTGTAGTCAAGGTACATCTGTAATATATTCTGTGCACAAGAACAGGTAAAAAGGTTTAAATAGCTTAAGATAAACATCAGAAGCTGGCTGTGTTGCCACCTCACTGTTAGTGCCTGTGAGCTGGCCTTCAAGTACTTACACAGAAGAACCACATGAGCAGTAATGCTGATCCACAGCCAGCAGCCTGCTCAGGGACTTGCCTTCAATAACAGAGGAAGGTTTTCAAATGAGGTGTTTGTAGTACTGGGCCTTGCCCCGTCCTTGAGCTGTGCTTTGATCACACCTGAAACAGCTCACAGGGAATTAAATGAAATGTGTATGTCTTGAGGGGGGTTAGAACAGTCCTGCTTCCTTCTCAGCAGTACCTTTTTCCCCAGGTCTCTGCTGGAACGTGCTCTGGTTTTGTTCCAGTACTCAGGCAGAGATCTGAAGCTCTCTGTTCTTCCTAGTAAATGTTTAACTGTTGAGTTTATGATCAGTCTTTGACACAAAGAGCTTGAGACCTGCTGTGATCCCCCACAATATGCTCAGCAGGTTGGTGATTGGGCCACTTTGCCTGTATGGAAAGATGGGTATGGGCTGATTCTTCCTCTGAAATATCACAGAAAAGAGGGCTTAGTTCAGGTTTGCGGCATCTGGCTACTGGGTGAGTCAGTTCTCAGGCTAAGATCAAAGTTCTTGAATGCTTGCTACTTCTTGATCTCAGGAGGTGCCTCTGCTTTCCCACTCTTCTCAACTTTTTGGTTTTGTTTGGATGGAATGACTTCTGTGTCTGCATTGGCTTTTGAACAGTAATTTGGGCACAGAGTATCTGCTGGAGCAGGGTTTTCTTTTGAGATATTGGGACTCCTTAAAATGGTTGAAATGCTTTTAAATTCACACTTGCCAAAAGACAGCGAGTTTGAGCTGGAGATGAAAAATAGTTCAATTATTTCTTAAATGAAGAACTGAAGTTAAAATTTACAGTATGAATTCTCTATGTAAAACTACAAAACATGGTAATCTTCTTGGAGTGTGTAACTCATTGTAATGCTGTGTTGTGTTTTATTTCCTTCTTAAATGTAGATCTAATACAGTGCACAAATGAAATGAATGTGAATATTCCACAGCTGGCAGACACGCTCTTTGAGAGAACTGCAAACAGTAGCTGGGTTGTAGTGTTCAAAGCTCTAATTACAACACACCACCTCATGATGTATGGAAATGAGGTAAGATGTAATTAGCTTTGTAAAGGCCTCTTTAATGGTGGTTTTTATATTTCAACAGGTAGTAGGTTGAAATTAGGGGATAATCTGAAGTGAAATTCACTGCTTGGGAGGCACTACTTATTGCAACTACAAAGCAAAACTGAATGCTGTAAATCACTGCATGTATTTGCCCTCTTCTTCTAATACAGTTGATACCTGCATGCTGAAATGTGAAGGGGAAAAAAAAAATAAAATCCAATCTGAACTATAAGAAAAATTGAAGCTTAGAGTCCTGGGTTAGCAATTGGTATCTATTATTTTTTTTTCATGTAACATTTTACAGCAGAGGAGAGCTGTACTTTTATGTCTGTACTGAAACTGTTCCTTACCTTTGAATAGATGTGTCTGGGAATTGAGATCAGAGGTGTAACTAGCCCCATAAGTCCTACTGATTGTAATGGTTTATGGACTCAAACGTAGGTCAGGAAGCTGAAAAGCATAGAAGCTGCAATTGTTGGAGTTACATATGGGAAACTTGAAAGAAAAACATTTAAAACACCTTGCTGTCTAAATGTTTTGTTTCTTACTCTTCTATTATTTGCTGAGCTAGCTATTATTTTTCAGAACTTAAATGTTCTTTAGTCCCATCAGTATGTTGTAAATCTGAGTTATACCAACTCGAGCGCTGCTCTTTACCACAGTTCTAGTAGCATTATTGTAAATTATGTTGTTACTTAAGGAAAGAAACCTGTCTCTGACTTGCGCAGCTGGAGTAGAAGCGTGGGAACTCATAACTTAGGTGGAGCTCTCACTTTGCATTTTCTAGCTTGGCTGTTCTAAACCTACAAAGTTAACCCAGCCCGCTCCCCTTCTGCCCGGGCAGCCATGTCTTTTTCTTTTAAGTCATGCTTTTACCAAATGTGCTGTTTTGTATGTTAGAAATTTTGCTGATCAGTAGTTTCAAGGTTTTCTGATTCTTGAACTAGTATCTGTTATTGGAGGTTTCTAGAATCAATTATGAATTTAAGTGTAGTTTTCTTGCAGTATGCCTGAATGTTTTGACTATTACAACAAAAACTTGACTCCACTTTTTATTTTTTCACCAACAGCGCTTTATCCAGTATCTTGCATCTCGAAACACGTTGTTCAATTTAAATAACTACCTGGACAAAAGTGCCATGCAGGGTAAGAATCTTTAATTGCTTTTTTGCTCTGTGGTTGGTACCTGTGTTGTGTATTCTGGGAGACAAGTGACATTTAGGTGAGAGTATTACGATTTGTATTGTGTGAAGCACCAAAGAATATCTGACCAAGCATGTATCCCAAGAAGGTGAAATTGGGTTAACTAAATGAGTACTAAAAGTTCGCCTGTACTGTGTGTATCATCCTTACTGAGCTGTAAGTTTGAAATAGTAAATGTGTACTACGTAGAGTAGACCTGATGAATATCAGCACACTGATCTGTTTCGATTGAACTTTGATTGCACTTTAGTATCTCAGAAGTAAATGTGAACTGTTAAGGTGCATGGAATGTACTGCATGGATAGTGAGATAAATTACCAGAGGCCTCAGTGTTCCACCAGTAGTATGTTTTCAGTTTGATTTCAGATTAGAACGTTGTAATGAGAGCAGCTTGGTTTTTGCCTACTTCTTTGTGTTGTAGGCATTTATTGTCATAATTGCAAGGAATGCATTGCTAATCTTAGCTGGCTGGGAAGAAGCTGTAATTCTGCATGTCAAAGAGGAAAAATAGTTTATCTCAAGACACTGGAATAAGTCTGTGAAGTGCTGCTCTTCAGCAAGTTGGTGTAAAGTGGTCTAGTAGGAGAATAGTTCTTGAAAAGAACTTGGAGGAAACTGCATCACTTCAAAATATCTAACCTACAAACACTTAACTTTCAGGCTATGATATGTCTACCTTCATTAGGCGGTATAGCAGATACTTGAATGAAAAAGCACTTTCATACAGACTTGTAGCAGTTGACTTCACCAAAATGAAAAGAGGGTAAGAGATTTTACTGCTTATTTAGCCTCTTGTTTGTGTGTGGGGGTTGGGGAAATACTGGTTATTCTTGAGCTTATCATACATGGTATGACCCTTTAAAGTAATCTAATAGTGTGGAAACAGCATATGTCGCTGAGGTTTCTTGGTGACCTGTAAACATGTCTTTTAACCTGTAGGATAGATGGAGTAATGAGAACCATGAATGCTGAAAAGCTCCTGAAAACCCTTCCAATCATACAGAACCAGCATGATGCACTCCTTGATTTTGATGTAAGTACTTGAGGCTCAGTTTTAAGTAACAGTCTCTCATTTTGAAGTAAGTTGTACTATTTTATTAAGTACTCATTTATTTTCTTGTTGCTTTCTACACAGGCAAATCCAAATGAACTAACAAATGGTGTTATAAATGCTGCCTTTATGCTCCTCTTCAAAGATTCCATTAGACTTTTTGCAGCATACAATGAGGGGATTATTAATCTTTTAGGTAGGTGACATTTTTTTTTTTTTTAGCATTCGTACTTTCATGCAAGTTGTTGAGCAAAATAAAGAACAGACAACTTCTGACTAGTAAGTTGTTTAATGTAATTGTTAACAGCAAAACACATCTTAACCGCAACTGGCACATGCTTAAATATGTGCTTTTACCTGAAGATTATGACTAGAAACATAGATTGAAGTCAGAGGCTGACTGTGAGGAAAAAAAACAAAGGCACTGTTGGCCTGTTACAGTTAGCAGGCCTTGAGTATTGAACATTCTTGAATGTGCACGCTCAGCACAACTGAGTTACGATTTCCCATACTTTCTTTATAGTTTGCCTGCTTGCTTCTAGCTGGTATTTGAGTCTACACAAGCTTCATATGTGGTTTTTTTTGCTCAAGAGTGACAAGCTGTTGGGAAAGCCTAATAATGACAATTCAAACAGATTTCTGAATGAAACATCACCTGATTAGTTTGTTTTGTTAGTCCACTATTTTTTTTCTCGTTGAGATACCTGCAGATATTTGGAGCAAAACAAGAAAAAGTGAAGGCTGTGGTTGCTGGGTCTTTCTTTTATTTTGGCACATCAGTTCAGTGCATGAATCGCTTTAGTGGTCATTTTGATGTCTTTTGATATTAGGCTGACTTAAAAACAACAAAACACATTAATATAGGGTCTAAATATGTAGAAGAATGTGTAGACAAGAATATGACGTCTGCATCATTTTCAGCTAGTAAGGTGACTTCCTTAGAATGTTACCTGAACTGTCTAATTTAATAATTGCATATGTTTGCATCCGTGTTTGTCAAGCTTTGTGTTATATTCCAAGGCACTGAATCTCGGAAATGGTTCCTCTCTGCTGTGTGCTTTATTATAACAGTGACAGGTATTCATGTCAGCTTGAAAACTTGAGTAGCTTTGAGTTATCACTGTCTACTCTATCCCTGAAGCTTGTATCAAATGTACATGTATAATAATATATAATGGCACCAGTTTTTGCTGGTGTTGGCTTACAAAAATGTTTTTATTTGCATCCTCAGAAAAATATTTTGATATGAAGAAGAATCAGTGTAAAGAAGGCTTGGATATGTACAAGAAATTCCTATCCAGAATGACTAAATTGTCAGAATTCCTCAAAGTAGCAGAGGTAAATAATTCGATGTCTATGAAAAGATAAATTCCAAGCTACTGTAATACAACAGCAGTCTATATTCATAATTATGTGACATCACCTTCACTATACAGAGAGTAATTCCCCAGATAATGCATTTTAAACTCCAATTATTCTGAGTAATGTGAAGTGAGATTCTCAGGCATCTTTTTCATTAGCCAAACAATGTAATAACAGCTTTCTGAAGTGCTGTTATAAACTTGATGAATGGTCCAGAATGAACTGTTAGTGTATTTACAGTGCTGTTCTTTACTGTAACTGTTCAAAATGCAGAAGTAGTTCCAGTAAGCAATGCAGATATTTCTAACACTCCCAATTAGATTTTCTGTGTGGGGAAAAAAAGGCTGGATAAAGGCTTAGCTTTGCTTTTAGATGCAAAGGAACATACTTGAGATTTCTAAGACATGTTCTTCACTAAACTCCTACCAATTCAGGAAGTGATTAATACCCATTTTAGTCTCTTAGCTTCTATAAAACATTCAGACCTCTGTTTTTATTTCCATTGCCACGGCATGAAGTATAATGTACTTTTTCTTTTCCTCTTTTGTAAACCCAGCAAGTTGGAATCGATCAGGGGGACATTCCGGATCTTACTCAGGTCAGTGTACATATCATGCTGATACCATTCAATTATTTTCTCCTTTACATTTTTTATGACTGGTATGTACTATAACAGTCATCTTGAATGTATTCTATTTCATAGACCTATATATAAGAAATGCAGATGTGTGTTTTTCCCTTGGATCAGGTGTACTTGGTGCTTAACTTTGCAGGTGTTATTTTTGGATTGTTTAAAGTGATAAAGGTTTTTTTTGGAAGTTCTGCTTCTTGTCTTACGACAAAGGATTAATTGGCTTATAAGGCACAGGCATCTTGCCACATGTACACATCTCTCATACTTGCTCCTAGCAACTTGTGTTTCCCTTGCAAAGGACTTGTAGGCATTTGCTGTAGGAAAAAAAAAAAAAAGAATGTGACTGTAGCCAGCAGAGTCAGGGCAAGAAATGAATGAACGCAGCAGTGTGATGTTTTGTGATGTTTGATCTTAGCATTTTACTTCTGACTAGTACAGTATGTTCAGCAGGCCTGTGTTCCCTAATGACAACACACTGAAGTGTGAGGTGATACTTCAGAGATGACAAGGGCTTGCATGCTGGGTTTGCGTGCGCTCACTTGCACAGTTAACCAAGGAATTATAGAAGTCTTCAAATCATGGGGCTTCTTCTGATTTACTGAGAACAGGAAATTTAATTTTGCTGCTTTATTTCTAAAATTTTTATGAGCAAAACTTTTCAGTTACAGCTGGAACACTTTTTTTTCTTAATAGCTCAGTTATTTTATTGCAAGCGTACTTGGGCAGTTCTCTGAAATGTGGTGGTGGGTATCAGCATCTTGTGTATTTTGGCAATTTCAGTGCCATCGTCAGTGAATCAGTCCAATTCTACTCCGTACTAAATTTTATGACATTTAATTAGGTTGAGTAATTCTACATCAGTCTTGTGCCAATTCAAAACAATTCCCTGACATTTCTTAGTTTTGGACTTCGAGAAAAATGTCAGTTTTTGCTGTACTTGCAGCACCAGTGAGTTCAGACGATGATGGATGACAACTGATGACAAACGATAGGCTTTTGTTCATAGTCTGGTCACTCATATTTACCTGTTTGTTTGTTCAAAATACTTAGATTTCTTGTGTGGATGTCCATATTTTGGTGTCTAAGCTGTTCCTGAGAGCAATAATTTCTCTTTAGAAATTTTTACTACTGCTGCTGTGTAATTTTTTGTTTCCTTCCTTGATTCTGAGTGATGTTCACACTTTCTCCATTTCTGCCAATTTGTGTAAAGATAATGTCACTGTCCTTAGTGTATGTCCTGTTTCATTATGTTGCTGCTTCCTTTCTGTTTGTAGTTGGGACTGTATTTTTTATAAATGCAACTCAGTCACTTCTCTGTGTGGATGTCAGTCTGACATGTCTTTGGTTAGGAGAAGCGAGTCTGAGTCAGAAAAAGCAGACTTATTCAGGTCATAATACCTGTTTTAGCTCCAGCATCTTTTCTGCCATAAAAGTTCTGTTTGCTCAAATAAATTAAGAAAACACCTGTATTGAATATCTGCAACAATGAGCAAGTGTGTAGAAAGGTACTGTTTTGTTGTTGTGGGGATTTTATGGTTGAGGAGAGGAATGAGTTAGAGAGTTGGAAAAACAAAACAAAGCAAAAAAGGCGTAGAATGTATTTTTCCATACAGGTAGGTTTTAGCGTTATCTGGAAGACCAAAAGCAGAGTAGGAGAACTTCTTGAAGCTAATCTTAGTAGCAGAAGACTGTACTCTGTATTATTTAGCTGTGTTATGTAATTGTTTCTGCAAACTGATATTCTCAAAAGGAGAAGGGTTGGTTGACCTTTTTATTTTTTTTTTATTTATTTTTTCTTGCTTGCTTGTTTTGTTGGGGTGTTTTTGTTTGTTCCTCATGCCTTCCTGGAAAGGTATTTCGAAACGCTTACCCCTGGGGGTTAGTCATGTAGTTTGGACACTGAATTTACTCATGACCAGCTGCTGAGATAACTACACCATCTTAACTTCTTTCTAGAAGTAGAGGTACATATGAACACAGGTCTTAACTGTAAGCCGGGCACTTAAATAGGATTATTCCAAATGCTCTTCTTTGCATCTCTTGGAATTTGAATCAGTCGTTATTGAATGCAATTCTGACCTCCCACATTCATTGTCCCAGAGAAGAACTGGCTAAAGACTTTGACTGATGGTCTTCTGCCCTCCAGGACGGCCAAAAGCTGAACCAAAGTATGGAAGGCCTAGTTAAAGCAAGCTTATTCGGTGTTAGTTGGTTTTTGGTTTTGTTTTTTTTTTCTTCCTAACAATGGCCATGGTATTAATTCTGCCCACTAGAAGTTGGCAAATGGTAAGAGAAGCTTAAAGCCTATAAAAAGCATGCAACTAGAGTGGGCAGGTAGATTGGAACTATGGAGCTCCCTCTTCATCTGAGTGTGCAGGAAGAGTCATTGCACTTGCTCTTTTTTTTTATAAGGTGATATTTTTTGTTGTTGTTGAGAAGGTTTGCTTCCTACTAAGGCTAATTAAGCTGGCAGTTCAATTGTTTTGAGCTTGTGGCTTCCTTTGTTATGAAAGCAGTTTTTCTGTAGCAGATTCAGGTATATGGTGGAAAAGAGGCAAGTTGCGATCAGCATTTCTGTTTCTCTTCAGGAATAAAAGCAGCTCAGCTGTGGCTTAGTATTTATTCTTTCAGCTTGTTCTTTTGTTATCTATTGAATAAATCTTTGAGTACTGAAAGATGTTGTTGCTGTGTTCTCAGTCATCTTTGTAAACTCATAGGCATCGTTCCCTTAAATTTTGTTTGCATTTCCTAAGTTTTCACCTTGTTTAGTGTGATGTTCTAATGCCTGACTTTCTGCTGGATTTAAATGGAGTTAAGTTTATTTTTAGAATTTTTTAAATCGAGGAAGAACATTGAATGTTTGAAATCTTCTCCTAGGTGACACTGTTCTGGGGTGGAACGGAGGGGAGAGTTTCTGCCGCTCAATTTGAAGTGATCTTTCATTTCTAGTTTTTTATGCTTTGGTATGCGAAAGACTTGAATGAAATTGGTTTGGGTTATTGTATCATCTTGTGCTCCTGTCTCAGACTGTATTGTTGGGATAAGGCTGTATTTGATTGCTTTTTTTGTAATTGAACATCACGTCCTGTTGTTAAGTGTTCCTGATGGAAGCCAAGAACCACAGCTGGGTAGGTAGAACACAGTTGTGCAGAATGAATGACATCAAGGTGCTATCACTGAAGTGGTCGTATTGGTTCTTAGTTGATGGGAAAACTCATCTGTGTACTAAACAAGAAGGCCTTGTCTAGAAGCAGAGCTTCATGAATACTCTAATTTTAGGCACCCAGCAGCTTGCTTGAAGCACTGGAGCAGCATTTGGCTTCTCTGGAGGGAAAGAAAACAAAGGAAGTTTCTGCTGCCAGCAGGTGAGCACCAAATGAATGGCACCTGTGCCTCTACTTAAGATTTGTTGTCATTGTCCTAAGAAGTTTTGGGATTCAGTCATTGAGGTTCTCCTCTTGAATTTTATTCACTTCCAACTCTATCTTCCTAGATGGTATAAATGTTGTATCTGGTGAGTGATAGTCTGAGAGCTCCATTGCACTTGCTCCTTAGATGTGTGCTTGTGTCTGACAAATATCTTGCTGTATTGTAATAAACCACTAAGCTGAGACTTTGTGTATTATTCCTTGCATTTTGGCTCATAAGACTTGTATGGTATTGGGAGTTCAAAGCTTTTTACTGATGGGCTGGTGTTTGTCTTTGTTGCCAGTTATTCACTTCTTCAGTTGTGAATGCCTTAAACTACCTATGAAAGTTCTTCAGTCTCAGAACTGCCAAATGAGCTTTGATACTTTGTGCTGACAAGAATTATTTCTGTCAGGAAGAGTATTGCAATGTATGAATGTGTTTTGACTGAAGGGCAAAAGATTTGGTTTCAGCATACACCGATATATACGTACATCTAAGGGGGAACCCCCTTAGATTTGTGGGCAGACTGATAAAGGAAAGTATCATTCCTGAGTAGCTGTCTTGTGCCTCAGATTTCTTTTTTGAAAGTATCTGAGGCTTTTCTATGGCAATATTCGACTTAAGTGTGCAGTGCAGGGAATAACTTCCCTGTGTTGCTTCTTGCTCTGTCCTACCGTGGCCCCCCCATGCAAGCTTTCTGTGCCTCTGCCACTTCAATGGAGCAGAACTGGACTCTAATCAATATGCTAATATGAATAGAAGACTGGTGTGTTTGCTACTTCACAATTCCCACCACAGAAACCTGGGGGAGTAATCCTGTGTACTCCTGTCATGTGTGGCACATGATGGGGCTGGGTAGGTCAGGGTTGCGATTGGACTTGATGGTGTTGAAGGTCTTCTCCATCTTCAGTAATTCTATTAGTCTGCACCAAAGAGCAAGGTAAGAGAAGACTGCGGTGGTAGGGGAGTAGCACAACTAACTGAACCACTTAATGCTTAAACTGAGATCTGTACCTGGCTGATTTAGTTAATAACAAACTTCCTGCTGTTTTTTAGGGCTAGTGCTCTGTCCTGTGCTGTTTCCACGCTTGCCAACACTGGGATGTCATTGAGCAGGATGGATGAGAAAGAGAAACAGCAGGCATTGGAGGAGGAACAAGCTAGACTGCAAGCACTTAAGGTATTCCATATATACACGTGTGTGTGTGTGTGTGTGTGTGTATATACGTGGTATTCTTAGCATCCCTTGCTACTCACTGTTGAGCTGCTTCACTAGAAAATCTTGGCTAGTACTGTGATGCAGCTGTTCTGGTTGGTTATTTTATGATATTTTTTTTTTCTTTTCCCTTGGGAGTCCTTTCAGATATCTCCCCTTCACTGTTACTGTTGTAACAGAAGTTGTAGTTGCTGTCACTGACAAGTTAAATGGATTAATAGGAAATGCATTTGAGTTGGGTGAGAAACTTAAAAACCTCCTGAATTTCTTTTACTTGAGGTATATGCTAGGAAACTGTGATTTGACACATTGTGTGTAAATGCAGTGAGCTGTAACCAAAGGATGTGACCTAAAACTAATTGTACGAACAAGCTAAATTTATCTTTTGCTGACGAGTAACACCTCATAGATGCTGTTCAGACACATGTCTGTTTAAGTTTCTGGCAATTTGGTTTGGGCTATAAGGGATCCTGACAGCAGAGAAATGCATCTTTTGGAACAGGGGGCCATCAGCCTGGCCTTATATACATCACTTTGAGTATGTTTTATTTCTAGACAGCTCTAGATGCCAAGGTGAGACTCAAGGCTTTCAAGATGGTTTTTGTGAAGCCTTTTGTGGCTACATTGAAACAAACCTGAAATAAGCTTTCTGTTTCCTTGACTTTGTAGAAAAATAGCTGTTGTTGAGTCATCAGGGTTTTTTTGTGTTTATTTTTATTTAAGGAACATAGTTGAGCTATTCTTTTTGAAAGGGTCTAAAGGGCTGACAAATAAATAACACTAAATTCCAAACTGTATATCTGGACTTTCAGGAGCAGCGATTAAGAGAGATTTCTGTAGTATCAAATTCTACTTCCACATCAGCATCCCCAAGCACCTTATCAGGAAAAAGTGTGAATACCACTGCAGCTGTTGACCTCTTTGCAGTGTCGGCACCCACAGCAAATAGGTGAGAGAGCCTTTGTTTTCTGAAGCAAGCCTGAATGCTGGGCTGGTCTGGCAGCTCACAATTCTAAGTAGTTCTTGAGAATAACTTCTTATTTTCTCAGACTGTTGATGGGATTTTTGGTATCACTTGTTAAGAAAATATTTTGTTTTGTACTATTATTTGTGTCTGGCTCCTGGTGAACAAGAAACAACTGAGATCAGTGTGAATTTGTGTGTTACTCAACAATGTATATTGTGTCTCTTTGTTCCTTTTCAGCATGCCCAACCTTTCTAGTGATCTTTTTGATCTTCAGCCTGTGTTTGTTCCAGCTGTACAGGGTACTGCAGCTACAGCAACGTCAGCAGGCAGTGCCTGGGGAGGTAAGCTTATTTAGTTTTACTGGATGATGACTTTGGTTTGATGGGTGATTCCTTAGAATATAGGAATAACTCCTATGAGTTCATAGTTGAATTAAGGCCCTGGTGAAATAGTCAGGGTTTAGGAGACAGAATTTTTTGCATCCAAATATCTTGAAGCCTGTCAGAGTACAGAGCAAGTAATCTGAAAGTTCTGAAAATTTTTAAATTTTAACTGCAGACTTTAATGTTTAGAGTACTTTCTTTCATTTTCTCCCTTGAGCTGATCTTTTTTCTTTTTGTTTTCTTTTCCACTGAGGATGACTTCAGTGGTCATAAACCTACCTGTACTTCTGTGCATCATCCTTTGACAAACCACAAAGCAATCTTTGTATTTTGTCTGCAGTTTCTGAGGGAAAGAATAAAAACTGCCAACCAACACTTTCTGTGGTATAGGTACTGAACCTGTGTGTCCAGCAAAGACCATGCTTGCAGCCTGCCCAGAATAACAACTGTGAATTCATTGTTGAAATGAGTTGACGGTTTCTTGGGCACAGCACTCATTATAGCCCTGCTTGTTCTAAAGATTTATCAGGAGAGATGTCAAATGTCTTAAACACTGAAACAAGGCAGTGAAGGGTTGGTATTTCAATAGGCAGAATTTATGCTTTTGTAGTTCCATATTAAAGTGCTAGATTTATGAAGCCAAAGACGTAATAGCTGCTTTTTTTTTTTTTAGTAGATAACTGAACTGTCCTTTTCCCCTCTCCTCCCTGTGGCAATAATGAAAGTATTTTCCCTAAATAAAGAAGGCTGTGAATGATTTTATCCAAAACTCAGAATTCCTATTTCTAACAGGCCACTGTGTGGCAGATCTACAGTTTGGCTTTGTTTAGAGCATCTCACATGCAGTCATCTGTCCTGTCGTTCTTCCCTATGTGTGTACTCTGTATTCTTTCCTTTACTTCTGCATCTGCAAGGTCCTTTCTCGTCCTCAAATGGTTGTGTTGAGTCTCCACCTCATCTGGACATCTTTGACATGAAGCCAGTTGAAGAAGCTGTAAAATCTACTGCCCCTTTCATCAGTGCTAGCTTGTCTTCCAGACACACAGTGGAACTATTTAGTGGTAAAAATCAAAACCAAAGCATCTCATTTCTTTGCAAGTGAAGATAATGCTACTAGTAAACTGGGTGGTGTAGTCTTTTGTGTTGTTGGGACCAATCTGCTCTTTTTCTTAACAAATGAAAATGGTGCATTAGTTCCAGTAGTATACGTGGTTCCTTAAACATGTATTTCTCGAGTTCAATTTCCCCAACCTAGACCATTGAAAACTGTCTTTTTGCTGAAAACTTTGCAAACTGCAACTTGGTTTTACTTTTGTAGAGGGGAGGGCGAGTTACTTTCACTACTGGAACTTGCCAGCAGTTCTTAAATTTTAACTGCAGTCCTAAAGCTTAGAGCACTTTCTTCTGTTTTCTCTCTTAAGCTGATCTTTGCTTTGTTTTTTTTTTTTTGTCAAGATGACTTCAGTGGCCGTAAACCTACCTATACCTCTGTGTATCATCCTCTGTCTGTTGATGGTAATTTGATCTCTTTATTTTTTTGACTTTGTTTGCTGAAATGAGTGGCGTTATTTCATGGGTGTACCTGATTCCCCTGTGCTCTTTTTTTAGGTTTCCCTCTTCATTCAGCTCCTCCAGGTGCCACCCCTTCTGCAATCAGTGTGGACTTCGATGCCGTTTTTGGAGGAAAATCTACAGCACCACAGTACAGGACTGCAAGTGGTAAAAGCTGTCTTACGATTAGTTTGCACCCTACAGGCACACAGAATCACAGAATGGCCCAGGTTGGAAGGGACCTCAAGGACCATGAATCTCCAACCCCCCTGCCACAGGCAGGGTCACCAACCTCCCCATTTAATGCTAGACCAGGCTGCCCAGGGCCCCATCCAATCTGGCCTTGAACACCTCCATGGACGGGGCATCCACCATCTCGCTGGGCAGCCTGTTCCAGTACCTCACCACTCTCTCTGTAAAGAATTTCCCCCTGACATCCAACCTAAATCTTCCCTCTCTCAACTTAAAACCATTTCCCCTTGTCCTACCCTTTCAAAGAGTTGGTTCCCCTCCTGTTTATAGACTCCCTTTAGGTACTGAAGGGCTGCAATGAGCTCACCCCGCAGCCTTCTTTTCTCCAGGCTGAACACGTCCAGCTCCCTCAGCCTGTCCTCATAGGAGAGGTGCTCTAGTCCTGATGATCTTTTTGGCTCTCCTCTGGATCCTCTCCAGCAGCTCCCTGTCTTTCTTGTACTGGGGGCTCCAGACCTGGACACAGTACTTCAGATGGGGACTCACAAGAGCAGAGTAGAGAGGGACAGTCACCTCCCTGTCCCTGCTGGCCACTCCTCTTCTGATGGAGCCCAGGATACCATTTGCTTTCTGAGCTGCAAGAGCACATTGCTGGCTCATGTTCAGTTTTTCATCCATCAGGACCCCCCAGGTTCTTCTCTGCAGGGCTGCTCTCGAGGACCGCTCCTTCCAGTCTGTACAAATGTCTGGGATTCCTCTGGCCCAAGTGCAAAACCTTGTACATTGCTGTGTTGAACCTCATTAAGTTCACCCGGGCCCACCTTTCAAATCTGTTAGTAGAATTGCTCTTGCAATGTGGAAGTTAATAACTTCACACATTTGTAAGTTGATAACAAGCCATCAGTTTAATTGTAGTTATTTAAATTTAGCTCTGACTCGTTTCTTTCTGCCTACTGATTGTTTCTTCTTTCTTTTTGGGGGGACAAACTTTGGCCCCGTGGATGTCTCTTAACGGGTAAGTTTACATTAATCTGTTTCAGTGCTCCTGACTTCGGTGTTAATATTATTAATGCGTGATAGTGAGTTCCCTTTAACTTCGCTAGGAGGCATTGTACTTAAAAGAATGCAAGAGTAGTTGTGAGTATGCTTTGCTTTTGGAACAACTTGAGTTGTGATCTCTTCTCTTGGGGCTGTTTTCTCCTGAAGTCCTTATAAACATGTAGGAGTTGTGATCTCTTCTCTTGGGGCTGTTTTCTCCTGAAGTCCTTATAAACATGTAGGAACTCCTGTGAACGTTCCAGATGCCAGCAGTACCATGAAATTACTGCTGGCAGTTCCAAGAAAGAATGCCTTGAAACTACCTTGAATGACTTTGTTCTTGAAGTTCTTTCGGGGGGATTCTGCTTAAATTAGAAATGCTGTCTGTTACTGCTGAAGCATAACTGAAGACTCTACCAGATAGGCAAACAGCATTCCTTAAGAAATAAAAGTGTAATGATGCTTCTGCTTACCCCTTAGATGCTTTCAGCATGTTTTGCCTCAGTATGTAAGAAATACTTAACATTGCTTAGGGTTCTCTGCCTCTCTAGCTTACAACAGATTACTTTAACTTCAGTGTCACCTTTGTTAAGAGTTGGTTTTCTGTTCTTCTTTTAGCTTTTAAATATCTAGATGATGTCTTGCAACCCACAGTTCCACCACCAGGTCAAAGAGCCACCTCAGCCAATCAGCCAAGTGGAAAAATTTTGGCAAATGACCTTGATTCTTCTCTTGCTAATCTAGTGGGAAGTAAGCATGAAGCTTTTAAATTGTTTTCAGTAACAAAATCAAACAAACAAGCAAATGATTTTTCTTCTCAAAAGTATTAAAACAAACAAACAAAAAGAAAAAAACAACGTTGGCTTACATATCTGTGTTTTTCCCACCCTCCCAGATCTTGGCTTTGGAGGAACTCCATCCAAAAAGTAAGTGTCTGTCTGTTTAGGATACTCCTACATGACACCTTAGTAGGCAGTAGCACAGTTTTGCAGCACTGACATGACAACAGTCTCAAATCAAAGTGATCTGCTACCAAGAATAGTGTTGGAAGAGTGAATCTGTAGTCAGTCACCGTAACAATTGGCCTTAACATTTGAGTTCATTTCATCTTGTAGCTGCTGTGCATGTAAGTGTTTTTGAGTCACTACAAAAGATCTTGTGGTTATATCAAATCTTTGTGAGCTATTGCACCGTACGATAAAATGGTAGGGAGCTTTTAACCCAAAGTGGAACACTTGGACTTCCTACTTGCTGCAGCAGAGAAATGTAAGGAGAGAATTAAATCCTTTAGTTTTTTTTACTGTCCGTAGATCTCAAATGCCTGCCTGACTTAAGGCATGTTTTCCTGTGTTCTCTGACATCGTTGTTCTTGTTGTTCTCTCTGGCTCCATCTGAAAATTAATACCACAGTTTCCTTTCAGGTCTGATATGCAGTGGACCCAGCCTGCAGAGAAAAAACTTACTGGTGGAACAAACTGGCAAGCAAAAACAAGCACATCGACCACATGGAACCCTAATCCCTTACCCACACTGCCACATATGGTAACTTCTGTACTGCTGGAATTGCTTTTTGTTCCAGGGAATGTTTCTGCCCTGCATGAATCAATTGGAAAAGAATAGCAGAACCTGCTTGGGACAAGAGTGGGAGGGGGGGACGACTGCATGCAGGGCCACATGCCAAACTCAAGAAAGTGTGTTGCAGTGTATTTCTTTCCCTCTCCCTGTTAAAGACTTTGGAGGAGGGTTGGGAATCCTTGCACTTGAGACCTTGAACTGTTTGTGAGTTCTTTATGAGCTGAAGTGACCTCAAAACAACATCAAGGTACGATTGAGAGACTCAAGCACATACACGTGCACCTTTTAAGAATCCAAAGAACTTGTTTTAGGAGTGGAAGGAAAACAGTATTCTTTCTGGTTTTTGCTGCTTTTTAGTTGTATGAAATGATATTGCACCCCTGCGGGGCGACTTAATTATTGCTTTAAGCAGCACTTCAGACTTGTAATCATGCTTAACAGCGGTGTCATCACTTTTCCAACAGAACGCACAAATACTGAGTCACACAACACAAAATAAAGGAGTTGCTTCAGTGAAGGACTTTCACTTGGGCTGTCTGTAGGCAGCTGGCTTTTCCCATGCTTTTAAGTCACTTGCCAGGTGTCTTCCATTCTGCTGTATTCATACAAGTGCAAACTTCTTTTGAAATATAACTGCCTTGGAGGGAAGTAAATTGTTCCACTCCGTTGCATATGACTACAGTAGCTGCAGAACTCACAATGAGTTTTGGACAGCCATTTGACTTAGTGCTTCCAATTGGAGTAGATTTGCCTGTGATGCCTTTTTCCTTCAGCTTATACGAGTACACTCACTGAAAATTCATGCAGCTGAATAGACAGCACTGGACTGAAAAGAAACCCAAATTTCTAGTTAGAAGATCGCAGTACTTACCATCTCAGAAGTCTCACGTGCTAAATCTTTTCATCCTTTCTTCACATTCTGGAACATCTCATTTTAAAAGTGCCAATGTGTTTCTGTTTTTGAAGGAAGAACTGAACCTCAGTTTATATGGCTCACTGTGGGTTTCAATTGTCTGATTGTTTGGTTTTGTTTTGTGTTGTCAAATGAGATACTTTTCTTGTCTTAGATGGTTGAGTGCCCTGTGCCAGGCATCTCCTCACCAGTTGGCTTGGAATTCCAACCATTCCTGGTGCAAAGAACTAACTCAGATATGAACAGCTTTAAAATCGGTGCCCGAGTACTGGAGAGGTCCAGGCATTGCAGTTTGGCCTGTGACATTCATAGTAACTCTCAAATTCATGCGTAGTGTTCATACTCCTACATAAAACAATACTTTACCCAGCACTCCCTTAGTAAGATTGTTACCACTACCAATTGAGACAGAGCAATGTGAAGGGCATGCATCACTGTGTCTACGTACATAACCTGATAAAACTGATTGCCAGCTTGAGATGCTTGCCGTTCTTTTGTCATATATTTTGCGGTGTGTTGCTGACATCAGAAATGTGGCATGAGAGCAGCACCGGGCTGCAGTGTATTAAAATCTGGCTGAATGTAGTAGGGTTTACCTTTGCTGGAGATCTCGTCAGGGAAAGTAGCATGCTACTGATAGTACTGCCCTCAAGCTTCCCCACCCCCATCTTAAATTAGTGGGTTGAGCGTAGATAGTTGCAGTATTAGATTGGAATCCATCTCCCTTGGTTAGAATATGCAGTCTGAATACCTCCTTGCACAATTTTCTGTCCTTACTCTTTTGCTGTGCCAGAACAGAGTACGTTATCCTGAACATGTAAGTCACTTTCTTGTGAATGTTGTTTGTAATAATTACTTGAAAAGTGTTTTGTATGTCTGACTAGTAGGCATGAACTTATCTAATATACACTGCAATTTTCTTGATTGAAGGTGCCTGCTCCAGTTGCATACCAAGTGACTACACCTCAAGTGCCTGTCTATGGAATGGTAAGAACTGTGACAGTCTTCTGTCCCTGAAAACCTAAGTGTCTGCTGGGATTTGTGGCAGGCGTTATTCCTCAAACAGCCCTGTGACTTGCATTTAACTTCATCAAGTTAATAGGACATGAAATCAGATGGCTTTGTCACCACGTATGTGGAAGAGGTGGTATTAAATGTTAGACAGGAGGATGTTTTTAAAAGCTCTACTCTGTGTGTCTGCATCTCCCTGCTTATTTTCTACTATGTTTATGATGCAAAAAAGATACCACTTCTAGAACTAGTTTTAATTTTCATGTAACTGTTTTTGGGTTTGTTGTTTTCTTTTTGTCTCCCAGCAGGTACCTCCTCAGATTGGAGCTGCTCCTTTGATGGCACCCCAGTCAGTGATATATACGCAGCCCGGTCTAAGGCCGACAAATCCTTTTGCACCCGTTTCTGGAACACAGGTGAACTGTTCTTTTTAAATGAAAGGCCATACTGAAACTTGAGTCTGACTGAAAACAACTCAGTGTTCTTTGAAGGGCTACTGATGTATTTCTGCATCTGAAAGCAAGGGGTTCTTCAGTCACAGGCATCAGCTTTTGCTGGTGAGAAAGCACATTCAGTGAGTGAGAGCATGCAAGCATGGGAAGGAAAGTAAAACTCAGAAATGTTGTGGTTAGCTTTTCACCATGCCAGTGTTAGGAAAAGGGGAATGGCATTGGCATGTAGACTTCCTTACATGTTAGCTGGATACTTGGGTTTGCCTTACTGGTTAGAGGAATGAAGAAAGGTTTCTGAAGGCCTTTGTGGTGGGGAAGTAAAGAGGGATGCTGAAGGAATTGTCATTCAAATATGTTGATCTTAATGTTCTTCAGGACAAAACCCAGCTTGCAGGTAACTGGGCATGTGAACAGATGTAGAATTCTGAACCTGTGAGTAACCATGTGCTATGTAAGCAGCATTAACACGTAATCCCTGTTTCACAGATACAGTTCATGTAGAGCCGCCAAAGCTGCAAGATGTGAGAAGAACCAAATACTGGTAAAACGAAAGGAGGAAATCTTTCTGTGATTTCTGTATTCCTGAACAGGGTGACTATTTCTCCCCTGTGCGATGTAATGTTGTTTTGAATTGCTGTGCTTTAGGGATTCTTGTTTATAACAGTCACTGCTGTGTGAAATGGTGTTGTTCAGCAATTTCAAGATTGCTTGACAGAAAACTGTGTTCCCAGAGGTTGAAGGTTGACTTGGAAGGCACAATCTGGATTCTTCTCTTCAGAGCTGAGAAGGTTACACGATTGCTTTGCAACCTGGTTCTTCACTGAATTGTGTTAAGAAATGAATGGAAAACATCAATTCTTTATTCTCTCCATAAATTAAGTGGCTGTTGTAACCAAGACACAACTCAAAGCTGAGCAATAGCATTTTTGTACACTTAAAGAAATACTCTGATAGAGTAATATTTGTGTTATCCTAATGCCAATATTGTGTGAAATCAGACAGCTCTGACATCAGAATAGCTGAGAGTAATCTACAGCCTTTATATTGTGAGTTTTAAATGCTGTGAATCAACAAGATCTCTACATATTCAGAAATGCAGAGAGTCAAATAAGCGATTGCACCACTGGGATGCCAGTGTTACACGGCTGGTTGAAATCATGGCTAGTTGAAAGAGCCTGGCTCTGGCAAGGGCTACCGTAGGGTAGGGGATACAAGTGTGTCACACAACAGTGTGGACAGCCTCTAACAGGGACAGCAGGCGCACTTTCACTGAGTGTCTTCTCCGCAAAGGCATCTTTCACAGCTGAAAGGAGAGTAGATCCTGTTGCAGTGAATATAGATCTCCCCCCGAGCAGCAGCAAACGGGAGAACTCAGAGCTCTGGTTGCTAGCTGCAGAAGAGGTAAGCTATCAAATTTGAAAGGGTGAGGGGAGAAGACACTCACTAAAAAAACCTTCCCTGTGAACTTACAGACTCTTTAGAAAAGCAAACTTTGCCATAATGCTGGTGTTTCAGAACTGGCAGTTTTACAGAAATATCTTGCTCTGGTGAAGTGCTTGTGCTCCTTTTCTGAAACAAGAATCTACTTGCAACCAGAATAAAAGGAATGATTTTTAAGTATGTAAATATGTGCAAACTTGTAAATAAGGTTTTCTTTCATGCTGCGGTAATTTTTTCCTTCTGTAGTATTTTCAAGACAAAAATGCTTTCTTAAGAAATAGAGGCTTTGAGAGGAATACCTTGTGTATGAACTAATTCCTGAAGTGTGCTGTTGCTGATGAGGCAGTTTTCTGCACTTCTGGCACATCCTGCATATTTAAGTCTTTCTCCAAAGTTTGGGTGGGCTATGGAAATGCTGTCTTGTATTTTTTGTTGTCCAATGAAAAGTGATAGCATATTGCAAAAAGGGGGGAGGGGAAATGGGAGAGTAATGGGTGAACAGAATAGGGAGCAGAATGCAAGGAAAACCTCTCCTGTCAATAGTAATGCTACAAATGATAAATGTGAAAGGTGGGTTTTCAAAACAGTATCAGTCTTCTGCTTCTGTATCCTAAGTGGGCCTTGAGAGTACAGTGTTGTTAATCTGAGTGTAGTTCACAACAGAACTGCAGAAATCTGACCCGCTATAAATGCGGATAGGCTTGGAAGTCCTGTCAGTCTGTCCTTTTGAGAAGAACTTTGAAGAGCAACGCTTTCCACGTAGTGGAAGTGAGCTTTCTCCTTGTCTGAATGCTCAATTATGTCCCAGGAACGCAGAAGAAATGCTACAGAAACACACTTGTCAAATGAAACAATTAAAAAATGAAAATGACAGCAGAAGAGGAAAACACAACAATCCAACTTACTGGAAGATGTAACCTCGTACGGTGCAGTCCTGTGTTTCAGTTGAATTACAGAAGAGCTTTCCTCCAGCTCTCTTGGGCTGAACAATGGTATGGCATAAAGGCAACGAACTCTGCGATGCTGTAGTTATCCTCTGGGTGATGAGGAACAGATGCTACTGAGAAGGGATCACTGCGCTGAGGAGGCGGTTTCTTTAGGAGATAGGTACGTCCTTGGATATATCCAGCATGGAACAGTCTTGAGTTCAAACTCACAGCATTTCTAATAAGAAATGATGGAGCTGCGAGTGCTCAGCCGGGCAGTTTCCAGCACCAGGAATTGTGAGGTCTCCTCTCATACGGCGTTGCTGCAGTAAAGATCTGTTCCGTTATTCAAATCTGCAAATAAATATCTGGCAAACAGTATGCTTGTTTAAAACTGAAATAGTTGCAGAGCATTCGGAATATCCAGAATGGACAGACTATGTTGCAAAAGGAGGTACTAATGAGACCAGCCAGCAGTTGTAGTGCTGCTCCACTTTGTGATTTGCAGCGCATTTCTTAAAAGTTAGTGTCCTTCTTGTAGCAAAGCAATCTGAGAACAGCTCCCTGTTGGAAAAGGGGAAACGGCCACACAGTGCCCCCTGCAGACCTGTGAAGCTCTGCTTTTAGCCTCGTTCGCAGTGCTGGGTACGTGACAGCCGTTAGCTCAGCTTTATCCTTGGGAAGAAGAGATGGCAGGCGCAAGTGGTGGGGGCAGTTCTGCTGAGTAAAACAGGGAAGAGAGATGGAGATAAATGTCGCTTTCCCTTTTGTCTTCCAACTCCTTTGGTCTGAATCCCATTCTGAATGCTTCAGGTATCTGCGATGTCACTCCACGTGTGGCAGAACAAGGAGGAAGACTTTGCAGTATGCTGTGTGCTTTGCGTTGCTGTACTTGAGCGGTTTGTTTGAGGCTGACAGTCGGGACGCAGCAGTGCTGCAGGAGGGCTGTCTTTCATGGCACGTACAACGAGATGGCTGGGCCGTTTGGGAAAGTTGATGGCGTTAGGCCTCTTGGACTTGACAAGCAAACCTCTTTTTAAGTAGCTGTGTTTTCTAACGCTCTTCAGATCTAGTTTGACTTTGCCTTCACGAAGTGACAGACTTTGACTTTTTTAAGTTTGGACAAACTGTTCACTAAAGAAATCTCGGTTCTGTGCACATAGTGATGCAATGAGTGTAGGGAAAAATTGCAAGTGGACATTGCTATTGGAGAAGGAAAAAACTAACAACAAAACCCCCAACTATGAGATGACTACAGGGTTGTATCCACATCAGTTTTTTTTCTGTGGCAGGGACTTGGGGGGTGGGGGGTGGGTTGCAATTTGAATAGTAAGCGCTGTGGATCGGTGCTTAATTTGTATATAAAAAGGAACACTTGCAGTTTGTATTGTAAGGGCAACATTTAAAGGCACTGCGTCTCGGTCTTTTATTTCCATTTTAAAGATTATATTTTTGAGCAATGGAAACTGTACGTGTGATCATTTGTACATCTACTGGCAGCTAGGAAGAAAGAAGAGCTTGCTGTTACTTGGCAGATGTCTTTGATTTGTCATTGATATTTACGGTAAAGGAACTGCTCAATGGTGCGATCTTTCAAGAGGTTGCAGTAACTTCTGCAGTTACGACGAGAGTTGTGCCATCAGGTCTTTCCTCTATCTGAAACGTGTAACCTCGCGATCGCTCACACTTCATCCTTTCCCAAACGTTTGGCCAGAATTTCTCTTTGGAGTAATGGAGCAGCAAGCGCTGGAATAGCTTCTTCCTCCCCACCTCCTCCACTGTTTACTTAGTAGGTCTTGTTTTGTACATGATGTTTTTCCCCAGAACAGGTTTGTGCCTTTATTGGATATTTATTGAAAAGGACTTACTCTCATTTAGGCTGTTGAGGCTTCTCTCAGATGTATTCTTGTACAGCTGTTCCTGAACGTGAGTTGCTTCATTTTCTAAGGATTTAAGGTGTGGAAAAATACCATCCAAAAGCTGGAGGGGAAACTTAAAGGAAAAGTATTGAGGGTTTGTGTTCTACCAACTTATTTTCTTCTTTAAGCAAAAAAAAAAAAAAAAAAAAGGAAGCCAAAGCCCAAAGTTGGCTGTGGGCTCTGTTGATATTTTGACTGTGGGACTTCACAACTTGTTAATTGTTTTGTTTTTTCTTTAAGATTGCTGCTCATATCCAATCATTAGAAATGTTTTGAAAAATAAACTTTGGCACACGCAAGGTGTGTGTGTGAGGCTGTTCCTTAAAGCGTTCTGAGGCACGGGGGTTTCCGTGGTCCTCACAGCCAATGAGTTTCCTGCTTTTCTGCATTTGCCTTGAACGTGGCGTTGTGCCTTACTCAAGTCTTCCTCATGGGAGGGGCAGTGGAGGGGATGGCACGGAGCTGGGGGCTCCAAATGTGGTGGGTCTGAGAGCCTGCTTAGATTCAATGTGCCACCACCCCCAACCCTGCAATCCCTGCTGCAGTGCTGCTCTCCAGCCCCTTTTTCCCCTGACCAGTGTGTAGAGCCAGGGCTGCCCCATCCCAGGAACTCAATGCTCCTCCAAGTTCAGCCTCGTGTGAGCACACAGCTTTCGGATAGAACTTTCATATCATATCTTTATTGGAGTCATGGACGAAAACATTACAGGGAACCGGTTTGAAACAGGGCTGCAGAACTCCAGTAGCGGCACCAGGGCAACTTTGGGCCCATGGCCTCCACCCTCCCAATGGTACGTTTTGGTCATCATGGGGCGTTCTTGGGGTCACCATGCCACAGCTATGGGATCTCACAAGCCACCTCCCTCCTGGACCCTATAAATATGGGGACACCCAGAGCCTAGAACCTCTGTCCATCTGAGACCTGTGCCTTTCCAGCCAGTCTTCTGCTGTCAGGAGCAGCTTGTGACTTTCCTCCCTGCACGTGGCGAGAGCTGTGGTGGAGGAGGATGATTCTTTCTCCCCTGAAGAGGTGTTGCCAGCAGGAAAGAAGCCGTAAGCCAGAGCCTGAACCCATGGAGGTTGACCCCGTGGAGAGTGATGTCGAGCCTATGGAGGTGGACCTACCTCCAGAGGAGGAACCAACAGAGGTGGATCTGTTCCCATCTGGACTGTGCACGTGCTATAAGACCATGCTTGTCTGTGGAAGTTGTGGGCTCTGGGCACGGTGCTCCAGGGGCTCTCACTTTTCATCTGGGTGTAGAGGAATCACCATCCACCTGAGAGCCCATGCTGCTGCTCCCTCTCACCCTTTCCTTCTTATTCCTCATCCTTTCCCAAGACCTCTCCCCTCTTTCTCGAGCTCAGAGAAGGGAAAGACTGGCACTGGTGTCCTGAGCCAGGACAACAGGAGGAGTTCAGCAGGCGGCCATGAGTGAGCTTCATGCGGCCTCAGCGTGAACCCTGGAAAAGAGGGTTGGACTGGGACTGGCATCCTCTGTGGAGCTGCTCCCAAGAGCAGGAGGACAGCAAAGGGCCCAGTGCTCCCTGTGGCCTCCAGGCGCTGCCTGAGAAGCTACAGAAGCAGCTGCTGCTTTGGGGAAGCGGAAGACTTTGCATGGGTGGCAAAGATGTAAGGGCTGTTCCAGGTGCTCCATCAGGACTCTGCTTCCAGGACAGCAGGCCAGGAAAAGACGATGGCCTAAGAATGCTGAACAGTAAAATGGCAAACGTATGTCAAGACAATAAGCGTCTCCTCTCCTTTCTGGTACTTGAGTCTCTGCTCTGGGCCTCTGCTGTCTGCCCTGAGGTGTGAGGTGCAGCCCAGGCCTCAGGGCTGGGGAGGGGCCCAGGCACAAGGCAGCATGGGGAAGGCTGCAGG
Organism: Phasianus colchicus; assembly: GCF_987193195.1. Lineage (NCBI taxonomy): Eukaryota > Metazoa > Chordata > Aves > Galliformes > Phasianidae > Phasianus > Phasianus colchicus. Next base: position 6,116,403 of record NC_143449.1, read on the forward strand.
CACGGCCTGTGCTGGGCACACAGGTTTGCTACCTGTACCACAGAAGGTGTTGGTTGACAGTTTTTTCTTCTATCCCTCAGAAATCGCACGCAAACTACAAAGAGTGGTTTGTAGTTTGTCAGAGGACGATACTCAAAAGTAGAAGCAAGGTTACGATCACTAGAATCATCTTGGTGAAGAAGAAAAACAGGGGTCTGAGAGCCCGCTCAAATTCAACGTGCCACCACCCACAACCCTGCAATCTCTTTCTGCAGTGCTGCTCTCCAGCCCCTTTTCCCCCAACCAGTGTGTAGAGCCAGGGCTGCCCCATTCCAGGGAGTCAATGCTCCAAGTTCAGCCTCGTGTGAGCACACTGCTTTTTGATAGAACTTTTACATCTTTATTGAGTCATGGATGAAAACGTTCCTGATTCAAATGGAGGCCTGTGGAACCCAGACACCGGGGCAACGCAGTGTGTTTGAGGAGGCAATGGAGTGTTTGAGGGTTGTCATGGGACATTCTTAGAGTTTTAGGCTCTTGTGAGCTCAAGGGCCACCTCCCTCCTGGACCCCTATAAATATGAGGACCCGGAGCCCAGAACCTCTGTCCGACTGCGACCTGCGCCTTGTCTGCCAGAGTCCTCTGTCAGAAGGAGCAACTCGCACCTTTCCTCCCCTCACGTGGCGAGTCCCGTGGTGGAGCAGGATGGTTCCTGCCCCACCGAAGAGGCGATGCCGGCGGGAGAGCAGCGAGCCGGAGCCCGAACCCATGGAGGTCGACCCCGTGGAGAGTGACCCGGAGCCCATGGAGGTCGACCCCGTGGAGAGTGACCCGGAGCCCATGGAGGTGGATCCCCCTCCACCAGGACTGGGCGGGCACTATAAGACCATGCTCGCCTGTCGACGTCGCTGGCTCCGGGCACGGCGCTCCAGGGGCTCTCGCTTTCCATCCAGGCGTTGAGGAGTCACCATCCGCCTGAGAGCCCCTGCTGCTGCTCCCCGCCGTCCTTTCCTCCCCGTCCCGAGGCCCCTCCCCTTTTCTTTCCCAATCTTTTGACGATATGGGAAGGACCAGGACCGGCACCGGCACCGCGACAACTGGAGCTGCGTCCTGCGCGGAGCTGCGTCCCGTGCAGCCGTCGGCGGGGCGTCGAAGGGCCCCGCGCTCCCTGCGGCCGGCAGGCGGTACCGAAGAAGCTCCAGAAGCTGCTGCTGCTGCGGGAGGCGGAATGTTGCGCGGGGACATGGGGACGGGAAGGCTGTTCCGTGTGCGGCGTCAGGACTGTGCTGCCAGGAAGACGGCCGAGGAACGAGGGAAGGGCGAGGACCAAAGAATGCTGAACAATAAAATGGCAAAGGCGTGTCGAGTCGGAAAGCGTCTCCTCTCGTTTCTGGTACTTGGGGGTCCGCCGTGGGCCTCGGCGGTCTAACCGCGGGGTGAGGCGCAGCCCAGGCCTCGGTGCTGGGGCGGGGTCCGGACACACGGGGAGGCTGCGGGCAGGGGCCGGGCTCGGCGGGGCGCGGTTCGGAACAGCTCCGCGCAAGGCGGCGGTTGGCGGTTTTTATTCTTGGAAACCGCGCGCCGACCACGCGAGCGGCGTCGAGCCCGCCAGGCGGAGCCCTCGAAGCGCAGAGCGCTCGCTGCTGCCGACTGCGCCGCCGCCGTCACGGCCCCTCCCGCACTCGTGGCTGGCGGCGTCCCGCCAGCAGGCGGCGCTCTCGGTCGGCGGCCTCCGTGTGCTCGCGCTCGCGCCCAGCGCCGCGCCCCGCCTCCCGTCGCTCGGAGCGCGGCGATGACGCGCCGACGCGATGACGGCCGCCCGCAGCGTCTCGGCGCGGGCCGCGTGCGCGCGCGGCGTCGGTACTCCAAGATGGCGGCGGCCAGCAGCAGCGGGCCGGGCTGCGGCGAGGCGGCGGCGGGCGGCAAGCGGGGCCCGCTCGGCATCCCCGAGGCCGTCTTCGTGGTGAGCGGCGGAGGCGCGGGCGTGCGCGGGCGACGGCGGGGCCCGGCTCCTCGAGGCGGTCCCGTCGCCCCGGGGAGCGCGGGGGGCGGCGCGGCCCGGCCCTGGGCCCGCCCTGCGGGGTGCGGGTCTCCGCGGCGCCGTCCCGCGCTGCCGGCCGGGTGTCCGCTCCGTGACGGCGGGCGCTGCGCCTCCTGGGCGCGGCGGGTCGGGCCCGCGGCACTGAGCGGAGCGCGGAGCGCGGGCGGGCGGCGGTTGTGAGCGCTGGGTGAGGGGAGCCGCTCGGCTCGGCGCTCCGTGCCGGGAGCTGCCGCTCGGGGCGCTGCCTCCCTCGAAGCGACGGCTGGGGCACTTCCGTGCTCCGGCCAGAAGCTCCGGGCTCGCCTCGCCTCGTTCCTCCGGCTTTTGCCCCCCGAGCCGAGCTGTCGCAGGACCGGGCGCCACGCGGTGTCGGTGCGAGCGGCTCCTCCGCCTCTGTTGGGCTGCGCGGCTCCCTTCCCTGGAGGGCGGCGGAGCCTCTGCTGGAGCAGGCTGCCCGAGAGGCTGCGCGCTGCCCTTGTCTGCACGTGTTCCGACCCTCCTGGCCTCCTTCCCGTGCGCCCTGCCCTAGCGAACCTGCTGTAGCGGGTTTGCGCTGGGTGATGTCCAGAGGTCCCTCCCGCCCGGCGCCGTTCTGTGATTCTGTGTGTGCTGCGCACGTCTCCAGTTTCTCGGGTGCTTTGACTGCAGCCCGGGCTGTGCCTTAACTCCGTGCCTCTTTGCAGCCTTAGAAACTGGCATCCCAGTCCTCGTCTCTCAGAGATGCTCTCATCAGATCCAGAATGGTCTCTGCAGAAGAGAAGCTCTTCAGTGGCGATGTTTGAGCACGTACACGTTAGGGCGTGCTTAACTTTATCCAAACAAAGCATGTGTTAAGAAGCATTCAGTGCTGTGCTGTTGCTCAAAGTGGCCAAGTAGTTATGAGGGTATGGGTTTTATTAATGATTTGTTTGGGGTTTTTATTCTTCGGAAAATAGGCTTCAGTGACAAAAGAGTGTGCTGTTGCAGTACAGACCTGCTTGTGACTTGCTTGTTCCCCCACCTCCCATGCTGTCTGGGCAGCGTTACTTTTGAAGAGTGTTTCATGAATCACCTCGGTTTGGAGGGTGTTTTTCAGTGCCATTTTGGCACACACCGCTTGATAGGCATGGATAAAGACCAAGCTGCTCTGGGACCTTTCATGGCTCCCCGTGCACCATGTGGCACGTAGCTATCTTGGCTTTCCCTGGAGTTAGTGCTGCTTTTTGTTCCCTAGTGATCTGCGCAAGCAGAACAGCATCCACAAGAGGGAGTTTTGTTTCAGACCATCTCCAGTCTGGTTTTTGCAATGCTCAGTCTTGTCCCCATCTTTTCAGCCTGGGCTTTGCTGCAGGCTCTGTCAGGAGCACTGTGCAGGGAGGAAATTAGAAAGGCCAAAGCCCAGCTAGAACTGAACTTGGTCACTAAGGTGAGAGACAACAGTAAATACTTCTATTAATATATCAGCAGTAAGAGGAGGGCTAGGGAGAATCCCCATCCCTTGCTGGACGCAGAGGCAAATACAGTGAGCAAGGATCAGGATAGGGCTGAGGTACTTAATGCCTTCTTTGCCTCAGTCTTTAACAGTAAGACTAGTTGCTTCCTGGGCACACAGCCCCTTGCACTGGAAGATAGGGATGGGGAACAGAATAAGCCCTGAATGATCCATGATGAGATGGTTTTGGACCTGCTCTGAAAGCTGGACACTCACAAGTCCATGGGGCCAGATGGATTGCACCCTAAAGTGCTGAGGGGGTTGGTGGATGTGGTTGCCAAGCCACTCTCCATCATTCTTTGACAGTCCTGGCTAACTGGGGATGTCCTGGTGGACTGGAGACTGGCAGATGTGATGCTTGACCTCAGAAAGGGCCATGAAGATGATCCTGGTAGCTACAGACCTGTCAGTCTCACCTTGGTGACAGGGAAAGTTATGGAACGGATAACCTCGGGGGCCATCATGGACCAATTAAAGGTCAGCCAGGGGATCAGGCCCAGTCAGCATGGGTTCATGAATGGTAGATCCTGTTTGACAAACCTGACTTCATTTTATGACAAGGTGACCCACTTAGTGGATGAAGGTAAGGCTTTTGTGTGGTCTACCTGGACTTCAGTAAAGCCTTTGACGCTGTCCCCCACAACACCCTTGTGCAGAAGCTGCTGCCCCCAGTTTGGATGGGCGCAAGCTATGCTGGGTGAAACACTGGCTGCATGGCTGGGCCCAAAGAGTTGTGCTCAATGGAGTTAAATCCAGTTGGCAGCCAGTCACGAGCAGCGTCCCCCAGGGCTCCGTACTGAGGCCACTCCTATTCAACATCTTTATTAATGTTCTTGATAAGAGGGTTGAGTGCACTCTCAGTGTTTGCAGATGACAAGTTTGGAGGAAGTGTTGATCTGCCAGAGGGTAGAAAGGCACTACAGAGGGATCTGGATAGACTACGTTGATGGGCCAAGGTAAAATGTATGAGTTTCAGTAGGGCCAAGTGTTGGGTCCTGCATTTTGGTCACAACAAACAATGCCAGCAACCCTACAGGCTTGGGGAGGAGTGGCTGGAAAGCTGCCTGATGGAAAGGGACCTTGGTGTGCTGATGGGCGGTCGGCTGAATATGAGCCAGCAGTGTGCCCAGGTGGCCAAGAAGGCCAATGGCATCCTGGCTTGGATCAGCAGTGCTGTGGTGAGCAGGACCAGGGAAGTCATCCTGCCCCTGTGCTCGGCACTGTGAGGCCTCACCTCGAGTGCTGTGTTCAGTTTTGGGCACCTCAGTACAGAAAGGACATGGAGGTGCTGGAGCAGGTCCAAAGAAGGGCAGCAAGGCTTGAGAAGGGCTTGGAAAAGTGCCCTACGAGGAGAGACTGAAGGATCTGTGGCTGTTTGGTCTGGGGAAAAGGCAGCTGAGGGGAGACCTCGTTGCTCTCTTCCAATACCTGAAAGGTGATTGCGGTGAATGGGGTTGGTTTCTTCTCACTGGTGACAAGGGGAAACGGCCTCAAGTTGTGCCAAGGGAGGTTTAGGTTGGATATCAGGAAAAACTTCTTTATAGGAAGGGTCATTAAGTACTGGAATGGGATCCCCAGGGAGGTGGTTGAGTCACCATCCCTGGATGTGTTTAAAAATTGTTTGCATGTGGTGCTCAGGGACGTGATTTAGCAGAGGGTTGTTAGAGTTAGGGTAGCATGGTTAGGTTGGGGTTGGACTTGACCATCTTGAAGGTCTTTTCTAACCTGAGCAGTTCTGTGGTTCTAGGAGGCAGCTGTGCCCTCTTGCTGTGCTGCTGGCGCTGTAACTGAAGTGCTCCTCAGGCCATTGCACACAGGTAGCTGCTGTTGGGTCAGAAGCTGTGGCCCATCCCTTGGCCTGTGCACCTTTCAGGAAGCTGCGAGCGTGGGCTGAGGCAGCTGGGCTGCTTCCTGGGGGCTGGCAGAGGTCAGCGTCCTGCTGCTCCAGCTGCCATCTGAGGTGCTGCTCCCAGGGCCTGGCTTGTTTTGTCCTGCAGGGCTTTCTGTGGCTCTGCTGCCTGCAGGAGGCTCTTCCGAAGACATATTACTGGCACAAAGCTGCACTGAGCTGTCAGCACAGCTTTCTCCCCTTGGCCTCTCTCTGCCACCACATAGCCTGGCTTAGGCTCAGCCTGACCCTTTTGTTTTGTCGCTCTTATCCTAAGCAGCTCTAATCTGAGAAACCAGAGACGCCATCCCCACTTTGCAGATGGGGAACTGAAAGTTAGCCCTGGTCTGAGGGCTTCTCCTGTTGGGGATCATTCGGCATCAGCAGGACTGATGCTGCTGCTAAGAAGGCACCATTAAATACAGCTGTGAAATATTCCTTTCATCTTTGATGCAGCTCTCTACTTGACGATTTCTGTAAAGCTCTTGTAACGCTGAGGGTTTTTTCTCCCCTTCAAGGAAGACGTGGATTCTTTTATGAAACAGCCCGGAAACGAGACGGCAGATGTAGTTCTGAAGAAGTTGGATGAGCAGTACCAGAAATATAAGTTTTTGGAACTTAATCTTGCTCAGAAGAAACGAAGGTAAATTATGTTTGTGCAGAACTGGGAAATGTTTGGCACGGTTCAATTTTTTTTTAATAAAGTTGCATTAATTTCAATATCCCAGGAAGTACAAAGCTGGTTTTAGGAGAGCTGATATTGGCAGTACTTTCAGGATAGAGAAACAGCTTTCCTTTTCTTCCTAAGAATCATGCACAACAAGAAATGACATTACCGCTGATTTGGTCCAGAGCCTCTAAGGCCAAAAGCCCTGCACTGTTTTGTTTTGAGTGCTATGGTGTTTGTCTCTGTTTTTGTGGAGGTTTCCCTCTGCCCCATGGGGACCAGAAATACACAAAACCATGCCCAGCAGGTGCACCTTGTTGTTAGTGTGTGTCACAGCTGGAAAGCTGCGTGCTGTGCTCGCTGTAGGACTGCTGAGCCCATGCTGGGGGCTGGGGAAGCTGTACACAAGGTGTCTGTACCTGCCTTCATCTTTTTACGTGCATTTGTAAGCTCAGAAAGCTGTTTGTTCAGGGTATCAAGTTTTAAAATGGAGGTTGAATTATGTAATAGAGCTCATCGCTTGTTTAGGAAACTTTGTGTCTTTGTAAAATAATAAATGATGACTGTTGTTAATTCACAGGCTAAAAGGTCAGATTCCCGAAATTAAACAGACATTAGAAATTTTAAAACACATGCAGAAGAAAAAGGTAAACTATTTTGAATATCTAACGAGTATGAGAAAAGCTACCTGCCTTTCCACCCTAACAGAACACATTGCAAGAAATGTTTTGGAGAGCACACTTAATATGCCTTTATAAATAACAGAATTGTTTTAAAGGTATGTAGTACTTTCTGAAAGCTTGTTCAAAACCAGTAACGTTTGTAATGCAAGCTTCCCTTTGATAGCATGTAGATTGCAGCTAAGCTTGGATTTTAGTCCCTATAGAGATTTCCACGTTGCTTTTAAATACTGCAAAGAATGCCTTAGTCTTGGCACTTCATTGTTGAAGTAAACATACATGCAGTTTCACCCAAATTAATACTGTATCAATGGCAAAAAAGCAGAAAAGTGCACTCCTTACTGTAAATTTTGTTTCTTCTGTGAGTTTCCAGTGAAAATGCCAATGTTAAGCTTTATCATTTCTCTTAAGGAATCCACAAATCCAATGGAAACCCGATTTTTATTGGCAGATAATCTCTATTGCAAAGCTTCAGTTCCTCCTACAGACAAAGTTTGTTTGTGGCTGGGGGTAAGTAAAATGGAACCTTTTCTGAGATAGTTTATATGACTTTATCTTCCAGAAGATGGTGTTCACTGCTGGCTCAGCTGTCCTCCTGGTTGGGACAGGTATAATTCTCCATGTGTGCAAGGAGAGCCGTGTCATTTCAGTGCAGCAAACGTAGCAGTATTTCAACATGCTTGTGGAGTTCTCCTGGTTTTAATTTTCTTTAGTGCCTGAACATAGTAAAATGGCAGAGAACTGTAATCTTGCTGAACTGTTTTATCGAAAAAGTGTATTTGTGTGTGTTTCCCTATCACACTATGTTTCACATTAGCAGGCAACCTTGCTTGGCATTGGAATGAATATGCCCAACAAAACAACTTAGCTTGAGAACTGACGTCTGGTCTTCTCCTTGTTATTTGTATTTAGTTTGCTTTCATGCAAGCTTTCTGGGGAAAGGTGGGGTTTGGGTTCCTCAGAGGTACCTGCCAGCTTTTAGAGTGGAATTTGTGCTAGATTGGTGGGATCAGAGCTTGAGTCATGTTTCTAAGTACCAAAATAATATCAAGCTGGGATATTCAGGAGCAGAGGCCCCGTTATCTGTAGAGATAACCTGCTAATGTTTATTTTGAGACTTGTAAATCCCTGGTGTTCTCACATGCTGGCTGCCCAACACAACAGCCTGCTTAGAGCAGCAGCGCTGTTGGTATGCGCTGCATCCTGGCTGGTCTGGCAGTTACTCACAACTGCACCAAAGTCTTTTCTGTTGTAAAAACAGAAGATTTCTGCCTGCTACATTTTGCTTTCAGTTTACTTCCTTCAGAATTCACATCCATTGACTTTCAGGGTGCACCAAGTTTCTTTTATCACAGAGTATCAGAGGAGGTTCATCTTGGTTCATACAGAAAAGCTATCGTGAAGCACCACAAATGATTTATTAGTCGTACTTAGGGTTTTTTGGGCCTTTAGCTCTTTATCCATCTTGTTGCTTACAGTCTCTGTGCTGGGCTATGCATATCACTACTGTTGCAGAAACCGTCTTGTAGTTATTTAAAAAACAACAAAAAAAAGAAGAAAGCACTGCATGTATAGTTCCTGCAGCTCTGCATAGCATTCCCTGCAATCTTGTCTGATTAAGATTTATGTGGCTCTGTTCAATACACAGTTCTTGGATGGAACAAAGCTACGTGGGTGCATCTTCATTTGGTTCCACTCTTTTTTATGTGGTGGCTTCCTTGCTGCAATTTACTGATTAAAAGCCACCATGATGCCAGATTGGACTTTCATACACATTATATCTTGTAATACTTTTTGTTAATAAGCAGTGCCAGCAGGCTGTTTGTCTGTATTCTGCGTAGATCCTGAGGTGAATCTTGAATGCAGCAAGAATTGTTTGTAGAGCTGTGTGACACTTGAGATGCTGTGAAGGAATGAGGAGTGTCTTGCTTTTCAGATGTGGTGGAGATGAGATACTGGTGCGTAAAAGATTGAATGCGATACACAGAAATCCCCTATTGCTCAGAAAGAGGTGGAAAACTTCTTTCCAAGTCACTGGGGGAATTTATTACTCTGTTACTGAAGTGGTGGAGCCTTAAGTGGCTTCTGACATTGGTTGCCCTGAACTTTGCCGTAGCTCATCAGTGTTAATGTGATGAGCCATAAACAGCCTGAAATATTTATGCTATGCCTTATTCCTTACAGTGCAAGCTTATGTGAATCTTTCTGTTGTTTTTTGTTGTTGTGTAGGCCAACGTGATGCTTGAATATGATATTGATGAAGCTCAGGCTCTGCTAGAGAAGAACTTGTCAACAGCCACAAGAAACCTTGATTCTCTAGAGGAAGACCTGGATTTTCTTAGGGATCAGTTCACCACTACAGAAGTCAGTATCCTTTTAATATGCAGGAGTAATATGGAAGGTAATGTACAGGTATCTACTCGTTTCCAGACATGCTTTTATCTTGGACCCGCTGTCATTAGAATTCTGTAACACTCCAGGGACAGTTTTTGTTTTTTTAGCAGTGAACCATAACTGTGGTTTCAGTGCTGAGGAGCAGGGTGGTGGCTGGATGTGGTGAAGGTGGTTTGATATCTGCTGTGATGGTTGCAAGCCTGGACTGAGAGTGGGCTGGAAGAGTGGGTCAGCAACCATTTCAAAGTGAAACAACTCTTCATACTTTCTTAAAGTTACTGATATGCCTGTAAGTTAAGGCTTGGCAGCACATCAACTCTTTCATTAAAAGGTTTCTGTAGGCTGCTGCAAGTTAAATGAAATATGTATGATCAGCAGGATATCCAACTTTTCCCCTTTTTTCTTTCCACCGAATACTTCTGTTTCCTTAATTTCACACCCTCAGATATGGCTAGAGTTTATAATTGGGATGTAAAGAGAAGAAACAAGGAAGACCCTTCCAAAAACAAAGCATAGTTTTGCCAGTTTTAAATGTGGTTTCAACTTCAAAATATTTTTTATTTAAATACCCCTGAAATTCATTCTTAAGGGACTGAGTTACTTTAAGCAGTGCAGTAAATGGTAAAATATATAAAAACTAATGGTGAGCGACATTTTATTTATTTGTGAACTCAAAATTTGGTTTCATGCATGCTTCATGAAAGTATAGATTGTTTGAAAAGATACCACACAGTCCAGTGAAGGACATAATATTTGGATCAGACCAGTCTGCTATAAGTAAATTTCTGCCTGAATGTTTGTCTGAAAAGGTGAGGGTGCATGTATGAAACTGACAGCATGTTAGCAGGTTAAGGTCATGCAGGGTTTACTTTTCATTTCTGTGTACAGCTGATGAAGTTAAAGTCAGCGTGGGCTGGGAAGACACGCAGCTGTCATATTCTAGGAAAAAGGACAAACACTGCGAAGTCCTGGATTTTTGTCTCAGTCAATTACTTCTTTGGCAGCACCAATATACAAGCATTCCACTTTGGATAAACTTGATTTTAATAATTATGTTAGTTGACTGCCTGTTGCCGAACTCTCAGCACTTTACATACAACACTTTGTGACTTGTCTTCAGAAAAGAATGCTAAATGGAGTAAACAGCACAAGTTATGTCAAGCCTGCAGGTGCTCTCACCCTGTTCTTTTTCCACACACGTGCACACATGGCTTACTTTTGCAGATGTGTTGAACAAGGACACCAAAATGCTGGCAGCCTGTAAATGAAAAAAAACCCTACTTGCAATCCTTTAGACAAGATGTCGTTCAAATGTCTTCACACTCAGCCTCCCAGGTGGTGAAACCTGTATTAGATAAGGATGGTTGACTGCAATCTGGCTTCTGGTGTTAACAGGTGGAATATTTTTTTGGTTCTTACGAAGCCTTGCGAGATTGTTGCCTTTTACCTCTGCAGTTTCTGTCTAAAATGAAATGCTCAGTGGTGGTGTCAGTGGCTAATATGCACATTCTCTAAGAGTACAGGTTTTGCTGCAAAATAAATGCAAATGTTCACTGTTGGAATTTCATGTAAGAAACAACATACCTGTAAAGTTTTTGTACTTTTATTTCATTATATTAAAATAGTAAAACTAAACAATTGTGGCAAACACCAGTTTTTGTGCATCTTTCTTTGTAGGAAAGTCATGTATTTGAGGTCTGATATTCTATGTTTCCATCTCATCACTGGGGGTAGGGGAGTGAGAAGTTCAAGCAGCTGTGGAAAGCTGGATACTGGTGTGAGTGAGATGGGGGCTGTGAGTCACCACACCTGAATGTGTGAACAGAAGCAATTGATTTGACAGCACTGTGGCTGAAAATCAGCAAGAGCTGTAGGGATGGGAATAAAAGAGGTAAGTCCTTAGCTGTGCTCACAATACATACCTGGACTGGGCTCATTCACACCTTTATTTGCAGGGAAGTGCTGTTTTTTTTCCTAGTGTCTTTGCCTACAGGAGAGAATTTTAAACCAATGCATTATCTGAACTAGCATGTATCTCTATCCCTTGCTATGCTTGGTTGAAGCTGTGCTTCTCTCCCTTTCTGAGAGCATCAGGAATGACAAGAAATGCAGCTGCAAACGTCCTGATTTCTCTTGCAATTTTCTCTTCTATATGGATTAATGAGATCCCAGCAGACTAAAGCACTTCCCCACACCGCTGCTTTTCTAGCTGGTCCTAAGGCAGCAATTGCTTCTCTTTGTTGTGCACACTGAAACGATGAGTTAAGCATTTATGCACTATCAAAAAACCCTACTGTGCGCAGCTCCCAGTGACCTAATGCTGGTATTAGTGTGAGGGGGGAGGCAGCATTAGGACTGCAAGCACTCAGCAGGATCAAAATGTATCAGGTTGTTAGAGCGAGAGCGGGCCTTGGAATAACACACAACTCTTGGTTTTGAATAGAGGGTTGTGTTGTTTGCTTAGCACAAAGCTAAAAAATCCGTAGACAACTCTGGCTTCCATATGACTGATCTTCATCCAGTATTGCCCTGTTGTTTACTGATAAATTTTTGTTGCTTGGATTAAGAACAGGAAGGTCTTACATAGGAGCTGGAACAGGTCCTGCAGTGCGCCGAATGCTGCCTGCTGTGAGGCTCCAGGAGGGGCTATAGCTCCTTTGGCTACTACTGCAAGGAGCAGGCTGACATTTCTACAGCTGCACTGGTTTTCTCAGCACCCCAGCCTGCTGGTTTTGCAGATGTGATCCAGTGGCCGTTACAGAAGAATGTACAGCAGGTGCCATTGCAAAGATCCTGTTTATTGTTGAGCTGGTCCATACCAGATTTCCAGTTAGGGCTGCTGTACAGAAGCGGTACAGGTATGAGATAGCTTACTGATAAGGAACAAGGAGGGGAGAAGGAAAAAAACCAACAGTCTCTTTACAAGTTTTAAATTTCACAGTATCACATAGTAACCATTTTGCTAAGTACAAGCATATTTCCAGTCACATACAGACAGCTAAATACAGCATTATTTTCACATTTCATTACAGTGCATAACAGAAAGCGAGGAAAGTGTATATTATGTTTTTATTCTGGAGGTTCAGAGCAATTTGAATCTAACATGCAGATCGTTTTAAGTTAGCTTTTCTTGTTTCTCTTTTTGTCCTAGAGTAAAAGAGCTCCTGACCTTTATCCTGTGGAAGGTTATGACCTTTGATTTCTCTAAATCCCTCTTGCACCAGAAGTCAAAGCGTTAAAACCAGTTGTTAGAAAAGAATGCTTAGCATATCCTATAAGTTCTTCATCTTAGAAAAAACATTCCAAATTTTGTACAGATGAATCTACATTTCCTATATTTTAATAAGCTGCCTAAAAAAATGCAAGGAGTTAGAAAAAGATGTATATAACGATTTATCTATCATTTAATATAACCATTTATTACCTCTAAGTAGTTAAGACTGCATACATTTTCTTCTGTACTGTTTCTCTTCAGAATTATGACACGTATTTGTAAATCAAGTACTTACTCTGAAGGCCTGAATATACGTGCTTATTTACGTTTCCTGGAATTTCCCTCTGGGAGCAGAAAGACTGAGTGAGAGAGAAGCGGAATGTCCAAAGCCATTAAATAAACCAGCAGCTGTCTTGTGAAAACTGAGCTTTTCCTGCACAGAGGCTCATGGATTTTACTCTTGCTAAAACTCTGATCTTTTTTAAAGTTTTACCTGCCTTTAATGGAGCACTCAAGCTCTGCCCTTAGGACAGCCGCTAGTCAGCAAGGCAACCTAAGCCACACCCTGTGAATAGCCAGACCTTGAAAGAAAGAAAGAATAAGAAAACTGACCCTTTCATACCTGTTTGCCCTCATCTTTGTGAGAACAGGACTAGCAGTCCCGGTCTGAGCAAACCTTGTGCTCCCCACTGGCGTCAGCAGAAGCTGAAGGTAGAGAGCCCATGGTAGCCCAGCTCCTGTAGTGCTCTGCATCAATCTTCTCCAGCTTCACTTACCTAGAAAGAGATTTTTTAAGAGATTTCTTTTTTGAACTTGAGGTTACTCAGCTTGACCACCACCGAGTCTGCCTGGAGTTCAGCGGGCTTTAGCACAGGGTTCTCAGTGCAGGTACAGCCTGTCCAAGATGGGCCGGGTTCTGCAGCAGCGAGCAGCTTACTGAAAGGTGCTATGCCAGTGCCATCCCTCCTTCACTCTAATTTGCTACCAGTGCCCTCCCAGCAGCTGCAACACTGCTGCTCCCCTGCAGTGCTCAGGAACTGAAATTGTTCCAAGAGTACTCAAATGAAAATGTAATCCAACTTCAGGGTGAGTTTTTTTATATACAGGAATCTTTTATTCATACAGACCAGCGTAAGTACTGCAAACTATGAGAAGAGGCTTGGGGGAGTCAGTCTGAATTCAACAGCACTCAAGACTCACACTGTCCGAGATGGAGGTAGCTTAAAAAAGCTGTAACAAGTATCTTTTTTTCTACACAGAGGCCTAAAAATCAAACACCAGGTGCTTCCTGTGGTTTTACCTACTCCCTCCCCATTAGTTTGGTTTGTAAAGCTGCAAACTCAAGTAAAAAGGTCACTGTTGTTTCTGTTTGTTTTAAATAGGTTGAACTTTGCTACAGGTTACCCTGCTGCAATTGTAAAGCTGGTTGAAACTTAGAGGAAACAAAGCATGCCCAGAAAATGGCCACCCACGTACAGCCTTTTTAACAACTGCTTCCACCCGCAATGACCAACCTGATGTGGATCACCTCTTGTCAAATTAAAACAAGGAGGAAAACAAACTTTACTCTTGAGCTTGTCTTGGGGCTTTCCTTTTCCTCTTGCTCACACACTTTTGTTCTGTGCTCCTCCTCCTCAGTTCTAGTTCTCTTCTTCCACAGATGCCAAGAAAGAAAATGACACTTTAACAGCAGAAAGTAGTGATGGAAGCCATTGCTTTCCATGCTATTCAACTTCTTTAAAAGCAAATCTCACCTTGTGGATGCACCTTAGTTCAGCTTTTCAAGTTTCCCCTGCCCTGCCCAACTTCGTTCCATTCTTCCTTGTGGCCCCAGCTGACAAGGCACCCGAAACATCAGCACAGTGCTGTTAGCAGACAAATGTTGGTGTGACCCACCTGGGTGCCACATTCCAGCCTCAAGATACAGCAGATGAGCACAAGTTTTTCTCTTTATGCTCCCGATCACTTAATTATACTGGAAAGCCCTGAACTGAGGGTACATTGAGGTACACATTGAGGCAGTAAATAGTTTAAAAATGTACTGAATAATTACTAATGCAGCAGGCGTTGCTCCTTAGAATCCCAGTTTACAGCATGAAAAACACTAGGGGAAATCATTTGAATTGTAATTACCAAAGAAATAACCACTATTTTCCTCTTTAAATGCCACAGAGTACTCTACAATTGAACTAGGCTCAAGAATGTAAGAAAAAAAATTCAGAAGTATGCATACCACATCAGTAAACGTTTCCTATGCCACTGGCCTTAGGAAGGAATGGTACCCATGCTGCCTTTACACCTTTTGGTAGTAAACAGCTGATGCAAACTAAGATGTCATCTTTCTCTCTGCTGCTTCTCATACTACAGCACTATCCATACCGTGGCTTCAGCACCCAGCATGGCGCTATAGATTTACTTAAAGCAGGACACGTACAGCACTGTGGCACATGCTGGCCCATTCAGATCTAATTGTGTGCTCTGCCCCCTTCTGCTGTCCCTCACTTCTGCTTGCTGTCTCATTACAAAATCTACATGCACCCTCACTCACTCTGTTAGGTTTGTAGCCTCCAGTTCTGAAAAGTTGTATGGAACAGAACATTTATTCCCTGGGTCTGTTCTCGTATCCAAAAAACTGTGGGAGGCTGTTCACAACAGGAGAGTTGCTCTCCCTTCTGGCACACTGAGTTCACTTAGTAAAGTACGTTTGGTTAGTAGAGTTCATCACCACTTCTCTCACTAGAAGAGCTCAGCACAAGCACCTCCTATCTGATTTCACCACTTCTTCTGAAGAGTGCACTACATTTGGGACAAACCCACTCTTTACCCCTTCCCATCCCTCCTGGATCGAAATTTCCCCCCTTTTAACAAGCTCGTATATATCTCGAGTCAGATCAGTGAAGGCCTTCTCCACGTTAATGGCATCCCGAGCAGAGGTCTCAATGTACTTCATACCATATGCAGCAGCCAGTTTCTCAGCCTCGTGCCTGGTGACTTGCCGCTGTGTGTCGAGGTCACACTTGTGACCCACCAAAACAAAGACGATCTGGTAGGGCTGGACGTGCACCTTGGTCTCTTCTAGCCACTCGTGGACGTTCTGGAAGGACCTGCGGTTTGTAATGTCAAAGAGGAGGAGTCCACCAACCGAGTTCCTGTAGTAGGCTCTGGTGATGGACCTGGAAGAAAATGATCCATAGCAAACATGTAAGTCACTGCTATTTGGGAGGAAGGGCAGAGCAAGATTCACTTTTTTTTTTTCCTGCTAGTTTCTTTTGATTCTCTTTTCTTAATCACAGTGTAGCACTTCTGTACCTAAGCTTCTGCTTTAAAAGGCAGCACTTCTGCTATCCTGTCTATCCTGCAGAATACAGGACAGAGGACACCACTCAGTCACATCTCACTGCTTTGACTTGTGCTCTGCACATCTTGTCATTCACAAAGACAACTAATCTTGGCTTAAAACTTCATCCCTGGGTAACTGCCTCATGGATTTGCTATAACTCCACCACCATTTCTGGCTTCTCTATCAGATTTCTCTTTGCCATTAGTCTAATGAGCCCCCACCACACCAAGTCAGTACTCTGAACTGGTTTGGCTGCCCCACTGTTTAGAAGCATTGTAACAGCTTAAAGGATTTATCTAGAGCCAAACACCTCCTGGCGGATACATAAAAGGCAGAGGGAGGCCACCAGGTCTACAAAGACCCCAAAAGGTCCCACAGACCCTCAGGTTGAGAAATGGAAGGCATTCTCCACAGTCTGAGGCAGCCTAGAGCAGCACATGAAATGAGCCAACAAAGGTCTACAGAGAACACAAAGCTGAGCAGAGCTATAGTCCAACAGCTACTACATATGGAAAAAACAAGAAGCTGTAAAACTGTACTGTTTCTGCAAAGTCATGGATTAGTTCTAAATCCAGAAGCACTCATCGATTTCAGTCCCTGGAGGAACTTACACAGGGGCCTGAACTTCTTCTGGGAAAATATAAGCACCACTATTTCTACCTTGGGACAACTCTTCCACCACCATGCAAGTCTGTTGTTAGAGGTTATTCTGCCCTGCAGTGTGCTGATCCTGCAGAGCTACCCCCAGAAATGATTCACTGGCATTCTCAAGATTTGCTGTATCAAAAGTCATGCAAAGATAGGTGAGAATCCAACTGAAGAAAGCCAGAACAGAGGGAAAAAAAAAAAAAAAAAAAAGGAAGGAAGGAAGGAAGGAAGGAAAAAAAAAAAAGAGTTGGCTTGGCTAACTTTTCCTCTCGAGTTATCTGGCCCAGGGACAAGAACAGCTCTGCACATTTGGGAACAAGGGAGTCAGCTCTGCCGTTTGCTCTCTGGCCAGCTGCAGGCAGACACTGGCACTCTGAATTCACCCCCGTGCTGTCACAGGCACTTCTGCTTCTCCTGCATGCCAGCACACTCGCCCTGGCTGCTCCTGCCAGCATCAGCAGTGCCTCAGGTACTTCTGAGAGACATGACAGGATCCGAACAGAGCGCTGCACTGAGGCAAAACCAGGTGAAGGTCTGGGTGCCTTTTCACAGACATCTCCTTCCTGATCTGCAGGAAGCATGCTACGCTGCCTTCACTCTGCGCCTCGCTGCCCAATTCCCCACGAGATCCCTGCCCAGCTCTTCATGTCCCTCCCCTCACCACAGCAGAGCAGTGAGTGCTGCGACTCACACCCACTCTGACCAAGTTTGAACACAAAGGCACCACCTCTGTGCAGGACCTCTCCCCCTCCCTGGGGTCCTCACCGCCCACCTCTCACCGGAAGGGAACAGCTCTTCTGTAGGTGCTGGCACACATTCCCAGCCAGGGAGGGCTGCACACACTTTTGCTTTTGTTAGCATTACACGACGTCACGTTTCAGGCAAGAAACTGGAGTATTTGAGCAACCTGAGAAGGGCACAACCTGCTGGATCCAGGAAGAACGGAACCCCACTGTTCTACAACTCCAAAACAGCCTCAACGCTGACCCAAAGAGCACCATTTTGGGGCTGAGATGACAAAACAGAGGCACGTGCTTAACTGTAGTTTAAGCCCTGACTGCACAGGAATAGCTTCCCATTGATGGAGAGGGAGACAACTCACAACAACAGTCAGGAAGAGCAAAACTGCAGCACAGATGCAGACCAGCAGATACCATCACAGCGTTTTCAAGGCAATGGCAATGCTTTCCTCCTCGTGGGACAGCTGTTAACTTAACTGCAAAGCAGCTGCAAATGCTCAAAACGGAGAACTGCATGAAATACCGGAGTTCCTTCCTAAGAAATTCCTTGTTAAGAAATTCCTTGCACTGTGACAAACAAGTGCAATGGTTCTGCAGAGCACGTGCACTGCTGTGCTTCTTGCCTGCACCCACAACTTCAGCTTCCCCCAGCGCTAGCAGTATTTTGCCTTTTACCAAGAACAGCCTGCAGGGGAAGCCTAGGAGCTGCTGGTTCATGGGGCACAACACATCACAGGGTTAACTGGGATTTGACAGGGATAAATGCACAACAGACTTTCGTCACAGCAGACAGTACACCATAAAGGCAGCCGGGCTCGCTTGCTTCCCTCTACCTTTTCCTATTGGGAATAGGAGTCTGCACTTGGGCAAGGCCAGTGCCAAGTGGCAGGACGTGTTCCTATGCCAGTGACCCTCCCGCCCCTCGCACTGCTGCCGCTGCCCTTGTGCTGAAGGTCGCCCGTCACCGCGTCTACATGCAGGTTCAGGCACCAACAAGAAGGGCAAGCAGCCCCGGGGGCCCCGGATTTCCCCCCCATTTTAAAGATGGGAAACCAGAGGCGTCCGACAGCTTCCCCTCCTCACACAGCGGTGCCAGCGCGGGATCGCACACAGCCGCGCTTTGGAATCTGACGCAACCGAGCGCTCCGGTGCCTCGTCTCCGAGCCGCGGAATGAAGCGGCGGCTCCCGGCCTCGGCAAAAAGCCCGTCCGCGTGCAAGGACCGAGCGCGGCCACGCGGGCCTGGGGTCAGCGCTACGGCCGGGAAGGGAGGCGGGGGGGAGCGGGGGGGAGAAGCGTTCATCGATGTGTGAATGGAAGCGTTACGGCAGCGCGGCTCCGCGACGCCGTGCGGAGACGCAGAGAAAGGAAAGCGCTTCCGGAGGGAGCAGGAGGAAAGCGGGTCAAAGACGGGCGGAAAACGGGATCGCAATCAGCCGGGGCCGGGGGCCCGCTCTCACAACCCCGCCCCCAAACCGGAGCCCCGCATCGCCCTGCCCTGCGGGCGCAGCTGCAGACCCGCGTCCCGCATCGCCCCGCGCGCCGCCGGAGCCCCGCATCCTCAGCCCGCGGGCCGCGCCCCGGTCCGGCCCCGCACAACCGCACGGGCGTAAACAAACGGCCCGGCGGCCGCCCTTTGTGCCCGCAGCCCTACCGGAACCGCTCCTGCCCCGCCGTGTCCCAGATCTGCAGCTTGATCCTCTTGCCCGGCTCGATCTCCACCAGCCTGGAGAAGAAATCCACGCCCACCGTGGGGTCGGAGATCTGCGCGAAGCGGCCCTCGGTGAAGCGGCGGATGAGGCAGGACTTGCCCACGGTGGAGTCGCCGATAACGATGAGGCGGAACTGGTAGAGCCAGATGGCCTCCATGCCGCCCGCTCAGCGCCCGCCCATGCCCGGCCCGCAGGGGGCAGCGCTCAGCGCCGCTCGGCGCGGGGCCGGCCGCGCTCCGTCCGCCTCGGAGCCGCCCGCGGGTGGCCGCGCCGCCCCCCGTCCTCCCGGGCCGCGGGCGGAGGCCCGGCCGAGCCGCGATGCAATGGCGGCCGCGCTCTACCGCACTGCCGGGAGGAGCCGCCACCCCCGAACCGCCGCCGGAGCCGAGCGGGGCGGGGCGGGGCGGGACCGAGGGAGGGCGGGGGGCGCGCGGGGAGAGCCCGGGGGAGGACGGCGCGGGGCTGAGGCTGCTGGCCGCCAGCCCGGCAGCTCCGTCTTTTCTCGCTCTCCCCGGGCCGCGCAGGCCGTGCCCGCGCCGCAGTCCGCGCAGAGCAAAGCGGGCAGCGGGTGCCCGAGCTTCGGCTTGGTCGGCACCCCCTGAGCAGGGCTTGGCTGACGGGAAGAGAAAAGGATCGCTGAATTCTTAAAAAACTTGGCTAAAGAGCCTGTTAAGTCAAATTTTAAAAAGTTTTTTTTTTTTTTTTAAGTTTACAAAGAGGCTGCATGAGCACCGCTGAGATCCGTGCGCTCACGGTGACAGTGACGTTCAGCCGACCCTCAGCACCAGCTGGGTAACCAGCCTGCAAACAGGACAGGACGGCACAGCTCGTGCCTCAGTAACAAACGGCAGGGAAAGTTTTCAATATCCTTTGAAATGGAGCACATTTATTAAAAACCAACAAACTCAAAGATCCTATTTTACAGTACCTCGGGACGGGGAAGAAAACCGATGAAGCAATCTACACAGCCACAGACAAATATTAAACCTATAAATCTGAGTTACCAGAACGTTACCAGTGACTCACAGCCGGCACTGCTGTGTGGAGCTGAGCCGTGTCGTTTCTGATATGTGATGCCCATGAATCTCAGCCCACAACAACTTTGGTTTCTCTGAGCCCTGCCTCGCTCCTCCTCACCCTCGGCCTCACCACTCCCTCCGTTGCAGGTCTGGGTGCAGTGTTTTCATCCCCTCTAACACACCCGTATAGGTGGATGCATGCTGTGTGACTGGATGTCCATCATATTAATTGAGATAATTACTGAGAAGGTAGGAGAAAATGGAGTCCTGGGGGAGCCTTTGTGCTGTGCTGATACTGTTGCAGAAATGAAAAATCTGGTGTCTGAGAGTAACCTGGAGTTGATGCAGAAGCAGGTTTGGTGGCTAGACCAGGTTCCTGCTGGGTGCCCGCCTCACTGTAGCCCTGTGTCACAGGCAGGAGCACCAAGAGACAGCTAAACCAGGCTGGATGGTTCAAACCAGATCCTCCCACAGCACCACTCACAGCTCCTACCTCCAAACATTTCACTCTTCACTTACACTTCAGTCTTCCTCCAGAACTCCTCCCTCTGCATCCCTTGGCTGCCAGCCATAGGTTGGAGCTGTCTCCAGGCCATGGCAACGCTAGAAGGAGCAGAGTGCCTCAGCACTGCATGCACAACGTGTAATGGAAAGGACAGCAATAGTAGCAGGGTGGCACAACCTTAGGCTACAGCAAATGAGAACAAGCCAAAAGGCAGCAGCCACAGATACAGTGAATGGAATCATGGATGCTTACCTTTGGAATTCCTCTGGGAGGCAGGGATCTCCAGTGAGATACTCTCACCTCCCCTGCCAACCCTTAAATGAGGTCTGGGAAAGGGATTGATCCTGGCTCCACCCCTTCTGATCACTCAGGTGCACTGCATGGATCTGAGCTCCCTCGGGTTGGCCCTGCCTTCCCACCAGGTGCTCAATCACCATTTCAGGCTATGACAGCATTTCCACTACACCATACAATTTTAGTGTCCTTTTGGTTTCCAGGACTACAAAAATGACTGTGTGCTACCCCTCACAGTACAGCTCTGCTGGCACCCATCCTGGCACCCATTTCACACATGCCCAAACCCACAGCCAGATGTCCCCTAGCCCTCGGGGTTGTGTCACCTGGCCACAATGCAGCGACCTGCCCAAGGGAACCATAGAAGTGCGTACCACCAAACTGGTCAGACTGGGAGCTTCCAGAAGAGTCATGGCCACACACTGGGGTGATGGGAGATGAGAAGGGGGCTGGCCCACCACAGGTAGCAAGCGTGATTAGCTAGTTCTCTGTTAAAAAGCATCCTTGTTAAATTAGGCATGCCTAAGAGGTGTGACACCGAGATATTGAGCCATATTGGCAGTGACATGTTGCCCTCCTGACCTGCTGGCTGCTGCACACCTCTGTAAATTGAGGGCAGAGGGGAGGCACTGAGTGATTTAATGTTTATTATTTACATGATGTTCACAGTTAGTCAGGGCAGTGCACATGAGTGTAAAGCCAAGGGTACCACGTGGTGCTTAGGAACTGACAGCCATGTTGACAGCAAGCACTGGGAGTGTGATTTAGGACTTTGTGACAAAGTGACAGCCCTAACTCCAACAGCAGTAGCCTGGGGAAAGCAGAGGCAGGGCTGACCACCAGGAGACATGTGGGGAAGCTTCTGTCCCACCCTGGGTTCTGGCTGGGGCTACAAGGTGGCACCTTGCAGAGGTCCCCCGGTGTCACACTGGGATCACATCAGAAGCAGCAGAGCAGGCACAGGCTGAAACAGACCATCACTCAGAAGTAACCAGAGAGGTCACTAGCAGTGCTCCAGGGCAGTGTTAGCATTTGTTCTGCAACCGGAATGGACAGGGAAATGAAAATCTGAACCCCATGGGTGGGAGTGCACAGAGGATAAGCTTGTTCCTGCACCCCTGCAAGTGGGAGGGCTGCTCTGGTGCCACACAGCACACACATGGGATGGCCTCCAGCCACACCAGCTTGTGCAAAGAGTGGTGGCTGGGTTCCTGCAGAGACGTAAAATATTTGCAAAACGTTTCCCTGTGACAATAAATTAAAAGACAGCTCAATACCATGGGATGGGTTTCTCCCGATGCAGCACCAGGTGTCTTATCTCAGATTACAATCACATTAAAATGGCCGTGGGTTGGCTGATTGGAAAAGGGGGGCTCCCATCATTACGTCTGCCCGAGTCTGCCTGAACCTAAGAACAGATCCTCCACTGGGAATATTATGTCCCTGTAGCTGTTCAGGTTTTCTTAGGAAGGGAACAGGATCTGCTTAGAGCAAATAGAAGCCATTACAATCAGGATAAATTAGTAATGGTGAGTGGGAGAGAGAGGAGGAGAGAAGAGGTTATTGTGATTTTTCTTCCTACAGAGTAGGTGTCTGAACTACTTACACTGCCAGAAAGCAGCTCCTAAGCTTCCCCTCTGAGCCCAGAACTTGAGCTTGCAGCTCAAGAGCTGCTTTGGACTGTTTGCAAGCCAGAAGGATGGCATTAAAGGTTGCTGGATGCATGAAATCTGTTTTCTGCTGCTATCAGTAGCATCTCATGT
The DNA here is from genome assembly GCF_987193195.1 of Phasianus colchicus. NCBI lineage: Eukaryota > Metazoa > Chordata > Aves > Galliformes > Phasianidae > Phasianus > Phasianus colchicus. The sequence continues at coordinate 6,138,757 of NC_143449.1, forward strand.
TTATAGTCTATCGCAGCACAGGCAGGTTTGCAGAGCAAGAAAAAACAAAATATACTTCTGTTCACTTTGTTCTATGCCTCTGAACACAAGCCTTTATCAGAAACTGTAGTTCTTGCTGTAAGCTAATTGTGGGGGTCTTCAGGCTGCAGGCAGTGGGACTGGTTGCATGGCACTGTATGTTTTGCGCTTCATGTAATACAGAGCACCAAGTAATTCCTAATCCTTAATGCAGCCCTGGAAAAAAATCTGGAAGCTAAGCAGCAGAACTGCTGTCATCCTCAGGTCTCCCTCCTTTCCTCCTAGGACAATCCAACAAAGCAGGGCTGCTGTAGCAGACTTAGGTGCACAGCCCAAAGACAAGTACAATAAGATGTTACAGAATTTTAAAATGCAAGCATCTTTCTGCTTAAGCAAACACCTGCTTAAGTGGTTTGCAAGGAAATGAATGAGCCGCCACCAGCAGGCTGTTCACAGCAGGACTGCAACCCAGAACACTCCAGCACCAACCTGGTATGACCAGCAAACCTTGCAGGCTGGGCCTCTGCTCCCACTCTTCCTAGGATGCCACTGCCTGCTGACAGCTTCACCTAGCTTCATTCACATTTTGCTATCAGACATGAGGAATTTCAGCCCAAATGAATGGAAAATTAATGTAAAACAAAAGGGAGCTTGGTGTAGGGTTCCCGAATCCTCCAGGCCTCCTGGGGGAGACGTTTCCAGCTCTCCACCATGCTTATGCCTCCCTCAGAAGCAAACCATTAACAGTGAGTTCTCTCCACAGCCCTCCTGGAGGCTGGCGCTCAGTTTTGTGCTGCTCTGAACTGATCCAGCACCCTCCAAACACTGGCACATTCAGAAGGGTGGGAGAAGCTGATAAGCACTCCAAAAGTGGGAAAAGGCTCCCCTAAGCCACCCACTTTTGCTTGAACCTCACCACATATGTGCCCTCTGCTGCTCACTGCAGACCAAGAGCTGCCCTGCAATACCAAACCACACTCAGAGCGCCCTCGTGGCCCCAGGGACTTCAGCCAGCCCCTCGATGATACCCTGTTCCTCACGGCAGAGCTGCAGGTACAAGATGCCTCTACATAGAGCACACTCCTTAGAGACAAGTGGCTGATCCTCCAGGCTGATCCCATGGGAAGAGATCTCTATTCTGGGAGATTTCTACGCATCAGTAATATCTTGTGCAGAGCAGTGCTGCTGAGTGAGCAGCTCCAGTAACACATACCTTACGGCATCCTTGCAATCCCAATGTCTTCTGACAACCTCTGTGGCAACACAGCGAGGGACTTCTCCCAGGCATCTGTTGGAACAATAACAGCAGACAACCATGACGACACCCGACGGGTGGAAAACAGGCAGCTGAATAAAAAAAATATTAATCTATGGAAGCCATACAAGTACAAAATGGCCAAATAATACATACTAACCAACCGACTTTGTGCTGAATACACACACTCTCAGTTACCAGGAATGGAAGTGTGATTCTTTATTCGGGTTTTCTATTTGATAAATTTTTGAGTCAATTTGACAAGCCTTCAAAAATACAGTAAATCTCATTTAAATAGATGTTACTACATGGGTTTATTCAGGCAGTATAATTTACTCCCTGAATCATCACAGTATTTCATTTTTTCCCCCTGTCTTTGTGAAGGATAGAGCTGAGCAAATATTAGTAATGGATAATTAACTCAACCACTTGTTTTCCATCTCCTCTAAGACACTCATTGGCTGGATGTTGTTCAAGATTCAGCAGTTATTTTTTTCTTTAGTTAGTTTCCAAATTATTTTTGATAGTTTGATACCTGTGGCATGAAAGTTTTGAATACATACAGGCCACAGATTAGATGTGCATGAAGAGGAAGAAATGCTTTTCAGAATCTTGCCTTCTCTTCTCTTCTTGCAAGATTTCAAAGAAAAAGTTACATAGATAAGGCATAAACTCAAAAGAAGCACATTTACTCTCAAATGCAGACCATTCATAGAAAGTAGCTGCCCAGCTCAATTGCAAACACTGATATTTTTCTTTTATTTTATGCAGGTTGTGCCTGAAGGTACCACCCTGCAACACATCAGCCTGCCCAGCCCCCGGGGTTACCTCTGCACCCAGCAAGGATCAGTGAGCACAGGACTCAGCCCCATGAGCTGCATGGGCACAGATCCTGCTGGAACATGCAGCACTGGTACTTGCCTGCTTGTAGTCATAGCAATGAGTTTTAAAACACATTTACTACATGCATTGAGTCTTATACTTTCATCTATCTTTTTATAGAACTCTGCTTAACCCGCCCTACAATGAGCTAGTAAATACAGTCAGAAATATTTCAACTTTTTTTTTTATCAATTACTATTAAACTCACGTTATCATAAGCCGATGGCTCTGAGTTTACATATGTAGCAGGCACAGACAACAAATGTCAGCATCGTAAGCCACAGGCAAACAGGCATTAACCTTATACTCACAAGCTCCTCCACTCCTCCATGTGTCATTGACAATAAAAGTGCTTTAGTTTTGTGGGGTTTTTTCCCCCAGATAAAGTGCTTTCTGCATAGTAAGTGAAACAGATAAGACATGGCAAATTTTACTGCCTCACATACAGCTGTGTTGCAAATGCATATGTGGTTTGGCAGCGTAATCTTTTACTCTGATAAACCATTAAATGCCAAAGAAAGCTCCTTAAGTTAATCAGGGCTTAATTTAAATAAACAAGCTACTGAAAGATTAACAAAAATCCTCAAAGAAGTCTGAATACAGAAACAGCCTGCTCACAAAATCCTGGGCCAAGTCCATAGCAGCCACCACTCCGGCATGAAGCTGGGCCACTGTCACCCTTTATCCCCGTTATTGGCACCACTGGTGAAAAAGACATTAATTTGACCATTGAAAGACCGAACAAACACTTCCAGCTCTAGTTGTGTAACAGCAGTCCTCGTCCCAGGCTCTGGACATGAGGAGGAACAGGAGGGATGGCTCTGTGCTCGCCATGGAAAGCAGTCAGACAAACCCTCTGGAGGAAGAGCTGGGCTGCCTGGGCTGAAGGCTCCTGCAGCACCATCCACACCTGCAGGTACAGCAGAAATCCCCCTGGGAGGAACACTGTGGGATAAGGAAACATTTGAGGTGAGAGCAGCAGCCCTGCAGGTAACTCATTGCAACCAGCCACCAAGAAGCAGGCCTCTTTGTGGAAGTTATCTTAGATGTATGCATAAATATTTGCACGTTGCTATTTTATCCCATGGAGGTACTAAAAGAGCAAACGTTGGTGAACAAGTGACGCCAGGCTAGAACCCATATAAAGTGCCTTTGGGTTGTCATGCTATATAGATCAAGTCTTCATTAGGTTAGTCATTAATTAATTCTGCTGCCCTATGGACTTTCTCTTCATGCTTTCAGTACCATAACTGATACATTTTCAAGTATTATCTTCCTCCAATTGCAAAAACATAATCTTTGTTGTTTGCCATGACAGCTGTTGATTATCTCCAGATGTCCTCATTTCATGAAAAACTCTTGTTATTTTAATCATAAAAGTTTTCTTTCATTTATTTAGAACCAGTTTTGCTCAGCTGCATATTAGTGCTGTTTGAGTTAAAAAATTAAATCAGCACATTAAAGAAAATCAAAATATTCACAGAACCAAAATCTAAGGTGGGACAACTACAAAAATATATATATTTCTCCACAACATTTCACTTACCCTTGGGCAAAAAAGGGTCATTCTGACATGATAAAATATAACACTTCTTTTGCTTGCGATTTCATTACTCAGACCATGCTAAAGACAGGCACAAGGAGACCAGCTGATGACTAAAGAAAAACATTCTATTTAATCACAATATGTACATCCAAAGTCCAAATTACAGAGCTACATTTCAAAATGCATTCATAACATCACTCTACCACTGTTAACGTGTGCCAGACACAAAGCTCTTGCAATTACTGGCAAGAAGGTTGCTCCAGCTCTGAACAACTACCTGACAGGCATCAGGAGAGAGGCAGACAAGGAGGGGAGCAGGACACATGGAGGCAGGTGGTCACCCTAGGTCTCAGCTCTGCCAAGCTTCCCTGGGCATTTGTTCACTCCCTGCTTACCTCTCCCAGGATTTCCTGCATTCCACTGCAGTTCTGACCATTTTTCCTGACCCATCATGCCAGGCTAACATGAGACTGTTCCCTACATCATTATTTTATGTTGAAATGTTTTGCACGCAAGGCATTTCAAAGATGCTATTAGGTCCATTAGCAATGTAATGTTATTTTACAGTTAGGCAAGCACTTCAATTTATATTGCACTGAATCTGTGTTTTAATAGAGTAACTTGCCTGAGGTCACTGAGGAAGCCTGTGGGAAAGCTAGGAAAGCAGCTCTTGATCACAAAATCCTACTAGCTGCAGGACCATCTCTCTTCTCTTTTGTATTAAAGCAGAAAGGATTTAACATACTGAATTCCTGGTTGTTATTGTCCTTGGATTGCTTCATTTTCTGCTTCAAACAGTCCTCTCTTTCTTTAGATTCACCCCGGATCTCAATTTCTTTCATGGTACAGATGTGTTGCCACCAGTGACAAATGCAAAGCTCTCATTCTCAGACTGTGCTGCCTGGTGACTTGGAACAATTCTACATGAAGTACAAAGTGTACCACTTGCAGGTAAATATGAGTAACACCATAGCGAAGCTTCAGTACAACTACATCTCTGCATGGATTAAAAAAAAAACAAACAACAGTACAAGAAAGAGTAAAAAAATAAATAAATATCTGGATTTCCTCTTTCCTGCTGATGTTGCCAGTGCTTAATGGATTCAAATACACTCATTAAATAAAAAGGTAACATTTCTTCTTGTTCAAAATCAAGTATAGCATCAGTTTGGCACTTTCCAGGTCCGCCATCAGGGAACAAATAGTTAACATTTAACATCTCCAAAGTGCTGCCCATGAACTGCCTTACTAACCTTACGATTGCCAGCCCCATGGTCTCTATCACCTCAGGGTAGGAAGTTTCTTATATCTAACAAACACATTCAGCCCTGCTCTAGAACATATAGTTGGTTATTTCAGTTTTTTCCTCCCTGCCAACGAGCGTAGTGGCAGCAACCCCTCAATCCATTCATTGGTAGCAGACATCATCTCCTGCCAAAAGGCCACCTCCTCTTGTGTTGAGTCCATCCAGTCCACAGGGATGCCGTAGCTCAAACCTGAAGAAAAACGAGGAGATGGTAATGTTGGGAGCTGCATAAGGAACTTCCACTCCATACAAAAAAGTACTCACTGAGATATAACTGCTGCAGGTACGGCTTTAACCTAAGAGGTGCTGAGTTCCTGTCAGGAAGTTGCATTGTAATCACCTCCTGTTCTGCTAATCATCTCCATTTTACACCAGAATTCAGTGTAAAAGCCACAAAACACAAGAATCCTAAAAATAACCTAGCAAGGAAAACCAGGTTGGACTCAAGTCCAGTACTGCTTTTTTTGATGTGGTAAAGAAGGTCTACAAGGTTTGGCATTCCCCCTGATTTGTTGTGAATAGGGATGGGTATTTGTTAAAATTCTTTTGCTCTAACTTCATTTGTACAGGAATCAAAGATATGATAGTGTAAAAGTGTGTATATTAATTCCAAACTGTTTTTCCAACCAAATTTTCATGTGCCGACTACTTGTCAAATAGATAAAAGTCTAAACTTGGATCACAATTAATCCTGGGTTTGATATTTTTATGTGAGCTTCCCACTGGTTAGTTCACAGCTCTCTTGGTGACATGTTAGAGATTGAAAACAGAGATCAGACAGTCAGATCCAACGTATGTGTACCTGTATCCAATAAATGAGTACCTGCGGGGCAGATCTTCGACCTACAATAAGGCTCTTCCTGATACCCGCAAGGAACAGTCACCTTTTATCACATCCCCCACCCTGAAATCTTCTGCTTGTCTTTCATCTTTCAGAGACCCCTATTGCTTAACAGTAAGTATAGCTAGCTTACAAATCCTTACATCTCCTACCTACCAACTACAAAGATGAACATTCTATCTGTCAAAACTAGGCATGGCGTACACTGAAAGTTAGGATAGGATGTTCAGCAAGTGGCACCTCTGCTGTGCTCTTTGAGCACTTCATAATCTAAACTAATAAAAGTAATTTAAAAAATAATACCTTAATCACCTAAAAAGCTCAATTTCCAAACTGCTGATGTTGTCTCAGGAATGACTGAGATAGAACAACTACTACATCAAGCTCTGATTTCCAAATATTAGCTATTCCTGTTACTGAATTATTTCAATGAAGGAGATGAGGACAGAGTCACCAGGTGGTGCTGTCCCACATGGCATTCAAGTTCTTTGTCTTCAGCTCTGAGCACTTCGCACTGGGAGGAACAGCAAAATAATGTTGATTTGCAATGCTGCCTGTTTTCCTGCAACAGCAGGAAAATTCTCTGCTGAACCCCCACTGATTCTTGAGTTTTGCCAGACCTGTGAGTTGATATGGCAGAAAATGTAGGAACAGAGGGTTACTATCACAGTAACAGGGCTCCTTCCATCTCAGACACAGTGCAAGTATGAAGCCCCTTAACAGCTAGACACTCTCCATATCTGGTTTCTCCCTAACAGCAAAATGCTCAGCAACTTTCCATTATAACACTTGGCTCGGCAACAGTATAATGGCATTCATTTAATGTAAAGAAAATCACTTACCTGTCCCAAGGCCCAGCCTGATTCCTCCAAGGAAATGGTTGGTTAGTTTTTCATGATCCCACACGGTCAGTTCAACACAAGCATCCTTCAAATCCTCTGTATGAAAGCCATCATACACAATAGTGTGATTGAAAACAGGGTTTGTGTCTCTTTTTACCACTCGGGTCTTTTGGTAGCTCTTCTTACTCGTGTCTGGAAGCACATAGCTTTGAGAGGAAAAAAAATACAGCAAGTAGTATAAAATATCACATGGGGTTTCATTAGCTTCTACAAACTTTCTGGGCCTAAACAGGCCTCAGATCTGAAGTAAGGAGTAAATGGGTCTCAACATAAGAAATCCGTGTAAATTTAATGGGGAATGTTTATAATCCTTGGAGTAAACTTTCTTTTCCCTAGAAAATCAATTTTGTAAGCAAAGATTCTTAGAAAGGTAGGATGCTTAAAAGATCCTGTTTTAGGAAAAGGCTTTCTTTTTTCTTCTTTTTCTTCTTTTTATTTTTTTTTTCCCCAAAGTGATATTTTACACTAAAAAATGGATTCTAATTCCATTGTTTGGATGCCCAAGAGGATATTTAATAATGGGCACTTACCATTTCACAAAGGAGTCAACTCCAGAAGGACGCAACTGCAGAAGGTCCTTGACATCTTTGACCCAAATGTGAACTTCACCAGAGGGAGGATTCTTGGGACCTGCCATTTAGTACAACAGAAAGCTCTCATGACATCCCAGCAATAGCTGGTAAGACAATGAGCTTCCTCTCCAGGGACCTGAGGGAGCAGTGATAGGACCTCTCTGCACACCACTCCCCTGGAGCTGTGCTCTGTTGGGCACCACAGCACCATGATCACGGTTGCAGGAGGCTCCTGACACAACCTGCCAGTGATGCATTGATGCAGGAAAGGAGAAGGAGCTACTGGGGAAACCCAACCTTCTGCCTGTCCCTCAAGTAAGAGGATCTGTGTGCTGCTGCTACAGCATCACAACACCCCACAGTGCCCATAACAGCTTGTTGAGGCCTTCCTCTCTGTACAGTTTCCCAGTAAATCCAATATGTGAAAAACAGATGTAATCTGCAGGTGGTGCTGTCAAGCACTGTGGTTGTCCCTTTGTGCTGATCTCTACGATCTTCCTCTAATGAGATTACTCTTTAACCATCCCACAAAACGATGAAGCATTACAAGCTGCACACCAATATACAGGCAATACTTCTTAATTTATGAAATAGATTTTACCTAGGCTTCCTGGAGGGACATACTTAATAGACAAATTCATCACTCCTCGATGATCCACACCATTAACAGCAGAAAGACTCTGAAATAGAAAGAGTTATGACCGAGTAAACAAGAGCTTAACATAGCATGGCAAACAGCTTTTGATTCAAACACAGGGGGACAAATAGACAAGCTCTGCTTCTTACAGCTGGGACAGTCAGGGCTACTTGGTGACTTTGTTCTCACACTCAGTCCCGTGGAACATAACGCTTCAGGATTCAGAGCAAGGTTGCCCTTCCAGAAATGTCCAGTTGGACAAAATCACCTTTTCTTCTGAAAGCCTTTGTTTTATGAAAAGGGATCTTAGGTCAGACCTCTGAACACAGGAGCAGGCAGGAAGCTGTACTGGTCTTACAAAACGTGGCACCTGAGTATTTACCTGTCAAGGCATGTCTAACTGCATCACCTGGTACTTCGGTGTCTGTTTTTAAGGGATGGTCTTTTACATGAGAAGAGAGAGAGGCAGCCATGTCAGAGTTTCTGCTGATTAGTGTCAGATCACATTTATGAAAGTGTCACCAAGTAAGATCCAAGAAAGCCTGCGTTCAGAGCGCTGAATACTGTGCTAACAAGTCTAGGGCTTGTGGGTGTTTCCAGTGCTTCCCTAGGCACAATCTGGGCTTCTACACACCAGCCAAACATCTCTGAGGAGTCTTCCCTTCCCTCTGGCTAGGACATACAAGTCCCAGCTGCAGGGACCGCTGGCTTCCAGCCAAATGCCCACTTACGCCAAAGACGTGGCAGATGGGGCTCAGCAGGAAAAGCCCTGAGTTAACAGTGCGTGGCTCAAGCAGCCAAGAAGGATTTCTGCCATTCCTAAAGGCTTTGGGGTTGGGCTGGGAAACAGAATTGCAGCTGAGATGCACTTACCCGGGGCTTCAGTGGATACCAGTTGAGTTTTCGGTTGCTCCAGTCCCAGCTGGCCAAGTCTAATTCGATCTCTCCCAAGAAACTATTACGTCCCAGTGGGTCATTGTGCCAAACAGAGAGATTCAATTTTTGGATCAGCAAAACCATTTTCTCTATCTTATACTAGAGGAAGAAATAGAAATCAGGTTGCTCTTTTTTTGTTTTTTCTCCAGTTTTTCTCACAGCTGGAAATATACTACTCAAAAACCTGAATTAGCTCTAAGACACTTAAACCTACTCCACACATGCTCTAAAGAACTGGCCCCATTCTGAACATCTCTTTTTGTGCTGCAGCCCGATGGTCAGCCACCTTGAGCCTGACAATGCTTTTCTGCTGAGCACAGGGAAATTCAGTGCTTCATTCTTCATCAAGAAACAACAATATTTTTTCAAGAATTATTAACACAGGCTTGGGCATTGTTAAATAATCCTCCATGCTTTGATAAGTAAGATCACAGGATAAGGACCTTTCTTAACAGTGCCATGTCTTGTAACTACAAGCCAGAGAAGGGAAGAATACCTCCTTGTTCTGACAGCAGCACAGGCTCACAGGTCTCTTCTTCCAAAGGTCACTGTACAGTTTTGTCACAGAAATCTTGGGTGCCACCCAAGTGAATACAGAAAAACTTTCAACATCTCTGCCTTCATGAAACCAAAGGAAGAACAGTGCAGTAGGAGACAGGAGAAGGAGCCCAGTAGATAGGCTCCTTCCAGACCTGACCAGGGATAGGTGCCTGCTACAACACAGGTTTTTCAGAGCATGTATGTGTTCTTACCCTTAGCACCTCATTGTAAACAGGATTCACAGTCCTTTTCTTCACTGAGGTTTTCCTCTTGCCCATTCTAGCTTTGTCTGGGAGCAGGTAAGTTTTAACGTACCTGGAAAAACAAAACCAAAAACAACAGCTGAATACTATTCAGCATTGCCAAGCAAGCAAGTCTTCTGGATGGTGACATGGAATTTATGGAAGCAAGTTGACTCTTTAAGGGCAGAACTAATTGAGAAACCTGCTGGGATATTAACTTGTCTTGCACGTGAAGTTATAAATCTCACTAGGGATGGATGGATGCCACCAACTTTCAGAACAGAACACACAGTTCTCTAAGCAGTGTGGAAAGCCAGCAAGGACATATATCAATTTTCTGAAGTACCCATAACTATAGCAAATCTGTGCACTGAAAATCTGGGTGTAATTAGAAGAGGTGGAATGTCTCAAAAAGCCTGATTATAAATCTCTCCTTTTCAAAGTTCATATTCAAGGTTATTTTTATCATCTTTTAAAACAAAGATTACTAGCCTCCATACAATTACCATGGTGCTTCTTTTCAGACTTTCTTTCCATATAAACATGTGTCTACATCACCAGAGTTATTACTAAAGTGTATTCACCATGGGGAGACCAAGTTTCATATGGTTACATAGAGAATATATTTCAGTGATAAAAGAAAGCGTTCCTGTAGTGAGCAAGGTTTTCTCAATCTTATTCAGATATATGTCCGTGGCAACATATTTACTGATGTCAGTGGCTCTAAAACCATCAAGAAGGTTAGTGGTTACTGCTAGGAAACACCCAGCAGTAAGTATGCACCAGAAGTCTAGAGGTAGGAAGAAAAGATGGCATTTTACAAGAAAATTCATAAGAAAAAAGAGAAAGCTCTTCAGAACACAAAGTTCAGCAGCAGAGAAGTCGTGAGGAACCAAAGTGAAACATCACTCACGGGTCAGTTCTGTCTTTCTTCTCATCCACAACAGCCAGGTCCTTGCACTGGGACACATGAACCTGGAACTCACGATTCTTCTCATCATAGTCTAATGCAAATTCCACAGTACCCTGGGCATCCACACTCCCAAAATCACCGCTGTACACACTGAGCACACTGCCACTCACCTGCCAGGCAGAACAAAAAGGTCACACCACTGAAATAAGCACTTTACTGATCTATTTTCTGGACCAAGATGTGCATTCCTGGAGAAATAATCTGCTCTCTCTGTCCTCAAGTATTACTGTGTCCTTGATACAGAAATGGTGAACATCTGCTGTGCTGTGCTTGCACAAGCAAGGGTTTGAGGACCCGAATAAAGGTCTCACAGATGCAATACCCTATAACAGGACTAAGAAGCACTGATTTCCCAAGTGCCCAATGATTTATATCTCTAAATCCTAAAGCTCTGGGAAAGAGTTAAATATCACTAGTAAGAGTGCATATCTTTCTCTAATATCACTAGTAAGAGTCTTATCTTTTTCCTGGTGCTACCTGTACTAAGGGCTGCTATTCTGAACCAGTCTCATCACTAAGAAATATATTGAGAGAACTTTAACTATCTTCACATACACTTATTATTTATGGTAGAGATAGTCACCCTATTGTCGTTCAGTTTTAAAAACAGGCTACTAAGAACATTATCAGACTAGAAATACAGAAAAATATGACCATACTGTCTTGTTGCTTGCTCACAAAGTGCAGAGAGCTGTACAGAACAGAAACAAATATATTCTGTCCTGAAGAGCCACTGTCCCACCAGAGACAGCTCTGTCACAAATGCAGAGGAAAATGAATTTTCTTCAGGTATAAACCAGGACTCAGGGCTTCAGGTATAAACTAGGCACTCAAGAGCCATTTGCTTTCCCTGAACAAACTGGATTTGCCCAAAGGCCTTGAGCTTCTCTTTCCAAGGCTTAAATCTTTCTCTAACAGAAAGTCAAGAAAAGGAAATAAAATACAGCTTCAGAAAGATGAGAATTTTCTATTGCACCAATCACTAATGATTACTGATGGGATACCATAAAAGCTAATGCAGTTTACAAAGCAAATAATTAAACTTCTTGGGACTCTTCTGTGTACAATCATGAATATTTATCAAAAAACTTTCCTGGTAATTAACCCAATTCTTTTCTGTCCCCCCCCCCCATTCCTTTTCTTTCTGAATTAAATGCTATGGTAACCTATAAGAACCTGCTGAATATATTCTCTCAGTCTGAAGAGATACATTTCTCATCTCATCAGGATATTCAACCCAACAGAGATTTTCAAAAACATTTCTGTCACTTGGACAAAAAAGGCTCATTTATAGCTCCCAGATTCTACAGACTAGAAGGACTAATGCACCCCCAAGCTAAAGCTTTTTAAATAACATATTTGCCTACGTTCCTGACCTCTCCCTACAAGCTTTTCTTCACATATATTCTTTAAATCTCACATATACACTTTGGAGCTACCTATAATAGTTATACAGCAAATTAAAACACTTTTAAACAGCCCCCCCAAAACACTGTCTCTAAGGAATCCTTTTAAATTGCCTAACAAAATGCACTCAGCTTTCGTCAGCTTTCCTTAGAAGCTGAACTTCTAAATCATCCTGTTTCTATCAAATTCTGAGCTCCCTTTAATTTGTTGATTAAGTGAAGGAGAAGCTTGCAGAGGGCACCAGTCTGCAATCCCAGCTCTTTCAGAGCCACTCAATAGCTGTGTGTAATTCCCCCACCTAGAGAAAGGCCACTCCTCTCTTCCAGGCTGCAGCACACTTTGCTCCACACTTTGGAGAGAGGCTGCCTCTTACTCTGAATTTGTCTAACAAGGACCTAACGAGGATTCCTAATTTGAGATAGTACCTGAAGACACTTCCTTAATGCAGGTAATTAGCCATCACTGTTCTTTTAAATCAAGTACCATGCAGAAACCAATGTGATACTCCAGAGGCCACGTCATCCGCATCAGCCTAAATGCAGCGTCACTGCATCCAACTGAGAAATGCTTTCTAGCAAAACATACACATTAAATACCTACCGAGGAGACAGATGCCATGTCGGAGGAGTGGCTGCCAATGCTAGGAGTCTTTTTGTGCTTGCTAAACTGGAAGCTGATTTCCGAAGCCGTGTCTGATTCTGTCTGCTCAGAAAATAACAAGCATCTTTATTCTCTGCCGTATAAGCACTTCCCAACACTACAGAGGAAAACCAATAGCTCAGCAGAGTCCCATTAAGCAGCAAGCAGGTTAGGAGAGCGGAGGGGAGTGCAGGGAATCTCCCCAGAGGCACTGCCTCTGACCGGCAGCAAACGTCATCATTAACTGCCTCCAAACCACCTGGACTCTTGGGAAGGGCATGCAATACTGTGATTTGAGGCAGAGGGCAAGACCAAAACTCCTACAGGACCAAAAGGTTGGTGTGGATTACTAGGGACTTTTTTCTTACAGCTTTTATAATTTTTATCATTTTTTTATGACATAAGCAAAGCATTCTCTAGAGCAAGTACTGCCAGTGTCCCAGAAAAAGATTCTCATGGACCCGACTGCTGTTTAAGGGATGCTGGGAAAATTATTTCAGCCATTTCTGGTATCTATCCTACCTCAGACAACAGGAGAGGAGAGGATCTGCTCAGTTCTTTGACTCTTTCAGGTTCAAGAAATTGATGGGGTATCAAAAGAGGTTTACTGTACGCTGTAAGTACAAATAGAAAAGAGGTGTCAAGATAAACAGTCAGGAAGATGTAAGAAAGTCACTTGTTTGTTTGTTTGTTTAAAGGCACAAGGAGGGAGGAGAAGCTTGTGGGAGGCACTTGCCCCATCTCTGTCACCAGTCACTGAAGGTGAGCCCTCCTGACTGCTGGCTAGCTAATGCTGTAAAAGCTACTTTCAGAGTGTTTTCAGAGTAGGGGTGTCTAAACTCCCTCTAGTGGCTAATTCAATTTATGCGTTGCCCGAAGCACGTATAACTTCTTTGCTCTACATCTTCCAGCTGTGTGGATGTAACTTAGAACCAAAGCATGCAGATCCGCCCCCCGTCAAAGAAACCAAACATGCCCACGTTTCCATCTCATAGCATGTGTAAACAATATTTCCCTGTCCAAACGAGCTGTAAAATACTTAGACCAATAATTTCACTGTTGCAATCACCTCTCAGACATACTGCTAGATGGACAAGGAGGTAGAAATAGTCTGTTATATAAAAGAAAAAAGAAAGCTTCAAGACAGTATCAACTTCCACTACAACCTAAAAAGATGGCTACTGAGCTGCTTAAATGTTTGAATAAGGCCTATCTGCTCTATATTTATCTTTTCTCAGTAACTTCCTCGATGACTAATCTCATTCCAAAATGACTGGTTTGTTTTCAGATGACAAATGCACATATACACCACTGCTGAGCATTAGCCATGATGATACCCTACACAGTGTTCAGAATGCCAAAAGGCTGTTCGATATCTCCAACAATCAGTAAAGTGTTAAATTTAGCCTTTTCTGCAGGCTATTTGTTATACTGTAAACAAGTGCAACTCGGTAGAAGGTTTCCTAGGATGAGGTTTGTGGCTCTAAATAAGCTGCAATGGGGAAAGGCTAAAATCTCTGTCATCTGCCTGAAGACCAGATCACTGAATGGCAATGCATGTGGGATTTGAAGCTTTGAGCCATCGTGTTTTCTGACTTGCACTGCCACACCACATGACATGGCATACATTTGGCACAAGGCTCCACGATGGCATGGTTCAGTTGCACGCAGATAGGTCAGTGCAGCATGCCCCATTCACTGGCTGCCTGTGACAGCCCAAAGGGGACTCCCCTCTGTCCCATAACCAGGGATCAGGTTGACTTAAACTGGCCTTATTTTTTCCTCTAAGCTGCTTTACCCTACCCTGGGCATTGCCTCCCCAACCTCCCCAACTCAGTCCCAGCATACTTGGCCATACCCCTTTGCTTCTAGGCACGCTCACAGCTGTCTTCTTGAGCTTGCCAGCTTTCTTCTTTTGGGGACATGTACTGGTTTTCCCAGCCACAGAGGCTGCTGCCGCCTTCCTTCAGGCTCTCTCCCTTGACTGATGCTTTCTTGGGCTACTTGGTGGCACAGACAGGTTTCTTGGTCATGGGCTTCTTCAGTTTTTGCTGCTGGTTTCTTGGTTGCCTTCTCCTTCGCTTCTCTTGGTTTCCCCAAGAGGAACTGCCAACATGAAGTGTGTCCCAGCTGGTAGCTGAGGAGATCAGGCTAGCAATCTGGGGCTGCTCTGGGAAAGGCCCAGATATAGGCCCAAGCAAGCGTGTGACAGCAGCCTGTGGCACAGCTTGCATGCTGGATGCAAACTCTGCCACTTCTGATTGATCACTGAGCAGGCTGCCATATAGGTCCCATGGTACTCAGTGGTGGAAGAGGAGAGAGATTCTTGCCAACCGTTTGAAGCCTGTTTGCATTTTGCTGTGCACACTGAGTGACATATCATCAATCTAGCTGTAATTTCCTGGCCTTGAATTTAATTCTAGGTACTATAAGCTCTCTAATTTGATGATGAAACAATATGTCATTTTCCTTGCTTAGTACTAGCACAGAAGCACCAGGGATGCAAAATTCATACATAATATATTGCCTTCAAGAAACTTAAACTAAAATGCAGAAAGAAAAGCATTACTCACTCTCTGTGGTTGTGTAAATGTTCACCATGCTCTTTGCAAGATTTATGCTGTTTGCTTGGGCCACGGCTTGAGCAGCAGGAGAATGATCTCCATCTTCCCCTGGAATATATGAAAAGTCAAGTTGACACGGTGAGTAAACAAACACAAATGGGCAGGATGTCAGCAAGCATGAATGTCTCTCTCTCAGCTACTCCTTCTGCTTAGAGCACGCTGCAGTTGTACAGTTACACAAAGTTACTTTCAAATCATTGGCTCCAACTTCTCTCCCTGAGAAAAGCTCTTCACACTATGATGAGAAATGTAAACACTGGAGTAACCCAGTCCCTAAAAGAGATCGACACTTACAAAGAACTTCCAGTGGAATACAGCCATCTGCTAATATCAATCTGTAACGACTGTAACAATAATGAAAAAAATACCCTGAGCAATGCAAGAATGATTGGTATATAAAAGAAATGCTTGTGTTTACCTGAAATGCAACTGAGGATTTTAATGGAAATGTTATAAAAGGTAGGAAATAAGCCAAGAAATGACACAGTCAAAATCAAATCAGCTAAGTTCATGGAAAGTCCTCTCAAATGGGTCTCAATCAGGTACAAGAGGATCAAATATGCAGAAAAAGGAGACGGAACTCTCTCTTCCTAGGTCTTTGCTTGGCAGGGAATGGAGCTGTGGGCAATCAGAGCTCACATTTAAAGCAAACTGCAATTAACATGAACTTTTGCCCATATTATCAGTCCTTACAAGGGCCTGTCAAACCCAGAGGAAGAGGCTGATAAAGTGGTAGTACTACTGACTTCACTGTGATGGAAAATGTGGTATCAGAGCCCACAAAGTTCAGACTCCTTGTCCGGTCCATTCTGTTTGCAGCTTACTGGTGGATTCCCAAAAGGCCCAAAGTGTCACTCAAATCCTGACTGCCAGTAGCCATATCGAAGTAGATTTTGCCCAATTTTACATCTCACTGCTCTACAAAGAACAGTTGTTTCCAAAGCTGTTTGTTAAACACATTCCACACATGCTAACCCTGTACCAGTTTTAATACAGTATAGATGTAGAAGCAAAGAAAACATGCAAAATTGGAAGTATTAGGGAAGAAAACAGCTTAGAGGTGACACTCGATGGGGTTTCCCAGGGTGCAGTTACAGCCCTCAGTACCTGAGTGAACAGACAAGTCCATCTTCTGAACAGCTTCTCTCCCTCCGGCCAGCACGCTGCCTGTTGGCTGTTCTGAAGACTGGCATGTTTTTTCCTCAGGTAGCTCTCCATTTACCTCCATGTTGTCACGAGTGCCCACATCACATCTTTGTGCTTTCTCATCATTTTTGTCACCACCTGCAGGCGCAGGCTCAATCAGTGTCTGCACCCTGCTTGCCAAAGAGCTCACTGTGCGCTTGCGCTCCTCTGCCACGATAAACTTCTCTGTAGGAGTCTCTGGCTCTAACATGCTGCCAGATACTTCCTTGGTAGGAGACTCGATTTTGATGGAAGGCACTCGCACAGGCAATCTGGATTTCTTGGAGCTGCGCTGTGCTGCCTTCTCTTCCTCTGGCACTGATGGCTTCCCATTGCTTTCGCCCAGAGAATTATTTCTTGTGACCAGGCCTCCTTTGCTCTTGGCATACGTAGATCTTGGAGCAATGGAAATGGATCCCTTCCTCACAGGAGCTACATAGCTTGGTTCTTCCTCACTGGAAGATAAAGTTATTGTCCTTTTGTAAGGGGTTCTTGTTTTAGTGAAGGCCCCAGGTTTTTCTTCACTGTTCTGGCCATGGTCTGACTGCACGGAGAGCGAGCGGCACAGCTTGAACTGCCTGCCATCTGCCTCCAGCGAGCCTGGGGACTCTGGCACACTTCCCATCATCACAGAGTCTGCTCCCTTCTCCCAGAAGTTCTTCAAATTCTTGAAGTGCTCACGATCAAGGCCAATGTCCTCCTCTTTATTACTCATTGATGAGATTGTGTAGTTCACGCCTGGCTTCACTGCCTGGCTGCTTTCCCCCTCTGTAGTCAGCAATCTGGGGCTTACCAGTAACTCTCTCTTTTCAAGGTTGTTCTCTGCTGGCCCCAGATGATTCACAAACTGCTCTGATCTGGACACATTTCTGCTTGGTTTTCTCTTAACAGGTATCCTGCTGGGAGTATAAGCTTCTTCGGGTGCATTTTTTGGTCCTGCTGTGATGCCAGTGGCCCCATCAGCAGCTTCTCCAGTTGCACAGCTGGGCTGTGGCACAGCACTGTCTAAAAGCTTGGCAGGCGGTGGAGACAGTCCATTACCTACAGCAACAACAAATGCTCAGATCCCATCCCACCACACCATATCCTAACTCCCTGGAAGGTCTGGGCTGCAGGTCCTCAAAGAGAAGCCAGGAGGAGTTTCTAGAAACCACCAATACGTTCCTAATTCCTCCCTATTTTGAGAGTCCAGCAAGTTCCCTTTCATGTGAAGGAAAAGCCTGAAAAACTCAGCCCTTCTTTCTGTACCAAGAAAGGGAAAAATTTCACTGAGCTCTAAATTGTTGTTGTGAGTTGGGGATTTGTTCACAGCTTCACATTCTGCTTGACAGATTTCATACTGTCTATTTGCTACATACCAAAATACACTACACATTCAAAGCAGGAGACTAAAGAAATGTAACTTGGATCTGTGCATTAAGAAATTGTTAGCCAAGCACTCAGTTAACCATACTGAGAGCCAGGAGGAGTTTTAGTCACTGAGGATTTTTTTCTTGATTCTTTCTGCCTTGTGCATAATTCATACGAATTTTGGCAGCCCATTCTTACAGGCCAAACTAAGAAAAGCTCTTTGTTATTCATTTCTATGCACAAAAAAAGCAGCATGTTTCTTGGTGTTTGACTCTAAACAATGAAAACGTCAGTGGTTCACTGAACAAAAACTTTACCTTTTCTAGACAAATGCAAGCTGTCTGTTGCACCTGCAAATGGACTTGCTCCTGTGTCACTCTCCGAGGAAGAAACATCATGTATACTGAATCTCTGAATAGAAAATAAACTCTGTCAATGTATATCCACTCACAAGACTGGAAAAAATGTCATTTATTTGAGCACAGATACTAGAGAGGACAGTCTGTGGAGCCTCTGGTCAGTAGATACAGACTGTGTGAAGACCCAAGAAATAACAAAACGAAGCACAGAAGGTATAACTATAATACCTTGTGTGATGCAGACAGCATGGCAGAAAGTCTCGGCTTTGGTTTTGGCAAGATTTTATGCTCCTCTGCAGCATCAAGAACAGGTGTGCTGGATCTATGGAGTAGAAAAACGTCTGAGCAAGGAGATCAGTGGTAGGGATGTACTGGGTAGAGCATCCACTGCATAGGCAGTCTGGCAGCCTTCGACACTGATTCAGTTCTGCTCAGCTGCTTTGTCACTTTTTTTCTACTGACTCTGCCCAATATAAGGCTGCCCAGAGCTAGTGCCTTCATTCATTTTCTCCTTCCAATAGAAGGACTGGGGGGCATATTAAATTGTCTAAGCTTGGAGCAAATATGAGTCTACCACTGCAGTCAGTATAGAATTTGATCAACAAAAACAGTGATGACACCTTCTTTCACCCACAATTTATTCAGATTTTCCTTTCTGGGAGAAAACTATAGAGAAAAACACAGGATGTGATAGTGCCAAAACAGCCCAAAAGCCACACAAGAGGGAGATGCCCTTTCAGGCTTGGTCCAGGAAGGAACAAGTCATGCCTATCCACACAGCTCAGGCCAGGCCACAGGCAGACCTGGATTAATTGAAAACACAGAAACTACAGGAATTATTAAGCCATCAACGATACTATAGTAGGGGATAAAAATCTTCATACTTGTTTCATAACTTAATTACTAAGTGCTTGGTACATAAATAAAATAAACATACATCATGGGCAGTTTGCCTGACTAGTTCTACTGTCTTTGGGAGTTTCTAGTGACAGCTGCCCTCCAGGTGGAGAAGAGCAGCCAGGTTGGGCCACTGGTGAGATTTCAGATGGGAATGCTTTACATTTAGGGTTGAATGAAAAAAACAAAGCAACATTTACAGGACTCCCACGTTAAATCATTAGGACCATTGCCATGCTATAAAGCATGCTGACTGTGTCCTTTATTAAACAACACCCATTGTTCAGCTGCGGGAGGTCTGGAAGTGTTTTCAAGGCTCATATTTAATAATTGCAGCAATTGCCACCTGTGAAGTATGATTCCTCATTCTGCTGACAAAAGAATGCAAATAAGATGGAAGCAACGATGAATAAAAAAGTGGATATTTTAATGGATTCTCCATAGTTCACAAACACTGAGTGAGGTCACTCATTTGCTTGCTGAAGTTCTTTTATTGTGTATTTGTGCACAGTCAGCACAACATGAAATCTACCAAGCCATGATGGTGAGTGGTTGGCACCAGCAGGAAATGAGCGGTTTCCTGAAATAGTTCATGTTGTTAGCATTGCTCCATGGGAAAAATTAAACAAATAAAAATCATAATTACTTTGAAAAACTACCCAGAATAACCTGACATTAGAGACAGCTTCCATTTTACTGACTCCTTATCAAATCATGCAGGAAAAGACCTTTCTGGCATAAGCACATTAGCTCTTAGTTATTAGGGGAGGATTGATACTCTGACAATTCCTGGAAAAAGGGTTTTAAAAGCATTCTATATAGCCTATTACTAATATGGTCCTGGAAGCTCAGTTAAAGAACAGGATTCAGTGGGTGGCATTCAATTTTTGTTAGTGGCAGATACCTCTCCTCTCCTGTGCCAGCAGCATGCTCATGGAAGGGAGGACCTGGGGCATCTTTGCTTTCCAGACTTCTCCCGATGTGCTCCTCGTTGACCTCATCTATAATGTTAACAGAGACAACCAAGAAAGTACATGGAATTGAGCGTGCAACAGCATTGTGTTTTATCTGAAGACAGCAAAAGCTTATTAAATGAGTCCCACAGCAAAAACCCTGGGGATTTAGCAGGGGGGGGGATGCTCCATGGCAGCATCATCCACACTACCCAGAGGCCACGGCACCCCCAGGCTCCACGTATCTGCGTGCCCAAAGAGAGCTGCCCAATGCCTGGCTCGTGCCAGGAGCTGCTGCTTTGCTGGAAACCTTCACAAGACAATGCCGTGGCTGTCAGTAAAGTTAATCCGTTCCAGGATTTAAATTCAGCCGTTTCCTGTTTTTACTCAAAGTCATCTGATCTTGGCAAACAAAGGAGGAGGCCAATAGAGTTAATGAGGAGATCCTTGTTATTTTTACTGGCAAAAGGCTCAGCTATGTCTTCTGAGCTCTCAAAGACCCTGAAGAAAAAAAAACAATAGAAGACAGTAACCTTTAAAGCAGCCTGCCAAGGTATAAAGTTGCATTAGCCATTTAACTGGCAAACAGGCTCTTGCTACTGCGCAACCAACAGGATTGATCTCTCAAACAGCAATGAAAAAACAAGCTTACTTTGCTCAAAAACAAACAAACAACAACAACAAAAACCCTAACCCCACAAGGTCTGCACATATTTACTCACTTGCAACTAGATCTAATTTAAAGAATAAATGTATCTGTTATAAAAACTCCTACATCTCTTTTGGTTATATTTCATCGTATAATAGAAGCAGAGGTTCAAGGGCTCATAGAATGGCTTGGGATGGAAGGGACCTAAAGTATCATCAAGTTTCAACCCCCCTGCTCCAGGCTGGGTTGCCAACCACTAGATCAAGAACTGGATTGGGTTGCCCAGTGCCCCATCCAACCTGGCCTTGAACACCTCCAGGTACAGGGCATCTATGACCTCTCTGGGCAACCCGATTCAGCACCTCACCATCTTCTCAGTGAAAAACTTCCCACTAAAATCTAATCTAAATCTTCCCTCCTTTAGCTTGAAATCATTCCCCCTTGTCCTATCACTATCTACCCATGTAAAAAAAAAAAAATTTCCCTCCTGTTTACAATCTCCCTTTAAATGCTGGAAGGCCATAATGAGGTGACCCCACAGTTTTCTCTCCTCCAGGCAGAACAAGTCCAGGTCCTTCAGCCTGTCTTCATAGGACAGGTGCTTCAGCCCTCCGATCATTTTCATGGTCTTCCTCTGGATTCCAGATTCCAGACAGGGCCTCACGAGGGCAAAACAGAGAGAGACAATCACTTCCCTCACCCTGCAGGCCACTCCTTTCGTGATGCAGCCCAGGATACCAATGGCCTTCCAGGCTGCAAGCACACATTGCTGGCTCATGTTAAGTTTTTCATCTACCAGGACCCCTAAATTCTTCTCTGCAGGGATACTCTCAAGGGGTTCTTCTCTCAGCCTGTATACACACCTGGGATTACCCCGACAGAAGTACAAAACTTGCACTTTGCTTTGCTGAACCTCATTAGGTTCACAAGAGCCAACCTCTCCAGTTTATCAAAGTCCCTCTGATGTCATCATTTTCTTCTGCCATATCAACTGCAACACTCAGTTTGGTGTCACCAGCAAACTTGCTAAGGATGCACTCAATTCCATCATTGATAAAGATGTTAAAGAACATCAGTCCCAAGACAAACCCTTGGGAGACACCACTTGTTACCAGTCTCCACCTGGACATAGAGCCATCTTACCACAACCCTCTGACCTTCCAACCAATTCCTTACCCACTGAACAGTCCACCCTTCAAATCCATATCTCTCCAATTTAGAGATAAGGACATGGTGGGGGACCACATCAAAAGCCTTGCAGAAGTCCAGGTAGATGACACCAATTGCCTTCCTTTGTCCATTGATGCCATCATTCCATCATACAAGGCTGCTAGATTGGGCAGGCATGACCTTCCCTTGGTGAAGCCATGCTGGCTGTCTCAGATAACCTGCTTGTGCCTCATATGCCTTTATGTGTCTTCCAGGAGGATCTGCTCCATGATCTTCCCAAGCACAGACATGAGGCTCACTGGCCTGCAGTTCCTCAGGTCATCCTCCCTTTCTCACAAATGGGATCTCACAAATGAGAGTTATGCTTCCCTTTTTCCAGTCACTGAGACTTCATGTGATAGCCATGACTTTTCAAATATTATACAAAGCAGCTTGGCAACCACATCAGCCAGCTCCCTTAGGACCCTGGTGTGCATGCTGCCTGGCCCCATAGACACATACACATTGGGTCTCACCAAGTGGTCCTAGATTTGCTCTGCCCTTACAGTGGGGGAGTTTGCTCCCCCAGTTCCTACCAAGAGGTTCAGGAACGTTAGAAAACAGCACTAAAGCAATCCAAAATAGCTTAGGTTGTAAGGGACCTTAAAGATCACCTGTTTCCATCCCCTGTGTCTTGCCTGATGCCATGCCGTGTCAGTACAGTCACCTATGGATAATGGCAGATCTGGAGACGGAGCTCCACTCTCCTCTGTTGTGCCTCACTGCTAACACAAATGCTGCAGCTGCAGCCTTCCTGCCTGCCAGCACCCAGCACTGCTGTTCCATGTCCCTGCGGTGCTGAGGGTCTGCAGAGGGTGCTGCTTGGGTCTGTTTGCACAGGACCACACGTATGTCACAGGCATGTTGTGGCAACTGAGTGGCCCAATGGCTTCTGCAATAGTGGGAACTCAGTGTTTTGTTCATGTAAAGGCTGGTGTGCAAAAAGCATCACTGAGTATTGCTTTAGGACAGAAAAGTTGGGACATGCTGGCCATGTTACATACAGGCAGAGGAAAGCAGAACCATTTATTTACACAATAAGCCACATATCCTCTTCTGCTCTAGTCCAGGTAGGGAGATGCCAGCAGATAGCTGCTTGGGAATGAGAAGATCCAAACACAGAGCACCCATGTTCTCCCTCTGCCTGCCATGACTGAAAAGACCTTAACAACCAAAGGCTGCATTCATTTGTCACATCATTTCCAAATGTATTGCAACAAATCTGCTTTTCACTGGCACTTCCCCCTCAGACTTTCTCAGACTGATCTCCCAGCTCCCAGCTGGCAGGAGCTGGAGGTGTTCACCTCCTCCACATCACCACCCTTCAAAATGGTTCAGCCACTGGCACAGCTATGCCTGGCTTCTAGAGCCACAAACACAGAGGTCAACAGTACTTTATAATCCATCCCAACAAAGTGCCCTTGGTAACTTCAGCATCATATAGAACCTACTAGTGGTCTGACCAGTTAAACTTGTTTGTACATACATGTGCATTTATAGAGCCACTTTTAATACGGTAGCTGCTTTACCTATTTCCTATCACTCTAAAACAGACACTCAACCTTGGGGAAGGGAGCACTAATGGTGCTGTCAGGACTGATGTGCCTGGGCAGGGGATAAGATAACATGGCCTCTCCAACAGACAATATGTAGCTCTCATCCCCTGCACACAAGCTCAAGGACAATTTATCACCAAATTCATTCATCTGTGCAGCTCTGAAGACAGTAGATTGAATTCAGAGAGCATCTGTGTACTTTATAGATCTATACTGCTGCTGATTATTACCACCTTCTACTATAATCAATAGCAAAAGTTAAAGTCCTTAGGGAGCCACAAAACCCTTTCTTCTGAGAATTAAAACCCTCCTCAAGAAAAGGTCACTGGGCCTTTTTCTCTGCAGGCACGAATGTTTGCTTTCCTCAGCCCATTTGCCACGCAGAAGGAATGCCAGCAATTGCCAGCAAATACTGTGGGGCTTTTCCAAGTATGAATTTTCTCATTTCATTCCCTAATATATAAATAAGGATTAACAGCCCTGAAGTCATGAGAACATTACATTTATTTCATTAAATGAAGACACACAGCTTCATCACCTTGAAAAGGTATCAGGACGGCCAGCAAAGGCCCTTACATCATCTACTACAGGTCAGTTATGTGCTCAAACCATTCATACAGAGCCTCGTCTGGTTCCCTGATAGGGCAAGCACTGCTCTCACTGAGGCAATATTGTTGATGGCACATCAGCAGGAGAAGTGCTTGCCCTCATGGGTGAAGGGAAGCAAGCCTTGTGTGGTAATCACTGTGGGAGCTGAATCTATGGAAAGTAACAGCAAGGTGAAAAGAGCAGCTGCTGAGTCTTGATTCTCAACTGTTGCTGTAAAACAGCAGTGGGAAAAGTAAGAGCAAGCAACATTGTCATACTGTAGCTGTGCTTTTCCATAGGAAGACTAAGAATTGAAAAAGAGAAGGTGAGGGAAGAAAAAGGGCTACATCTAAGCATAATTGCTACAGTAATTCAGTAACATTTGCTTCATCCTTCTTGATGCATTTGTCTAGCACTGAAAATGAGATAGAAATTCTTTTTCGTGAGGGTGACAGCACTGGAACGGGCTGCCCAGAAAGGTGGTGGAGTCTCCTTTGGAGATGCTTAAAACCCACCCAGACACTTTCATGTGCAGCCTGCCCTAGGGAACCTGCTTTAGCAGGTGCTTGAACTAGGTGACCTCCAGAGGTCCCTTCCAGCCCCTACAGTTCTGTGATTCTGTGAAAATGCATAAGCAAAAACATAACTTGTATATGAATGCTATTTTAATAAGGGGATTATTTTAGGTGATAACCTTAGGCCATGTCTCATACATACATATTAGTAGTAAGAGTTAAATCACAAACGTACATCCTCAAAAAGCAGAGCACACCCTGCAGAAATGGCCAGGCAAGCCTGCCAAACAGTAAAAGGTTTTTAACATGTTTCAGCATTCTGGAGAGATGTCAAAATAGTAAATGTAATGACATAATGAATCCTCAACACCAAGGATAAAAGCAACTTCATATGAAATATGATGGGCCAGTTCTGCATCAGAGGTTCCAATGAATCTATGCTAAACTACAAGAGCTATGAGGGATGAGCAAAATGCAAACGGAAATGAGGCTCTAAGTTAGTCCTTGGAAACTGTTTAGCTTCAAGTATGTGTCTGAATAATGAGGAGTTATGAAGAATAAACTAAACTGGAGTTCAGAAAGGGGAGAAAATATTACATTAATTAGATCCTGGCCACTGAGGCCCAGCAAACAAAGGAGTGATCTATGTTACTGCAGCCCCACAGAAAGAAATACAGCCAAACCCAGGGAAGACAGCTGAACCAAACTAGTAGAGATGGCATTTGAGTTCTGGACAGATGGAAGACAATCCTGATCTTACCACAGAAGAACAGAGCCCAGCTATAAGGGATGGTGGTAGACTTTGTGAAGAGCTGACCATCAGGACTACTGCTTCCTTGGGCAGCAGCAGCCACCAATTCACTGGCCCTGTCTATGACTACCCACCCTGACAGATAATCAAGAAGTTGTGTGAGATATCCTAACATCCTGCTGTGGGGCTGGCTGGCCTGTC
This sequence comes from Phasianus colchicus, assembly GCF_987193195.1. Taxonomy (NCBI): domain Eukaryota; kingdom Metazoa; phylum Chordata; class Aves; order Galliformes; family Phasianidae; genus Phasianus; species Phasianus colchicus. The sequence continues at coordinate 6,164,290 of NC_143449.1, forward strand.
TTCATGGTGAGGATAAGATGTGAATCAATTCTGCTTTGCACAAGTGTTCAGTACAAAGTGCCAGCATCAGGCTAGTTAAATTTGGACTCAAAGCACAGTCCTGCTCATTTGACACAGGGCTGCTTTCCTCTCACTGTCATGAGGCATCAAATCTGATTTGATCCTTTGTATATAAAAATAAAAAAGCTAGGCGTGGACTGTCACTTCTCTCTCAGAGAGAGCAAATTTCTGCCAGAAGATGAGAGACACTCTCTGCTTTTGCAGAGATGTGACTGATCTCACCATCCTGGAGGCCTGCCAGAGCAGCTGGCTGGTGGTTGTTACTAGATGAGTTGGGAAATGGAGGGGTCTCTGACCCACACATATCAATCTCATGCTAGAAACTGCCCCGCATTATCTCCCTTCCTCCTTGCTTTTGTGACAAGAAATGATACTAGTGACTTCTGACAAATCAGACATCTTGGAATAAACAAGCAGAAATGGGGAAAAAGCATTTACTGCATATAGCTGGTAAACAACTTTTATCTTGGTCCTCTGCCATGCTGTGTTTTTTTCCCTCGGGCTCTGGTTTTGATAAACAGATATTTTTTCCAGTACTGAAAGTTGGGCACAAAATCTGTTTCTTAAACTGAAGTTTGGCTTCCAAAAGGCTCCCAGTACAGGGAGACCCTCATACCTGACTACCTTTTTCTGGTCCATGAATTTGGTTTCTTAAGACACACATTAACCATACTTACTTTCTAGTTTGCCCTTTTTCCTTCTGATTGATGCCCGAAGCAGATCTGAACCTTCTAAGTCTTCTTGAAACCGTTTTGCCTTCACTTCTGAAAACCATTCACCTGTCACAAACTTCTTCTTCTTTTCATCCTTGATGGAGCCTTGTATCCGTCTGAAAGTCAAGGGAAATGTTCATACTTAAAAGATCTCCAAGGTTTCAACTTTCCCTGAGCTACTCTCATAACAGCTGCACGTACAGTTCCCCTGTCTGCTTTTACAAAGGATCCTGAGATTATTCTCTGCAATCACAAGGGCCAAACTAACATAAAAATTAAAGTTGATTTTTTCTTTTTTTTTTTGGAAAAACAAACAGCAAGCAAAGGTCGTCATCTTTTACAAACTACATGTTCAAAATTGAGTCACCTCATAAGATTTGTTTATTTCATTTGCAGCTCTGAGGGTTTGTGAAGGGGTGGGATTGTTTATAGGTCTTGCGCTTCTTTGTTTTATTTGTCTATTAATCTCTTTATGAACTGCAAACCTTTTTGGATCAGATCTGCAAACTGTGGAAATAAATTATGCAATTCCTGGTTCTTCAGCATTCTCCTTGGACACTTCTCTTCCTGCTCCTGCTGCCATGCTGACGTTGGCACACAAACAGTTAGCTCTCCTTCCCGAGCACAGCTTTTCTTACTGTAACTAGCTTGGGCACACCCAGGGCTGGTTTTTGGCACCTAAATCTGTCAGTGCTTTGTTTGCTAGCCTGTATTTTTAACTCTTTTCCAGCTAATTTGTTTTTATATGACTCCTTGGTGTAAAAACCTCTGGCTGCCACTGTCTCCCAGTTACTACAGCTCAGAGTCCCTGAGACCTGAGAGGCCATCTGCCCCATCAGAGTGCTGGGCCAGAGGAGATTCAGGCACATATTTTAATCCTGCTGACAACAGTTCAGTGTAATGCCATTGAGTTTGTCTCCCCCAGCAAGCTGGCCGTGGTAGAGCCAAACATGCCCACATTGGCACAGAAGGTCTCACTGCAGTCAGCTGCACTCATAGCAAGTGGCACTTGGCACTGAGCTCTGGAGGATCTAACTCACCTGGCTCCCAAATGAAATGTTTTGTGCAACATCTCCCAAAGAGCAAAGCAAAACTGAAGTCATCCAACACTTTCCCCTAAACCTCCACAACAAAGCAGAAATTTTACTACTAAATTTCAGAAATAAGGGGGGAAAAAAAAGTAAGAAAGAATACCCTAACAAACCATAACAACAACAAAAAAAAGGATATGATTTTTTTTAATGCTTCAATTCAGGGGAGAAGCTGCCCATTCACCCTTCAAGCCCTGAGCATCCCTCCCACACAGGGTTTACTCTTTTTCAGCTCACCAAGAAGTCAAAGACATCCTTATCAGGGATAGCCAGGCACAGTGCCATCCGCACCCACTGAACTATTCCTTTCCAGCAGTGGAGAATTTGGTGCCAGCTTCCCAAGCCTGGAGCACACTGTCAACATGGATGGCCCAAATTAGCTGGCCCCAGCCCTAGGATGCCCTGCAAACCTTGAGCAGTTCATGGGGCCTCTCATTGCCCCTCTCTCTGCCTGCATGATGGATCCTGTGTGCACACCCACCTTGGAGATGAGAATGTAAAGCCTCATTTAAAAACACTGAGAGATTTCCGTGCTACTAGGTGAGGAAAATAAGGCAGCAGATACTCTCCTGCACTGACCTCTGCCACTGAGAAATCAGCACCTTTCCCAAAGAAGGAAAGGGAGGACTCCCCTTCACATTTCTATGGGGCACTCACTAACTCCAAAGGAGAGACCAGCCCAACAGTCCTGCAGAGAGGGGACAGCAGTGACAGCAGGCAAGCTGAAAAGCAGGATGTGCAATGAAAAGATCTTTCATGATCCAGGCACGAAGGTACAGCACTGTTGCAGCCTGCACCCCTCCCTGTGCACGCACACACACACACATACACACACTCCACTATAAGAAGTAAAATATCCCCCAGGTGGGAGCTCATGACTTGCTGTTATTGCACGCTGTCTCACCTGATACGATCCCCATCCTTCTTCTTCAGCTCTGCATCTCTCTGCAGAACCTTCATCAGCTTCTCATACTCCTCCTCAGTCAGGAAGCTCAAGTCCAACATGTTCCCTGCAACGTTCTTCAGCAGTTCAGACAGATGGAGCAATGACACACCAGCAATTAATCCAGCTCAGCCTGCTGCAATGCCATGGGCAGCCCCCAGTGTGCTGAGCAAGACAAGGCGGAAGCAAAAGGGCTTCATTCACAACAGCATGGCTTGAGTGGAAGTTGCGTTAGCATTTGGACCAGCACTTCCAGGCTGTGGGCAGCTCTTCCCTGGCACGTTTTGCTGCTCTGCGTGCCTTCCCCTGCCAGGAAAATACTCGCAGCAAAATGAAGCTCCTTCGCTTTCCTTCAGGCACGGTTGTAGCAATTTGGAAGCCAGCGTCAATCAAACAGGCAAGCACAGTGAGGAGCAAGCTCACCGCCTGCCTCAACAGGCACGAAAGCTCAGCACACCCCCAGCACCTCTGGTATGCGCCTCCTTCAGCAGAGGAGTCTGCCTCCGTGGAGTTCAGGCATCCCTGCAAAGAAATAACATCAAGACGCCTTTCTGATAAGCGCGACATATGGTAACCGAATGTGTACACTGGGGGTTTGTATTTGTTCTTCAGCACAAGTTCCAAAACAAGCTGCCCTACTTTCCTCATCATCCTACAGCACCTCGCACAGCACTAACCTCTCCAAGGTGGGATTTTATTTTAGCTGCTTTCCTGCTAACAGGTAAACAGCTGATTCAGCTTTAAGCAAGATATGCATATGAACTGCCAAACTGCCTACTTGTTTTTTAACTCCATTTTCCTATTCCTTATTCCTTCCTGCCCTATATGAAACAGAGGAAGCAGTCAGCCTTCGTAAAGCAATTGGCAAATGCGATCTGCAGGTATTATTGCTGCATGTTAGGCCATGAAATACCAGAGGCTGCTCAGTTTCTAATATCAGCGCACTCCGCCTTGTGCTGAACTGATATTTGCTATTCAGACAGCATATATGCAGACTGCTCAGCGTTTCAGCAGAGCCAAAAAATGGCCAGAAGCTGCATGGTGTGGAGGGAAGATAAAACACATTTTGCAGTGCTGCTTTATTCCTTGTCTTCCCTCTTGGCCAACCGGAAGGCAGTGAAGTGCACCTCCAAGGGAGGAAAAGTTCTGCTGTTCTGCTTGAGTCCACGTAAATATTTCCCAGCTCACCAGGTGGGACTTTCCCACTGAGTCAGAGCCCATAAGGTCACTGTGGATTTCACCATCCTTGGCCTTTTCTGCCAAAGCTACAGCCGTGGTAGCCAGGACACTGAAAATGAACAAATCCCAGTTTTCATGGCAAATACCATTTGATGATCATCATGCCCATTCCCTGACCTCAAGGCCTCTATCACGCTCAGTGTGTCTGCCTTATCTGTCCTCAGTCTCCACATTCAACATCTCCAGGCCCTGCAGGTGCTCCTCAGAGCCGTGGTTCAGATTATTTCTGTCCCCCCTTCAGCCTGCCTCCACACAATGCACCTCTTGGACTGGCATGCCAGAGCCAAGCACAGGAGTTTCAGCTGGACTTTGCTCAGGAGACATCGTTTTATACATTTACATTATTTGACACCTGATACATCCCCAAGTGTTTGTTCTTTTTCTCAAAATGGTTTAATATGTAGAAGCACAGCAACTGTCAGAACACACACAAAAAAGGCTAAGTAATGAAATGAACGAACATAAAAACTCTGTAATTATTATAATTTTTGGACAAAAGAAAGCTTAACATGCGTGTGTCACACTGCAACTATAGCCTTTGTCATCTAGGAAACTACTGACACCACATTATTGAAAACAAGAGCAGTAATAAAAATCTGTTTCTCTGCTGAAACCTGCATTTTGTCCAGCCCAGCAAGGCACTGGCACTTTGGTTCTGCTCAACTAACTCTCAGGCACAGCCTTACTTCTAGAAGTACAAGTTTACAAAAGTTTCTGGGACGGATTTTATTGGGGAAACAAAACAAACAAACAAAAAGGATCCATTTCTCACAGTATTTATTCTTCTAGAATTTGAAATTACTTCAGCAAATCTTTTCAGCAGACTCGTATTTATTTATTAGTCCAGGAGACAATCAGAAAAACACCACTTATTTGTAAATGGCTTTTTTTTTTTTTTTTTCCCTGAGAATGTTTTATCTTATTGGAACAGCTACCTGAGAGGAAAAGGTTAACAGAACCCAAACAGCCAACTCCCTTTGTTTCAAGAGTTAAAAAGCAAAGCACCTCCCAGGCTTGCTGTGGAAAGGAAGGTGCTGCATCTCAACAGCCCCTGAAACAGGAGGGTTCCCAGCTCCCCCTCTGAGGACACAGCTCCTGGCAGCAGGCACTGGCCTGGAGAGTCCTGAAAGTGAGAAGTGCCTGCGTCAGTGTTAATGGCACCCACTGCACAGGGCAAAGGCAGGCTGCCCTCAGGTGCTGCAGCACTGTGATGCCCTGTGCTGGGGAACAGCCCCAGGATCCTGCTGTATGTCACGACACAAAGGCAGGCAAGTGTTTCACCACATCTCCAGTGACAGCTGTGAATCTGAGCAGAGGAGGACATCAGATGCAAAGCACTTCCTTCCATCTAACTGCTTTTTAGAGAAAGCGATAATCACAAGGAGATGAACACACGCTCGGCAGTGTGAGAGCTGTGGGTGCAGAGACAAGCAGAAGCACGACATGCTTGGGGGCAGAACTGCCTGCATCTCCTACTGTGCTGATTTCTGGTTTCTTTTGGCCACCGCACTAAGAAGCAGCAACTACTTCAGTGAGCAGAGAATATCAGTGTGCACAGCTGCAGGACCCTGTGTCACTGCTCATCCTCTCCAAGGACTACAGCATGCAGCTGGGAGAAGACAGCACGCAGCCTGCACCAGGCATCCTGCAGGTCACAGGGCACAGCTCCCTAAAACGGGAGCAATATCTGTGCATTTTGCAGATTTCCAGGAATACTTGCAGAGCTGACATTAATTTCAAGCATTTGTGATACTCTCAAAGCCCCACAGACTCTTGAAATGAAAAAGTATGTGCCCACCACTTGCTTGCTTCATTTGATATCCCCCAGCATTTGATTGCAAAAATCCAGTGATGTTTAATCTGCTTTCACCTACTCTGTGCTGCTCCTTTTGCAGACCTGTGTCACTTCTGTGGTTTCTCATCCAGAAGAAGGGAGTTCAATGTTTCTCCTGTCTAGGTGTTATTCAGGGAGCTTTGATCATTCCTCTCACCCCTCTCCGTGCCTGATTCAGCTTACTACAGAACTACCTACCAGTATTTAGGTGCAAAAAGATTCTTCTTAACAGCTGCAGCCCCTGCTCCCTTCACTGGCTTGGCAGAGAAGCAGTGGCAGGAGGAGCTGGGCAGTGCCAGAGCGAGCAGCCTGCTGGCCCCAGGACAGAGGGGAGCATCGAGCACCAGCAGAAAAGCTAAGAGAGGTAATCACTAAAGGAATAAACCTTCCTGTTGTTAGCTGTGCGCTGGCCATGAGCAGTCCTGCACGCTGTGGAGCTGACAGCCAGGGAAAGTCCAGGTGCTAAGACTCCCCGTTTACAAAGCCAAGATACAAACACCAGTGAGCTGCCCCAGACTGTACTTTTCTCCCTTCAGCAAGGCATCAGGCAGCAGCACCAACCCCAAAGGAACAAATAAACACCAACCTTGTTTCAGCAGAGCGCAGCACCGTCTCACGGGGCGCACAGCAGCGCTGCGGCACACCAAGTGAAGGCAGCCTGGACAACGCTCGTTTCCTCATCCCTTGGCAGCTATGCCCACACGTGACCCGAGCTGCCAGGTTCCCCACACAGCAGTGCTGCACAAGGCCACAGGAGCTGCTCCACCAGGTGCAGCCCTGTGAGCTTTGTAAAACAAACAGTGCCACCGCTCCCAGGTGAGGCTTCTGCAGCAGCGACAGCTAGGTATGAAGGAAGGTACGGTACAGACCTGAGTGACTGATTCCTCCATCTTCAAGTTATTTTTCTTCTCATTACAGAGAAGGGTAACATTCTGGGGAGTTTTGTTTGTTTTTCTAGGTAACACTCTTCCAAACAGTTTTATTGGGTGAAAATTAAATGCTTGCTTAGCTTGGCAGGCACAAAACAGCTCCTTTTGGGCAGCTGAGAGGGATGCCTCTGTTATGCTGCATCTCCATTTTATTTCTGGGAGATTTCCCTGAGCTCCGGCACCAAACAAAACGATGTCTCTGCTCTTCACCACCAGCCCGGTGCTCAGCTGCCCACACAACTACTCTGGTTTCTCAGTGCATCTCTCCAGGTACCCATGCCAAGCACTGAGTGCTGGGATGTGTCCAGTTTAACATCGCTCACTGCAAGCCAAGTAGATCGCAGTGACCAGACACTGCTTTGCATTTAAAGGAAGAGGAAAGGTTTAGGAACTTTAACCTGCCAATCAGCCAGACAGGACCTTCTTCTGATAATGGAGCATTTGACACCTTTATTTCAACAGCTGGGTCAGCGTGGGATCATGCAGATCCACCTCATTGCTGGGGCTGCACATAGGTCCATGTAATAAAGATATGAAAACGTCCCTGCCCACGACACAACAAAACCCGGAACAGATAACACTGATCTCACCAAGCTATTCATAGCCTGATGAAAATAGCAGTGAGCAGGAAAGGCTGCTTGCCTCTGTCCATACCTTGTTATCACACATCCTGTTACAATATAAGGAAATAACCTCCTTATGCCTTACAATGTGTGAACACTTCCCAGTGCCCTTATTAGTTAAGACAGCTCTCGCAGGGCAGGTAAAGCCAAGAATGGCATTGCACTAATGATGATGGATGTGATTCTGGCACCTCAGTCACACCACAGATCCCAATATCTGCTGTACTGAACAGGAGCAGAAATACTGAGCACCAAAATTGCTATACCTGTACGCAGTCATCAACCCTGTCTCATGCTAAGCCCCACTCTCCCCCTCATCTTACTTCTGGTGTCAGCACCATGGAATACACAGTGGCATTGCCATTGGTACTGTACAGCCAAAACAAGGACAGCCATCATGGTGCACACAAGCATAACACCATGACGTCTGACTGACCTTCACCAGCAGAGAGGTTAAAAAAAAAAAGCAAACTACAGGATGGCCTCTGGGAGGAATGGGCTGAAAACTCACATCTCCCTTTTTCCCCGTCACAAAACAAGGTGATGGCTTTTGGTTAGCTGCTGCATCGCTCTGCTGCAAGGCATCACAAGAGCCCTTACAAGGTGCACCTTTTCCTCTTGCTCTGCATTGCACCACTTATGGCTATGAGCTGCCCTGTCCTTCACAGACCCAGAGTGGTCGTGAGCCAGGAGAACAGATTTAATACAATTGCTTTCTGAAAAGCTTTTCTACTAAAAATGCTGCGGTTGCACTGCCTGCAATGATATTTTGTCTGAGCTGTCCCACTGAAAGGACAGAAGAGCTCTGCTGTTCCTACCCAACAAAATCCCAAGCAGCTGAGCGGCCTTCAGCTGAGTGACAGCTGATAAGGACTGCCTCCAAACAAAGCAGGCAGTTGTGCAGTCCGCACATAAATGCATCTGTTACCATCAAACAGTCAAGGCTGAATTCTGGCAATACCAGACTGCTTTCTTCTCAGCTATATCCAAAAAGCAAAATTACTCGAGTTCAACTCCCCACACATTTGACACTGATCTGTCTCCACTCAGCAAAAGTTGTACCTGACACACTTTGTCACTCCACCCCAGAGCAGGTGGGAGGGTGGCAGCCGTGCCCCAAGTGATGGCTTCTTTCTCCCATCTGTATCCCAGGAATAAAAATACTGCTCAGTTCACCAAGAGCACAGCCCTGCGTGGTTTCCCTAGCTTTCAGTCTCTACCTCACTTTCCAGAAATGACAGAATCCAGCTGCTCTGCTGATAGCTTTTCCCTCCTCCTCCCTCTGGGCAGCTTCAGGAAAGGATATCCACTGATCAGAAATGCCCCAAGATGTGCCCTGGGAAAAAGGAACACAGGAATGTATCAGAGCAGTAGGTCTCTAGCCCAACCCCACAAGAGCAGCTGGTAATAGACAATTGAGAGCAACAATACAATGGCAGGTAGAAGAATTAGTAAAGTCCTCTATTCCATGCACACGGAGAACACATAATTGAGGAAGTGCTCCACTGACCACATAAGAAACGAACTCTGTTTGTTTGCATTTACCCCTGGGCTTCTGGAAAAAGCATGAGACCACAATATTACAGAAAGTTCTGTCAAATTTCCTTTTGAAGAACGCTGCATGAGCACTTCTGTCCCCTGTGCACTTCTACCCAACCCAACCTAACTGTCTCGTGATTAATCACCCACACTATCTACCTCCCTCCAGCCAGGAATTGCACGGGTGAAATTTGCATTACATGCAATTTACTCCCTTTTATCCATTTTTAATTAAATGACTCATCCCACCCAGGGTAAACAAAGGACTGAGGTTCTTGGTCCTTTGCTATTATTTCATAGAGTCAGCACCATCAGAGGAGAGGTGTGACTCAGGCTCTGTAAGGTCAATAAAGCCTCTTATTGGTAATAAAGTAGCAATCCAGAGTTTTAGTTTAAATATTTGAGACTTCTGTTTATTTCATAGGTGGGAACTATTTGCAGATCTTGCAGGATGTAGTTCACTGTAATTCTGCACACTGCCAGAACACAAATAAACAAGCATAGCCCCTGGGACACCGAGCAAACCTCTCATACCTCTCAGACCCAGGATTGCCATGTCCCAGCTGTGAGAGGATGCCAACATTTCAGAGGCTTTGCTGTAAGAGCTGCCCAGCCAGACCTGCTCCATCCAGTCCAGCATAGGTTGGGAGCTTCAGCAAAGGCAAGAGGGAAGCACTCACACACTGTCCTGAAGTACACCTGGCTGTGCAGAGGAGGCAGAGGCTGGTGCTGAGGTTTGTGCTATGCCTGCCCTTCCATCCTCGAGACAAAAGGAATTTTAAAAGAATTTGCAGTTCTCCGATTGTTGGTTTGCAACAACCCACCCTTCCCATACCTTCACAGGGGACTCCCCACACAACCTCCCCCACATTTCTGCTGCTCAGACATTTCCATCAGATAAACACCTGTTGTTCAGCCTTCCCTCCCACCAAGGGAGGACAGCATGCTACACCAACTCTCCTGTTGGGAGTCTTCATGCTATAAAAGTTACCCCTCAAAGCATCTTCTTAGCCATTATTTTGTGACATGCTTGAAAATGCAACAACAAACCAATATGTGGTAGCTGCAAGCGAGAAACCAGAAACAGCTTAAAGCCAGACCCCACAGGTGGCAGTCACATACAGAGACCAACCAACTCCCTGACCTCGTTTGTTACTCATCCTCACAACCCGTATATTTTTAATGGTCAGAAAAGATGGAAAGCATGCTTTGGCCAAGTTCCGACAAACAAAAGGCACAGCTAAAGATGCAGGACAAAAGCAACCATGCGTGACAACTTCTGTTTGGTTTTTTTTTTTTTGGTTTTTTTTTTTGACCTTCAAAAATATTTGCTGACCTCAACTCTGCTTTCATTCCACCATGATTTCCCCATGCTTGCTTTCAAGTGCGACATGTCATAAATTGCTGTCCTGACCCTGCCTGCCTGTTACGCCCCAGTAGCACCTTGCACTTGCCTGCCTGGCACTCAGCAGTGGGTTGGGATGCACGGCTCAGTAAAGCCAGGACAGCTGCACCCCAGCACTGCCCACATTTCTGCTGAGGGGGGGTTGGTGATTTATCCCTCCCAGCTCCTCCAGCAAGTGGGACTTGGCACTGAGGGCACAGCCTCAGAATCTGAGGCTATTTGCAAAGAAACAAAAAGAACAACTATTTCTTTAACGTGGCATGAGCTCAGAAGTCAAACACACGTGGAGCCCAATTCCTTTGTACTCCTTTGCCTACTGAGCTCAATGACCTGAGACAAAGTGTGATGCTGAAAGCCATGGGAAAGCAGGCTGCTTGTTGAGGAAAGTCTGTATGCTGTAGCATTCTTCCTTCTGTACCAGTGGTGGCATTCCAAGCCTCAGTCATGCCTAAAATAACTAAAAAATGGAATGAAGGTAACTGTGGGGTGCTTCTCATCATGGTTTAAAACAAGGTACACTCAGAAGGTGTAATTCTCTCCAGCATCTGGGAAAAGGAAAGCTTTGAAAACAGCCTTTCAGCAATTGAACTCCTGATCTGTAATTCCAGTTCCTGACACCAAAGCACAGAAAGGCTACAGCCAGATTCTGAGGTCAGCTCCACATCATGAGAGAAAAAATAAAGCTCACGACTGTGTCTGATCCACCACCCACACACCACACCACACTCTATCACCTCTGGATTTCCAAACTGAGCTGAGGCCTGGACTGGGCTGTGCTGTTCCTGGCCGAGTACAGAGACACGCAGTGCTCCCACCTGCAGTGCGCCAGGTTTGCTCTGTGAACACGAGACACTGAAAAGGAACTCTAGGGAGAGCAATTCCATTACTGAAGCTGCACCTACACCTTCTGTCACAGACCTTTTTGCAAGAGAAAAAATAGATTGGCTGATTTTCTTCCAGGAATAATGCAACTTTCCAGTGCTAACACAGGCTCAGGCACAAATTCAGACATTGGAGCCATGTATGTGCTCAAGCTGGATAACTTGAGTGGGATATGAAATATATTTGGAAACTCTTGTCATTCAGAACAAGAAAAAAAAAACCCAAACACCTGATTCTACTGTCTGTGCTCACAGTTACGTGAAAGATCTCGTGTTTATGCACTCCCAGCAAAGGGTGATGCACAGACATGAGGATAGGGAAAAGTTACGTGAAACTCACTGACTGCAGGTGTGATTACAGACAGATGTACTTGAAGTAGCACAAATCTGCATATGGAAATCTGTCATTTAATCTAGCTCGAGAGAAGTTCAGGTAAATTCAAACAAGAAATCCAAACACAGACTGCACAGATTTAATTAAATCACTAAAAATAAAATCAGCTTCATATGATCATCTGATACCATCTTCTTACACACACAAGGTGTTTCTGCCACCTGTGCTGCTACACGAATACCCACACAACTTGCAATGAGGTGAGGAAGGCAGCTTCCCAGGTAAGAGTAACAAGATCAGCTGAGAAATGCTGCCTTATGTCAAGACGCTCAAGGTCTATATGAGTTAGGAGTATTTATATAAGCCGTGGCAACCTTCTGCCAGACCTCAGTACGCGATGCTGCCGGCAAGAAAAACCCAGCACAGCGTAAGGCTCCCACGTGGAGCGGCTCGGATGTTCTGCTGAGTGGGGGAGCGCTCGGCCCCACGGCCCCCAGCAGCGCCACCCGCAGCCCGGACCGGGACAGGGCCGTCCGCGCCGAGGCTGGGGAGGGCAGCTCACTGCGAGCCGCTGCTGGCAGCCGTGCGCTGCAACGAAAGGAGACGGGAACGAAGTAGAAACGGCGCAGCGCCCGCAACAGCGCCCGGCACAGCCAGGAGCTGTGGGCAAAGGGAGCGGCCCCCCAGAAACGCAGCCCCGCGGTTATGTCGGCTGCTGGCAACAACGAGACGCAAATAAGGAAGTCCGTGGAGCCGGAGCGGAGGAGAGCTGCGGGACGCGGACGCAGGAGAAGCGGTGGGGAAGCAGCAGCAGCTCGGCGGGCTCCCACCTGCGGCACACGGCGTCAAGCGGGGGGCGGCTTGGCGGACCCGGAAGGTCCCGGGCGCAGCCGGCGGAGGGGGAGCAGGGAGGGCAGCAGGGAGCGATACCTCAAACGGGAGACAGCTGGGAGCCACCACACGGACCTCCGCACCCGCGAGGGGGGGGGACCTCGCTGCCGCCCCTGGAGGCGTGGCTCCGGGAGGGGGCGTGGCTTCGAGAAGGCGTGGCTTCGGGAAAGGGGCGTGTCCGTGTGCCGGGTGGAGGCGGGGCCACGCGGAGCGGGTGCTGCGTTCACACGTGCGCTCAGTCCGTGCGAAGCGCTGGTTGCTACATAAGGAGCCCAGCTTCTGTGTAAAGGGATTAAGCTTGCTTGCTTGCTTGCTTTTTTTTTCTAAGAGTGACAATAAAACTTCAAGCTATGGGAATATTTGCACTGGAGAGTTTGTTTTCCTGCTGTAAACGCTGATTATCTGCAATGCCAGCTGTCATTTAGCAGTCTCAATTAACTGAGATAGGTATAATGGCAGCTGTACGTGTCCTCTATCTTGGGCAAGCAGAGCTGTGGTCACTCAGGAGCTCTGGCTGTGGGATTTGGCAACTGCAGGTAGAACTGAGGTACAACACAGCTTGGATTTACAGCCTGGATTTTAGCCTTAAACCTTAACCCCACAGCATTACAGCCTGTGCCCTACAGTGAGTATAAAATAATAATCCTGCAATGTGCAAGAAACAAGCAGTGACAGCCTTATAGGGCCTCCAAACATCACTGTGTGTATGGATTTCTGGATGCTGGCGAGTAGCAAGTGCACATTGAGTGGATAAAAAAAGCAATAGTTTATAAAGGTTTGATTACTGGCCAGCCCTGCTCGGTTACAGCAAAATATGGCACCTTGAAGTGAGTAAATACAGTCACATGGGAACAACTCCACAACAGCCTGCAAAATGCAGGGAAAAGACATTATTATTGCAGCCAGCTGCTCCTATGCTTTTCTCACTTTCAGTCTTTCAAAGTTTTCACGAGAACAAGTGGCAGAAGCCATGTCAAACAGTAGGACCATCCTTTGTGATTGTCTGGCACTCTCATGCATGGCCCCTGCAGCCCTGGGGTTCATGTTAGGACAGCACTGCCCCACTGCATGGAGTGCCATTGGGAAAGAAGCACCCAACTCTGCAGGATGGGCTGGGTCATGTGGTGGCCTCAGCAGGGAGAAGTGAGGATGCAGGGCTCTTTAAGCCCTCAGTTGGTTTAAAACAGTGCTGAGTTTGTCTCAAGGCACCTGTGCTTCTGCAGTAAACTTCAGGCACTACGGCTCTGCCAGAGATCTGTCTCTGGGCTGCTTCTGCCTCTTGTGCCATAGTTGAAATGACAAAAGTTTGCTCATTCGTGTTCCAGTAAGAGAAGAATGTTCCTAAGATCTACACAGCTTCAGCTGGCTCCTTTGTAGATTGGGTGCACCTTCAGCTCAGCCAAACGTTCCTGTTGTTATCTCACCTACGTCTGAACCTCAGCGAGCTCAGCCAAGGCACAGCTCTTCCCTCTCAGTCTTTTTGTTTCCATGCAATCCTTTTTCTTAACTCGACTCTCATTAGGCCTGGAGTGTTTTCAGTATTTTTAGCTGTGACTTTCAGAAGGCTGCCAAAAGATAGCTGAAAACTATAGAGCGGTGTGATTAATGCTCTCGGCATTTCTCCATGATTCATTTTGGTGTTAGAGGAACTAAATGTGGAAGCATGACAAAAATCACTAGCGTTTCACTGGGGTATATCATTCAGGTTTTTGCTACCTTGGTGGATCTCTGCAACGTTCCTCCTTAGCTACTTAACTGCAGTACTACAATTATTGGGAGCGTGTGTGAGTGATGCTGTTCACTTCCCACTGTCTTGCCACAAAAATATTATTTTGAGAGCAGACTGGCTCTCAGCTTGAATTACTGGGTGTTAAAATTTTAGCTTGTAGCCAGAATAAAGAAAGAGATACAATTTCCCCATCCCTTACTGCAGACATTCCACCAGCGAGCCATAAACTTAACATCAGAGTCCAAAAAAAAGCAATATCAAGCATCCGAGCAGGATCTGCTTGCATCTGCAAGTCTGGGACTGAACAGGTACAGAATAGCAATGTGTCTCCTCAGACCAATCCCCTGCAAGCCTGTTGTATGTCTTGGTTAGAGAGGGAAAGTCACATCACAGCTATAATCCAGCAAGAGAAATCTAGGGCAGGTCCACTGAAGCTACATGGAGCCCATTTAGTTTAAACCAGCTAAAAACCTGCCTTTTAAAATTTGATTTGGCACTATAGACCTCAGTTTTCACTGATGTTCACCAAGTTGTTTTAATCAAAAACTGAGGCTCTGTATCCTTTCCAGAGTAATGTATAAATCTGTGTTGGTTAGCAGCAAAAGCTACAGAGGATATTTGATGCTGTCTGGATCAGCTGTTAGTATTGTATGATATTTCTCTCTTCCATTCAATAACAGTTTTAAAAGATATAGGTTCATGCTGCAGGGGACCTTCTGAGAGGCTTATAAACCACGTGGCCCCAGTCACATGGAAAGTTGTTGCTGATCACCCACTAATCACAAAAACAACAGTTTTTCATAGGTCCACATTCCTCCCACCTGCCAGCAACAGCAGGATTTCAAAGCAGGTGCAGCTGCAGCCCCAGGCACAGCTGGGGCACTGCCCTGACCCACACCTGCAGGCAGGAGCTGCTGCCAAGGGGTGGTTTTCTTGTAGAAAAGGGAGGAATACCTGTTGGGCTGAGTGGCTCCATCTGTGAGGTGAGGAGTCTATGCACTTCCTTACTGTGCTGCTTCACATTCATTCACCAACCATGTGAGGGGCTGAGACAACGTGGCCAGGTGGGTTTTAAGGCTTCTTTCATCCCAACGACCAAAAAATAAAGCCTGGCAGGAAAAGCAGGCAAGGAAAATCCTTCTGGAAAGGATATCTTGAAGCCTGAGACCTTTAACCACACATAAAGACTGGCACCGATCAGTGTTAGCAGAGGAAATGACAAAGTTTAGATATGCACAAAATGGAATAGCACTGATCCTGTACAGACATACTGCTCTGGAGGCAATGTATTTATCTGCGGCCATGCATGTTTAGGCTGCAGGCAATGTACAGCAGAGTGAACTCACTACTGAAAAGGAAACACTATGCAGCTCCTCTGAACTCTGCTGTCACTCCAGGTTTGCTGTGCCAAACTGAAGAACCATAATTTTAGGCCAGAAATGCAGTGCCAATAGCAAAAATATCTTGAGAAATCTGTTCTCTGGCTTCCAACACATGCAGTAGCCTAGCTCCTACTAGCAGGAGACAACAAGGAGCAGAAGGTGACAGCTTCAATAGAGGCAGTTAGCAAGCGTTTTCCTATTTCAGACAAGAAAAACGTTGTGGATGGTGAAGTGCCACTGCCTGACACCCCTTCCCTGTGGTGTCCCATCCTTGCTCTATGGATGCACTGCACACTCCCTCCATATCTGCAAGAAGCCATAAGAAGTGCAAGTGTGCTGCTATGGGCTTTCAAAAGAGAAGGAAATAAGAAATCTAAGCAGCAGTGTTGCTTAGCAATATGGAACTGTGCTCCAGCACAAGATGCAGCACACAATGAAGGTCCAGCAAACAGAAATAGCATTTTCTAAGGAAATAGGAAACATTTGCTGTGCATTCTTTGCAAGTGCAAATTAAGCTGCTACAATGAGGGATAATGCTTTTAAGGCCCATGGAGTTGTGTGCAATCCAAATTAAGCAAGTTCTTAATAGGTGTCAAGAGCCAGTCCCTCCCACTGTACTACACCTACCCATTTGGTCAGCTCATATTTCAAAAGCAGAAACATTTCAAAAAAGAAAAGTAGCCCACAAACAATATTTGAACAGCAAATGAGATTATATTACTTAAATACATTTCTTATTACAAGTTATCAGCTAGCTATCAGATATACTATTATTATTACTGTTAATACAATGTTGAAATAGAAAGATTGGGAAGAGGCATTATTCTGGTTGGCTTTACAGCCCGTATTGCAAAAAGGTGCTATCTTTTTTGATCCTTAGAATCATAGAATGGGCTGGGTTGAAAAGGACCACAATGATCATCTAATTTCAACCCCCCTGCTATGTGCAGGGCTGCCAACCACCAGACCAGGCTGCCCAGAGCCACATCCAGCCTGGCCTTAAATGCCTCCAGGGATGGAGCATCCTTCCTAGGAACTGCATTGATGATTGGCCATTCCAAACAGTCAAAAAACTGAACAGAGCCATAAAAATACCCCCAAAGTTTTCTGAAATATTTTAAAAAATATATAAAAAATATGTACCTAGTTAATTTGTTTTCTGCTTTTTGTTCTTTTAGGTATATTTGGAACCATATTGAGATTTTTTTTCATGCAACTAAAAGGATCCTTTCCTCAAGGAAAAAGTAAATACAAACTGACTATTCATGATATTATTCACCACCACCATGCCGGGAGCTAGAGAGTTAGGAGAAAACATCATCTCAAGGCTGATGATAAATTTGACAGTCTTGGTGCATCTTAGGTCAGTGTCCTCCCCATGCAACACGTTACACGATGAAGCACTCTGGTTACGTAGCAGCTTTCCACAGCCCTGTGCTCAGCACCTGCCTTCAGTGCCTGTGCAGTCCTGCAGATGTCGAAAGATTGAAACCAAGACAGCAGATGATGGTTTGCTTGGTTAAGGTCTTGCTGTCCCAGGAAGTCACTTTAATTATATATAATTACTGTTAGCAATATACAACCACTATAATCTATCTGCTATGGATCAGTTGTCCCCTGGGGCATGACCTAACTCCCAAAAATCACAGCAAAGTGAAAACAAGCTTTTTGTAGAGATGGACAGACAATGACTGAAGGGATGCTGAGTGGACTTACAGCATTCACCTGGGTGTCAGGGCAGAATGAAGAGTCGGTGCTTGTTAAATGCCAATCACATCAGTGGTATGGGTGAAATAAGGCCATGAAATATTTCTTTCTGGGGCCTGTTTGCTTACTGAATTAGAAGCTCCTTGATATTTCAAAAAGGCTCCAAGAACATTTCACTTTACTAATTTACTAATTCACTTACTAATTACAGAAAAGCAAGAGCGAAGAGGTGTCGGCATGGGACACAGCCTGGCTGCAGGCAGCACGACCCAAACACTCTGTGTCAGAGGACTTGCAGCACAAGGCCAGCAGTGATGTGCACTGAGCCTCAGCTGTGGCCATGGATCAGTGCTTTCTTTACTGACAGCATGTGTTTGTTGGGCTGCAAATCCTACTGCTGTGAGGAAGGGTGGGACAGGGACATAGCCGTGCTCACTGCTTTTATAGTTCATTAGAATCACACTGCTGTGTGGCACTGGGTGAGACAGCTGCTATGCAAAGGTTACGCCCTGCACACCATTAACATTCATGTGTTTTTCAGATGAGGTCACTGACTGCTTGCTCTCCTTGCTGCTCCCATGACATACCGGCTGCTGACAGCCTCATTTTTCATTACTTCCCCCCAGTTTGCAAACTCACTGCCTACTTGACCATCAAAAGATAACAAGTGCTTGCAAGGAATTTGAACTGCTAGTGCATGCTGTACAGCAAAGCTGCTGGGCTACAGGATCCAAGTCTTGAGCCCTGAGATGGTGAACTTCCAGAAAATGAAAGACATGATAAAAATATTCTTAAGTTTATTCTCTGTCAGTCTTCTGCACAGTCTGTCTATCCAGGCCAGTTGATCTTCTGTCAGACAGCTTTATCACATGGCACCATTGTATTCTGTCATGTTCAGTGTAATTAAGATAATTAAGAAAGCTATAATGTGATTATTAACAAAACTGAATAGGAAGCATCATATCATTCTCTGAAAATTAAATTCAACCAAACAAGCACCCTTCTCCCAGCATGATGCTCCTGGGAACCAAAAGGAAAAGCTGCATCAAAACCAGGTGCTAAGCAAGCAAAGCTCACCTTCCATGAGCTTGTTCACCTTCATGTTGTGCAGCACTTCCAAAGCACTGTCCAGCTTCAGGGAATCCATACCCAGAGAGGGCCCAGGCAAGCACTCTGCCTCATCCCACCACCCCAGAGCCAGGGGGGAGCAGAAAACAGGCTGCTGGGTCCCCAGAACTCACAACGAGAAGGGGCAAGGAGCTGTACAGCCACTGATACATAATTAATGGCATACAGGATTTGTATTTCCACCTCTTGCAAAGAGAAGGCCATGCAGTCTCACTGAATTCAGGTCCCTCAGAGGGCAGCCACACTGCAGCACCAGGAGCAGCTGGTGTGCTCCCAGGGAAGCTGCAAATGTGGGAGCAGCTTCACCCACACACACTGATTCCTCCAGAAAACAGGTACCTGGAACAAACCAAAAAGAATGAACACTGGGAGAAAGTCAGGCAGGGAGGCAGTGCTCAGCTGTGCCTGGAAGCAGGAGAATAAAGCAGCCCTAAGGGTAACCCAGTTATTTCCCAGGCTGGTGAACTCAGGGGAAAGTATAACTCAGCCAAGAATGAGCCCAAGGTGAAAAAAATCAAAGCATTTGCATTCAACTGTTCTGCATGATGCTGGGATACGTACTGCAGGTGGTATCGGGTTCAGTTTGATGTGGGGTTCTGCTTCTATATGTGGTCCTGTTCAAGACCTTCAAAGCTCTCCGAGTGCCTGAAAGTAACAGTGAATTCATGAACTCTCTTTTAGGCACCAAACACTCCAGCAAACACAGTTTATAAATACTTTTTAGACAACAAATGGGGCTGTGTAATAAGCAAGAAAGCTATCAAGTGCATTTGAAAGTCAACCTAATGATGGACTTAGAGGCTAAAGGTGGCTCTTGTACTGTACTTGTTTAAATCTTTGATTACATTCTCTGCATCTCCAGCAACCAGATGTGATGTTGAAACAGGGAGCTTTGTGCACCCCATTCTGCTGGATTTGGTGTTGTTGAACAATGATGCATTTAGCATGTTTCAGAAACACCACGTGCTTGATGTGCTGCTGAGATTAGTCAAGTTAAAGGCGGGACTCTACAGGAATTTTTTAAATTGGGTATTGGAATAGAAACAACACCTAAGAGCCATCTAAGTGCCTGTGTAGGCGATGCAGCTTCGAGAGGCTTGCTGCTTTTCCCAGGTGTGCTGCTGGGCTCCATTTTTCAAATGACCACCACTTCTGTTTATAGAGTGAGTACAAGGGAGTTGCTTGGAAGGGAACATTGCAGTGTACATAGATTTGAGTCATGAAGTCTGTTAACACATAGTTCCTGGTACCAGCCCCCTCCATTTTATCTCAAGATAAGAGTCTTTGCTCCACCTGTGGCAAAGTGACTGCTGCTGCTGTGCTCTGGGCCGACAGCCTGCAGTGTGACAAAAGCTTCCACATCATCCTGTCACTTCAGCTGCAATCAGGCCAAAGGAAATTTTGCTTTCTACATTCTGTTCTTCTCCTAAGGTTGCATTTGGGCAGGCAGAACTGCTCCAGCAGCACTGAGCCAGACACAAGCAGCAGCTGACAGGCCCCTCCTGCTTCCCTCACAGCAGCATAATCCCGGGTAGCTTGCAAGTTGCACATGAGGATACACACTTCCAACCTGACGGTGTGAAATGAGCCTCAGGCTGCTAACTGCCGAAAGTGAATGCAAATGGTCTTCAGCATCCTCTGTAAAACAGGATGGAGGGGTGTACTCATTCACTAGGAGGTACGCTGCTCCAGAAGCAGCCATCTCGGGCCCGCAGCCCAGGCCTTGCTGGGCACGTAGCAGCACAGACATTGCATTGTTGGCTCCAGGCCTCTGCTCACACCGAGCATGTCACCCTCCAGGAATGTAGTTGGCATCTTCTAGAGATTTAATTCATAAAAAGGGAGCTTAACAGGGAGAAAATATATAGTAGCTGAGAGTGCTTTAAGCACTAGACAAAGGACAGTGTTGATAAATGAAGGGGGAACCAGGGGACACGTTGACATTGTGGTAAAGGCACAGGATGACGTGTGCTGACCTGCAGCTGGGTGGCAACGTTTTGTGCACCTTCTTAAAAATTACTGGTTTTGCAAAGGATCAATGCTCTGTCTAGTGAGAGCTTGTGCATACTACAGAGTTGCCACAGGCTGTTGCAGTGTGGCCACGCTCACAGCCAGTTTCTGTGGCTCATTGAGTAGAAGACAGCAGCAGTTCCATTTCAGCCTGATGCTGGCTAACCCACTGAGAACTCCAGGTGCCTTTGGGATGCCTTCATACTTCCTTACAGAAGGTCAGTCTAAACACTGTTCACATTTGGAAGAAACCTGAATTTGATATTCAGTCTTTGAATTTACATATTCCTCTCTAGACACTGTATCTCCTG
Organism: Phasianus colchicus; assembly: GCF_987193195.1. NCBI lineage: Eukaryota > Metazoa > Chordata > Aves > Galliformes > Phasianidae > Phasianus > Phasianus colchicus. The sequence continues at coordinate 6,185,039 of NC_143449.1, forward strand.
TGCATCCATGGCAAGGCATGAAGCTGTTCCAAGTCCCGTTTTCCTTGTCACAAACTGGCATGTGCTGCCTATCCTATGGGGACACTAAAAGAAGCACTGACAGAGCTAAGGAAAAGGCATCTTTCATGAAACTTTTTGAGATGGTTCATATAAAAATACAATCAAACTCTGACATCTATATAGAGTTATTCAGGGATCTGCCATCCACAGAAGGGATCTGCCACCAGAAAGAATAAAATTCACCTAATTCCATAAGCCTGAGCCCAGTGATAACTGACCAATAAGCAACTAACCACTTCTATCACGAAGAACCTACCACCACATCACATCAAAGATAAGGGTGAGCACAGAAATACCCAGCCATCCCACTGCACACATTCAGAGCCTGAGCCCCACGTGCCAAAGGGGCATTCCCTTCTGCAGCACGGTCCCTGCCATAGAAAGGTTGGTCCATTTTTCCACCAAGCACAGAAATAAGTCTCAGGGCATTTTCATTGTCTTGGTCATGCAGGTACAGGAATACATCTAAAAGGCAATGCTGCCCTCTGTTATGTCTTCATGTGGCTGCACATGCACAACCAGCTACTCCCATCCCAGGCATTGAATCAGCTTCAATCAAATGAGATGGAACGAAGAAAGCAGAGCAGCCTTCTCCAAGCACCCTGTATTCTTCACGAGCTTTAGACAACTGGACGAGGTATTCTGCATTCACTAAGGGCAAACTAATCTGCTGTAAGTTATTGTAATTATTTCTAACCTTCATCCACTGCTTTTTTACTACATATATCAGATATTAAGATTTAAATAAAAATCAATATATTCACTTTGTCATTTGTATTAGTAACATCCAGTTTCAAGGATTAAAACCAGATGAAACCAACTGCAATGTTTGTTTAGAAGACAGACTGTGTTTTGCTTTACCTTTATTTTATATAAATATGTATATAAATATAAATATTTATTTATTTTGGTGTGTTATCTTTTTGGTGAATTCAGTACAGGAGTTTCAAGGCAATCATAAGTCCAATGTAATCATTCTGTATGAAACTGTATGAGAAATACTTCTAAAAATGGAAATGTACTAACAAAGTATTATCTTCAGATGCCCATTTTACAAAAATATGTGACAGAATTAACAGGAAATAAAGATTATTCCATACTCATACAAGGCATGACTCCAATGCTGGTAATCCAACTGACCACTGGCAATGCTGGTAATCAGATGTAGCTCTGCAAGTTCTTTTGTTGTGCTCAGCAGGAGTACTTACGTGGGCAAATACTGCTGGAATAGTAGGTATAGGTGGGAGCATCGGGGCTTCTCAGATTCAAAGGTTTATTATTAACAAAACACTCATTTGCTTTCACCCCACAAAGTGCTTTCAACTGAACAATCACACCACTAGTCGGAGAAAGGCATACATGCGATAAAAGAGAATGAAAAAACTCGCTGACGTGCTGATACATAGCTGATAAGAAAAACAAAAAGCCACTTGAAAAAAAAAATCCACACAGATGAGTTTTAGTTGAAGCCAGAAGCTGCGTCTGGTCTCTTTTCTCTCCAAACGTCAAGAAGATGTTTCCAACGATGCTGAAGATATTTCCAGTTCTAGCCACCCTTGCAGGTAAGAATAACAAACTAATTGAAATAATGCTGAAGTAAAAGAACTTGCTGCAGTAAGACAGCAGGTGACCCTGACTGGCAAACTAGGAGAACATTCAGGACTTACTTCTAGATGTAATGAAGATCATGGCTACACTGACGTCATTTTGTGGAAATCAGCAGGCTGACCCCTAGCTGGTAATAATTTTTTGCTCAAGCATGGAATTTTAGCTTTGGTAAACTAATACTTTGCTTTAGAGCTGAGAAGAGACAAAGGGCTCACACACACAGCACTTGGGTCCTTCATGGTTGGCTTTCTCACACTGGGCTTTTGTCTCCCATTTCCCAATATGCTGGGAAATGATGCCTTGTATCCACCCCATTTAGAACTTTTTGGGGGATGCTTAACTTAAGCATGCAAATAATCCTTTGGAATTCCATGAAGTTAAGTAAGTGAGGATATAATACCATGTGGAATCTAGGAACTATATGGTACACTAAAGATGGTATTTTATTACTGTTTCAAAGACAATGTATTGGGCTAAGCTCTATTTTTAATATATACAGAGGTGGACATTTTAAATCTGATGCTCCATGGAGATGAACAGCCTCCAATTTCACTAAAAAAATTAGAAGTTAGTGTCCACGGTTTCTTTTCAAGATGGAATTATCTATTTTGAAGCCAAATAAACATTTTAAATGGTTGCTTGTGGTGTTTCAGTGCTATCACTCTCACATGCAAGCCCCACAGATTTTTGCCTTAAAAATGAAGAGAAATTCAGCACTAGTACAAATACTTTGCCAGACAATGTGGTCTGTGCTGTAGCAAGGGAAATCACTGACAGGGTTTCTGTAGCAGTCAGGAAAAAATCAGCAATCTGGTATTTGCTTTGTTAACATTAAGAACTGCATGGGTCTGCAATGAAAGTGAATGATTCTCAATTAACAGCAGCCACTTTTCTTTAACAAGGAAATACTCTCACAGTAATGTTGAGTAAAAGACACAGACCAACTCTTTTTAACAATAAGTTATGCCTTGCTCTCACTTGCCTTTTGTAATGTGTAACTTCTTACTCACGCCCTTTTTTCATTGCAATCAAAAGGCCTGTATGTATGAAATGGGATTATAAATTTGAAACAGTGGATTAAACACGAAGACAAATTCTCATTAACTTCCGCAATGTAGAACAGGCTGGGCAGGTCCAGTTTGCTCCATTTTCAGTCACAAGCACCATCTTAGAATTAGTGGTGGCATTTCACAACCTTGCTGGACAAAGAAAGTTTTATTGGTTTTGGCCTTATATGTTTACTAGAACTAAGCAAGCCGTATGTGGTTATTCAAAACATGCAGCTTTATGGAAGCTGGAGTCACTTCTGTTAACTTCTCCTGGAAAATATCCGGTCTCTGTAGCACTCTTGGTTCCAGAATCAGAGTGATAAAGGCAGATGACCAGAAAATTGAAGTTTTAAGTAGAATGCCATTGTGTGGAAAGACAACAGCTCTTTTACAATGAAGAACAGAAAGTAAATGCATGTAACTGCAAGTATTATTGTGGCAAGAAACCATTATCTTCTGTCTGACTCCAATTGTTAAAGCCAAGATCAATGAGCTGAGACATCTAAAATAATACCGTATGGCTTTCATATTAGATTATAGTAAGGATTAAGGTATTGTGAACTCACATGACAAGAAGGACTTGGAGAAAGCACTGGGATCCCCTCCTTCTCCAAGGCGGGATCCACTCTGATTTAAATCAGTCTGCAACCACTCCTGTGAGGCTGTCTTCGTATATAATGTAAATGTTGCTGCAGTTTAAGCCTGCTAGTTTTCCTCCTAGCCACCTGCCATGGAAAGTAGATTACTGACTTCTTTCCAGTGAACTTTTAACACTTGATCCAGCAAACAAGGAAATCAGACCCGAAGAATTCAGACTCTAGGTAGAGGTAGGCTTGCATATTGCAGGAGCTGATGAATCTGTGATATTTCCATGGTTAAAAATGAAAAACAAACAAACAAAAAAAACCCTCCTTTCTTACACTGTTTTTTCTCATATGGGTTATAATTTGAGTAAAGTATTTTTTTGATGTTGCTGAAGGTTCTGCTTAAACTCTCAGAAGCAGTACCCTAACATTAAATGCACAGATATTCCATTAAGAGAAGGCTGTTGTCTATGTTTTGCCTTTATCACTGGCATATACAATATGCTTACACCAAAATTAGCCAACATGAATTTCTCACCTTGCCCACTGTACCAGGAAAAGCACCAAATACATATATTTTCCACCATGTCCAGAACATATTCTCCTTCAGAATCTCCAGACAGTAGCTCTAAAACTGGACTCAGCCATCCAGCAAAGACCTAACATTCAGACTTCAATTTTAACTGACAGCTCTAGCTTTGTTGCCATATGTCACCATTTCTAGTAACTTGAACAGAGGACAGAAACAGATAAATACTGTAGAACATCACTCAGTTCCTGTCATTAACACAGCTCTGTAGCCAAGACTGATGAGAACATTACAGAAAAGAGTTCATCAATTATGTTTGGTCCTTTTCTGTTTAGAGAATGACAGAAAAGGTTGATCAGGTTACCAGAGAATTTCTCACAACTCACATGATAAAAGCATTTCCAAAAAGCTCAGTTTGAAATTTGCAATATGAATATATTGGAAAACAAAGGGCTCCTGCAAGGAAGCTGTAAGAAACTTAAACAAAAGCAAAGGAGGTTGTGGTGAGGTGGAAGTCAGCCTATTATCCCCAGCAACAGCAATAGGACAAGACGTAACGGCCTTAATTTACACCCGGGGAGGTTTAGGTTAAATATTAGGAAAAAATTATTCTCAGAGTGGTGATTCATTGGAACAGGCTGCTCAGGGAGGTGGTAGAGTCACCGTCTCTGGAGGTGATCAAGAAGAGGGTTGATGTGGCACTGAGGATGTGGTTAGTGGGCATGTGAGGATGGGTTGCTGGTTGGACTGGATGATCTTTCTGGTCTTTTCCATTTTTAATGAGTCTATGATTCAAAGGAAATATCAAAAGGCAAATAGAGGAAAGCTGCTGGGCTGCAGCCTGGGGGAACCCAACAGTGCCACCGAGTCAGAGTCAATGTAAGAACACAAGAAGAAGGTAGCAGATGGTGAGCCATGAATAAAGATCAGATATCTGATGAATAAGTGCAAAAAAAGAAGGCAAGAAAGGTGTACAGGAGGCCTAGGGACAGCTGTGAACGAGAGTGTCAGGTTCAGGAGAGTGCTGAGCGCAGGGAGGCTGCCAGTGAGAAGACAAGTGTGTGCAGGTGGGAGCAAGCCTGCTTTGTGCTTTGCCAAAACAGTATTTGTTTTAAGGGGGCTTGCTATCGCTGATATATGCCCAGCAAGCCCAACAGGAGCTGTACTAAAAGCAGAGTGACAAACACCTCCAGGTTCCTTTGGCACAGCAGGGCCCTCCATGCAGCGCCCAGGCTGCCCCACTGCTGACTGACTGCTCATGTGCTCACTGCCCACAGGTCACGTCCACGGAGTTGTAGTGACTGTTCCTGAGAAGACAGTGAACGTCAAGAGCGGTGGGAACGCAACCCTTCTCTGCACCTACACGAGTTCTCAGCCGCTGGGAAACTTCTTCATCCAGTGGAGCTTTTACAGTGCCAAAGAGAGCCAATTGCACACCGTAAGATATTTATTTATCACTAATATAAAGTTCTTAAAAAATTATTACATTTTGTGCTGTTACCTTTACTGAAGACCCAGGAGGCAGGTAACATCCATGTTCCTGCATTTAAGATTGAGCTGCAGTGAAATTTAGGAGAGATGCACCAAGTCAGCCTTGGCTCCCACCTCCTTCTGGCTGCCTGAGCTCCTGCTGAAACTTAAGAGAAAGTGCCAAAGGGACTCGAATGTTGGACGCCTTGCTCCAAGCCACACAGTCAGCGTGATGGGGAGCCAAGTCCAGGTGTCCGACAATCACACAGGCGCTCCTGCCCTGGACCAGCTCCCTTTTCTCCTTTCTGGCAGATATTTCCTTCTATTGTGAGGGCTGTTTTCCTAGTGAGACGCCCTTGCCTATGACAACATGTTCCCCAACCAAGGGTCAGATACAGGCTCCTGGCTCAGCCGCCACTGCCACTACTAGGCAGCTCTGCATGGAGTGGTGCCAAACAACAGACTATTTGTGCAAAGCAAGCAGTCATAGCTTGGCTGGATTCCACAGGAATTTGTGCTAGCAGGAAATCTGCCGCATCAAGCTTGCGTTAGTGTTCTGCAGCATCCCACAAGTATCACTGTGGTAGCAGAACAAACATGGATCAAAGGCTCCTGCACTGCCTGAGGCCATGAGAGGCAGCAGAGCTGAAAAGTACTTCCCTGTAGCATGGTAGGAGGAAGTGCCAGCATGGAGACAGCATCAGAACAGTGAGGGAAACTGTGAACTGGACAGGTTCATGCTTAAACCACTGCTGAAACCTCCCATGTGGCTGTGAAGGCCTTGTAGAGCAGCCTGGTCTGCTTGAAAGGAGCCAGTGATGGGGTGTGTGACTTCCTATACACCACAACAGTGCCCAGAATTCAAGAGCTATGACTAAATCCAATGTTTTGTTGGGAAATGAATCCATGAATCTCACTCACAACATAGTATGCAGGCTGTGAGTTACCGTTAGCTCACCTAGGAAGGTGCTGAGCTCTCAGCAGCAGTTTCCCTTATAGGCAGAAATGCCTATAGAAGTGCTACTGCATCCTTGAAGACCGTGACTTTCCCCATGCTCTTGTGTCAGGCTTGTGTGTTTTAGACAATTAGTTCCTTTTCTTTCCCACTGTACTCATCTTATTGCTAACATTTGTTTACTAAAATTTCAGTCCTGTTTGTTGTTAACACCTGACAGTTGATATAAAGTTGACTTAGAAGACTGGCACAGTCCAAATTGATGATATTCCTGTTATCTTTAATAGTTTCTTAATAATATTATGTTAGGAGATTTGCCACCACTGATAGTTACACCTTCTATTCAGTTTATCAATCACAGCAGAATAAGACTGCATGTAATTTGCAGAATGTACAGTACTGAACAGCAATAGCAATTCAATATAAGACAACTGCTTACCTTCCTGCAGTATATCATAGCCACAGATAAAGACTGTATCAGAGATAAGTACAAGCAGTGAGCCCATCCCAAATTCTGACTCTAGCTGAATGCCAGCCAGATGCATTCACACCTTCCCTGACTAACTGTATGAATAGCTGTTACTCATCATTAGCTTTTTTCAAGTCAGAACTGTTTTCTTAAATAAAGAATTATTCATGAGATGGTGGTAGCTTCATTCCCCAAGTAAGTTGTATGTTGTATAATATATTATAATTTTGACCCAATACGTTGCATTATAAACTTTAGTCACTTGTTCAGGAGTGTATGTTCAGGGAAGTACAGCACCAGGGTAGGATTGAGCTCATATTCTCCAGGATCAGCTCAAGTCTTTGTGTTTACTTGCACTGAATTTTCTTTATTGCAAGACAAAAAACAAAATACATTTTCTGGTCACAGTGGAGAAAAAAGAGCACGGTGTAGCTCCAAGTATTTCAGAGGGAGCATAAAAGACAGTGTCAAGAGAACAAGGAGGGTAAAACTACTTGTAAACTATGGCCAACAATGAAAAAATATCCCCTGAGGAATGTAATTGTAAAATATTGTGGGTGGTTCAGAAAATGCTCAACAAGAGTTAACTGACATGAGGCTACTGTCGGGGACACCTTGTGGGTCAGCCTCTGCAGTACTCCCAGGTTTAGCAGCTCCCACTGAAGTCATTGGAAAAGCTGTGCCTATAAGGGCTTAAAAAATCACTACTGGGAAAAATGACATCTGTTTTTCTCCCTGTTTGAAATGAATTTCATGGTAAATTCACTTTTGCAATGCAGTACATGCACACTGGTAACACATGATCTGCATTTTTGTTAAATAAAGTCAATACAACATGGAAAGGTAATGGGTTAGTGGCTAAGACCATTCTCCAAGAAGACAGAGGCAAACCATCCGTTACCTGCAGTGCTCATTCTCAACTCATACATTCAGCTTCACAATGCTTTGAGCAACCTGCTCAGCCCTTTGATCTTATATCTTTTTACAAGAACGTGATAATTCCTTTGCATTTGGAACTTATTCGCAGGGAAATTCATCATGTTAATACAAACACTGGTAAGAAAGTATTGTGACTGCTTGTGGAGTACACCCAATTAGGGAAATTAAAAAACAATCTCTGTTTCTTCAAACCTGGCTTTACCCTGGCTGCTTAGTATGCAGCTGAAGTTAAGTTTCATGGTTTGTTTCAAACAGGAAATATATGCACGACAATAGGAGAGATTGCCAGCTTTGCCTCACATTGCTTAAAGAATACTAAAATGTAAGGTAAAAATATATTCAGTATGCTGATGTGCTGACAAAAACATGCTGGCACTATAGTTTACTAATTACCAGAATAGTAGCTTGCATTTTAAGTCAGATTATAATAATAATTCAGATTATTCTAAAATGTCAGCAATAAATAAACACTTCTTTACAAATAGCATCAACTTTTCCCTGAAAAGTTTGTTGAAAATTCTGCTTGCATTAAAAATTGGCCTTTTTCAACAACAACATAAAAATGGATAACATTTCCATTTTTTACAGATGAGAATTTCTGCCAAATATTCTAAAGATAGAAAATTTACATATTTTCAAAAAACAACAACAGAAAATACTTCTTAATCCACCTCCTACAATTCTAAATATTCCCAACATCTTACTAAATGTTAGCTGTCTTGATGACTCCATTATTCACATGACTGGTATAAACAGAATTAATGGGTGAGAGGCATTTTTCATAAGAAATACAAGGAAAAGAAATCTTCATTCCTATAAATAATGTTCATTTACATAATTGGGAATATGACTATTTCTCCTTACAGTGGCAGCACATAACAGAAGAAAGTCTGATGAATGCTAGGATTAAGGCAAATTTATGTCATTTAGATGCTTTTAGCTTGTAACATCAATGAAGGTGAGCCTTAGAGCCTTCGATTTTAGTACACAGTAAGTACCAAGCCCACAGGTATTCTTTTTAAAGGGAATGTTAGTATTTAACACTAACATGCTATAGCCATGTTATAGATTTTGCAGGATGCTGAGATATGTAAGCTCAAGTACTGTTCTGCCTTGAATAGAGGAATAAGGTCGGTGTTAGGACTGGTGCCAGTGTTAATTTAATGCAGGAGAGTATTCAGCAGCAGATATTACCTTGCTTGAAGACAAGACAGTGCTGCTCATTAGTTCACAGACCTGGTGCTCCCCAGCACTTGCTCTACAAAGCTGGCTGGTGTGCTTTGCTGTTTGTTGTGGTGTCTGCACATCCTGCTCCCTTTGCCCACCTTACATGACGCTGGCACAGGTGCTCAGCACTTAAAAGCTGTGGCAGTTACACGTGAGAGGATGAGATACCGCAAACAGACGGTATGGTGAGAAGGGAGGCAGCGAGCAGGGGAATAGCAGGTGTTCACTGTGCTGGTTTTAAGACTGCAGCTATATTTAAGTGTGTGAATAGAAATCTTTTTGCTCATTGGAGCCTAATTCTGCTGAGAAGTTTCTCCAGTAAAGAAACTAAATAATGTAAATATAACTAATGCAAAATAGGATGCCACGTGTATTTTTAACTTCTTTCTCTTGCCATTTACACCTTAGCAATATGTCTTTTTTAATAATGAATTTAATTTTTAAATAAGAATACCCAGCCAAGGCTCTTGAGCTTTCCAAACACTGAACTCTCCCTGCCTGACCTATAGACAACCTGAAGCAAAAGCTCCTTGTTCTGCTCACCCAGGGTAACAGTGTACAGCACAGCCTGGCCTGCTTCCTGTGGTAGGGTCTCAGCTCCTGCTAATGTCTGCATCTGTTTTTCATGCTATGCTCTGAGTCATTTGGCTGGCCTCGGTGTAAAGCAGCTAAATAAATGTTTGAAAGACTGAGACTTCTGTTGACTTTGCAAAGGCGAGGCTGCAGCCTTGCAAACCTAAATATAACTCCTGAACCCAACCTGCTCACACCTTGAACCTCCAGCCCAGGCCACCCACAGTCCAAGTGGAATTATCACAGATATGTGGCTGCCCAACCTATGAATAGTACTGATGGAAATGTTAGGTTCGCTACAGGAGTAAAAGAAATGAAAGATTGTTATTTGTAAGAGGCACAGCTTCAGTTAATTGTGAAAAGGGGAACAAAGACCGCTTGTCAGTGTCAGTGTCGGAGCAGTCAGAGCAGTTCCCTGTGTGTCACTGGGATCACTGGGACTGCCTGCGGCTCTCCTGGTGCTGGGGTGAATGAACTGATCCTCTGAAGCAGGCAACAGAACACAGAAAGTGGAAACAAGTGGAAAATGATCAGGTTGCAATCCATTTGTTTGGAGCAAATATTAGACTTCAGTCTTAGTTTGCCCAGTTTTAGGTAAAACTCAGAAATAGGATGATGTTGCATCCCAGTCCGCTACTGAGGGCACCTTGCCCTTATGAGTGGTGCCACTGCCTTGTGGGGGCTGTGCAGAAACCAGGTGCTTACGCTTTGGGGGAACACTTACAGTCTCATTTAACTCTCAGACCAGCCCATTTTTGCTCAAATACAGCCTTCCCCGTGTCATGGTATTCTGAGTATGGATGAAAAATCTATCAGTCAATGTCAAAAGATGGTGTATGTGACAGATGCGCGGGGAAGATGTAGCTGGAGATACAAGGTAAGAAAAAAGTCCCCACAATCTTAAGAAAAAAAAATATCTAAACAGCTTCTGCTACATTAACACTGCTATAAAAACTTGTAATCATGCTCTATATTTAAATCCAAAAACCAGCACATGACTGAGATAAGTTGAATCAGACACACCGTTCCGAATTCTTAACTCACGCTATGTTTTATTGCATTTTCCTCTATCAAAATTTTTTTGGATTCTTTTTCCTCCGGCTATTCTAGGTGGCTGAATTTGTACACGATCCTTCAGGAATATTCTATCCAAAGCATATCTTATTGGCATGTCCACATGGGTTGAATGTGAACAAGTCTGAATAGCCCAAATTTGGAGCTAGATATTTACATAGCATAAGTAAACATTCATCCTGGATCCCCTTTCTAGAAAGTAACATCTTGAAAAATAATGTACAGAGAGGAACACGAAGCTGCCTGCTGATGTGGCTTCATCCCAGCCACTGGCTGGCCATCTCCCAGCCTTAATCCATTCCAAATCCTTTGACTGAGTGGGATTCCTGTCTCACAGGGTACAACCCAAAGTAAATCGAGGTCTTAATAACTGCCAAAGAGCAGTTACACCAAATGCACTATGAAAGCATGTTTGCGCCTGATACACTGTAGGAATTTCTCACTAATAGTTCAGCCACAAGAATGAAACTGTGAGAACACGAAAGAGATGATCCCCAAGAGTATTTTGTGCCAGTTAAAGCTGCTCAGTGATCAATTCTTTTAAGTCTTCTGACTTCATTCCTTTACTCTTCTACCAATGTGCAACTGCAGCAAGAGGCATCTAGTCATCTTTAATTTCTCAAGCAAAATTCCCAATAATATAGGGCAGTATATCCCTGCTGCAGAAGGGCAATATCAGTTTCAATACAAATATGTAAAAAGAAGCTGTGGATGAGAAAAGGCATTTGGGGCCACATTTAGTCACATGACATACGTCAAAGAAACCAATGTATGTACGTGGGGATTTGCTTTCTTATCTGCCAAGTTCAGAATCTGAGCCTTGGGCTTTAATTAACACTTTGAGTGTGCAGCATTTGCTCTCTAATTAGATGGTAGGATGCTTGAGGGAGTGCTGAACACATTTTTTTCCCATGTTGTTATTTTTTAAATTCTGTCTGTACTCAGAATTCAGGAAGATGATGGTATCTAACTGGTAAAGTTGTTAATATCTCCCTCTGCATTTATTGGTAAGAAAGGGTTCAACGGTTCTTTTTATGGTTGCTTGAGAAACCTCCAAACAGAAAATGATATGACATAGTGATAGGGCCCGAATGCTTCTAAATGCCTGAGCTTCACAGCTCTCCAGGCAAGGACAGTGAATCATAATGAGATGCTGAATACACCAGGCGAAGGAAATGTCATTAGACAGGATGCTAGAGCTTTGTATCTGTTGGTGGGAGAAAGCAAGAAGGGGCTGGAGGGGGGGAAGATAGGTATTAGAATGGACGTCATGTCCTCAGACTGCTTCACAGTCAGGAAATCAAGGATACTGTGGAGATTAAGTGGGACATTTTGTAATGCATCTTCAGCTGTACCTCTTTTTACAGATTTGACATCCAGATGTACTAGACAAAACAGCAATGTGATGTGAAGGCACTAGCAGATGGGGAGGTGGGAGGAATATTACACTGGAAATTGTGAATTAGTCCATCCAAAGATATTTGAAAGACATATTTACACTATTCTAGTACCTGTTTGTCCAGCCCCAGAAAGAGAGAGGAAGCAGATGGAGGCGTGTTTTTTCTAATTTACTGCCTGATTTTTCACATATGCCCTCAACTCCCCAGGGAGTAAGATTGTTCTAGGGGAGCTGTATAAAGAAAACCTGGAGGTGGGTTCCTTGTTCTCTGCCAAACATCTGGCAGCTTTTGAAAAGCTGCAACTCAGCATCAGTATTGCCAGTTGCTTCCTCTTTAGGCAAGGACTTTCTTCACCATCACACAAGAAGAGGAACAGCCTTCCCACAACTCAGGCTAAAGTAAAAGAAAATAATGTATGAGTTCAGGCACCAGATCCTTCTGCATTTGGGACACAAACTATCTTGTCTCCAGCACCTGGAGGGCATGAACGTTACCATGATTTTCTTCCCAAATAACACGATCATTTCCACTTCCCTGTTCTTTCTGTAATCCATATTCCCCAAACACAAATAATTCAACTGTTTTGGAAATCTATGAGCCTGAATCCATCTTCTAGATGTATCAGAGAAATGTAAAGTAACTGCCACTGCCTTGGAAATCCAGGTAGGGTGGATGCTGATACTAGTGGTGGTAGGCAAAGCCTTGCCCACAAGTTTTACAGAACAAACTGCAGTCCTTTGTAAGATCAAGGAGACTTTCCCAACTGCTCAGCTGTTTTGCAGAAATGGGAGTTTCAGACTGTGGAGTTATTAGGGACAACAATTCTAGGAGTGATAATCTTGGCTTTTTTGTGTGTGTGTGTGTGTGTGTGTGTGTGTGTGTGTATGTCAGTTCTTTGATTAGTCATCCCAGGCAGCTGTTCCCATGAAATGTGAAAAGGCATCATTATATAAAAACTTGCATGAGCAAGCTAGCTGGTAATTGGAAGTAAGAACCATTGCTACATCCTCAATATTGTTTTTACTCTGGTAAATTATCATCTTCACTAGAGCTACTCATTATTTGCTTAAGAACAAAAAAGTGCTCTTTTTTTTTTCAGAGAATACTGAAGATTTCCTTAATATTTTTTCTTTTTTTACATTCAAGATGCTGGATTTTAAACATACTTATTACACCATTACAAAAAGGTCTCTGGCAAAAGACTATCATTGACTACACTGATACTTTTTGCATACAGACTTTTCAGGAATGTTTTAGGTACAGTGGAAAGAAATATTGATGAGATGTGTGTTTCTCAGAAGGGACATCAGTTGTTAAAAAAAAAAAAAGTCTTCTGTATCTTCAACAGAAAACCAGTTTTTGACTTTTGAAATGGAATAAATACGTTTTAAAGAGTTTTTTATTGCAGCTTTTTGAGAGGCACAAACATAAGCTTTTAAACAACACTACAAAAACTTTTGATACAAGGTTTTGAAATACTTATTTTGAGTGTATTGTTTGAAATGGGCATTCACAGCCAATTAACTGAAGCATGCTCCTCTCAAATGAAATTTCCTGTGTACACAATCCAATCTTACCTCTGGGACGAGATATACACTCAGTAATTAATCACAACATTACTCAGCCTTTTTGGTGTTTACCACCTTCCTTCAAGCAATGGACTCCAGGGCTATTAAGATAAGCATCATGCAGGAGCAGAAGAATAGAGAATAGGCAGGAGCCTGCAGGGGAACTGAGTGCATTTCCTTATGAAGTGCAACTACGCTTATATTCATAGTTTAAGAAAATCCTAAAACAGAAAGATTTGGTTTAAACCCATGAAGAAAATAAATATTCTCTGCTGTGTGGACACTTGCTTCAGACTTAACAGTGTACACAAAATATTCTCTGCATGAATTCAGAAAAGACCACCACACAGGATTAATTTTGCAGCATATTATATAAGGGCTGAGATATGTATTTCACCCTGACTTCAGATGAAGCAAACCACACTCACTCAGCACTTGCTTCTGTGATGTTCACTGGCATGCCCTGACTGCATTTAAGGCCCACAGTGCCAGTCCTGTTTAGCAGAAACATGTGCTGTAGGTGGGCTGGCATGCAACGGGCAGTTTCTGTTACTGTTTACTCTCATATAAATCCCAATCACTCTGAGGGAGACTGAAGAGAATTTAGCCCCTTTTTCAATAGAAAAGCCCTATGAAATGTGATAGTGGGCCTGCCTCTCCTCTCAAGCTGCTGCAAGTCACACAATACTTAAAATTTAAGCCATTTTACAGCTTAGTTTCACAGTAGTGTGAAGCTAATGGAAGCTGCTTCCCTTACCCTGCTGAAAAGGACAACACATCTTTGATTGAGAGGAGATGCAAATCCATCATAGCTGAGATTTATGGAGTTTAACAGAAGCTTAAAATTAGAAGTTGCAATTCTTGTAATTTCAAACTCATGAATCAGGCAGTGTTCAATACTCGGTTGCCACCTGTATTAGAATAAACAGGAAGAGAGAAGTGTAACCAATGGCTTTTTTAAATTACAGGTAGATCTGTTTTCTGATGAGTGATTTGTTTAAAGCAAATTCCTAATTTTGAACTGCCCCTCTTTCTTAAATCCTAGGCTGTCCATCCAGTCTTCAATTTTGCATTAGATAGTGCTGTGCTAGCATTAGAACTCTTATCCTTCCTCCCTGCAACACCACTTTCCCACATTTTATTAATGCACACAGTAGTTTGGCTTTGGTATTCAGAGCCCTGCATCAATTGTACCTGGTGTTTGCAATTCTGTGGTTGGGAAAGATCAACTCTTGTTGGAAAGTGGACCAAACTGCACTTGAGATGTGGCCAAGCTGTAGTACTGAGACTGTTGGTCCTATGCAGTCTGGGTTTTGACCTTCATTTGAAAACTTTATCATTGCATACACCAGCCATGTTCTGGCAGTTTTAGGGTGTAGCTTGCCTTAAGCTAATAAAGGTTTCCAGATAACATTGCTTAAAGATTTCAGTCAACACTTTATCGGGGTGGATAAATAGAATTAAGAGTAAGTATTCTTAATTCAAAATGCAATCAGTTGATCTGCAAAGTAAAGCAAATTACATTCTTGACTGCGGATTTACAGTGTCCCTACTGGCAGGAAGCTTTGACAAAAAAGAACTTTGATACCACTGAAGCGGGAATGATATTTTACACCAGTTTGTGAAGCTTTTTCCAACAAGTATTTTCCAACTATTTGCATGATAAACGTATTGTCAGTCCAACTTTCATAAATATATTTACACTGCTGATTTTGGAATACTGTCAGTAGGACAAATGTTAGATCTATTTGAGTACCGACCTGTAATTCTGTGTAATTACCACTTACCAGTGTGAGAAAATGGCTGAGTGTCCTTGAAACATTCAATTTGCCTAGACAATGGAGTTTGTGCACTAGGGAGTACATGGCTTATCCCAAGTCCTATCACGTATATACAATACTACTACTGACATCTGAGAAAAAAACAATTAATCCCACAGTTCCAAGCTTTGTTCTTTCAGATCTCAGTTTCACAGGCAAACTCATCAGGTGGTTGTGCACGCACTCCGTGAGTACTATTATTTTTACTCTAGAGCAAATGAGGTATCATGGCTTGAGGCCCAAGGCTCAAAATATCAGTCTCCACAAGGAACACTACCTCTCCTTTCAGTCAACAGATGTGGTCTTCCAAGCTTACAAATCCAATTCTATTCCCACAGCGCTGTTAAGTACAATTAATGCTACCAAAGTCTGTGAAATCAGTCAACATCAAAGAGCAAATGATAGTTAGGGAGGAAAAGTAGCATTCCTTAGAGGCATTTCTCTTTACTGTGCCTACAACTCTGCAGAAGTTTCCTACTGGTTAGTAGAAGGGGAAATTCTTGATCTCAAATAGGTATCACTTCAGGCACTGAAGCCACCAGCTATTCTTGACTTCCATCTGTGGAATAAACTCAAAAAAACCAACAGGATAGGTCACGATACTGGCTCCAACCCTGATTACACAAACGAGGAGAACAGCATGGCTGCTCTAATAGCACGTGTGGTTATTCTTTTGGTGTTCTTGTACTGCATTTTTATTGCTTTCAGATCTACTGCAAACAGATCAGGCATCTTGTTTGCTTAGACCTATGCTGTGTGAATTCAGTTCTCTGTTTGCTAGCTTTTGTATTTGGAAAGCTCTGCAGCCACTTTTTGCAATGCGGGTCCATTCCTGTCATACTCTACTAAGCTGCTTATTAACAGTATCACAAATGATCACTGCTTTAATTAGTGCCACTATTAATTGTGCATAACATCGCATTCTTACAGCTTTGTCATATGATGATCAATGACCTCACCTTTGTTCCTGCAAACATACAAGACCTAAGTATGAACAGAAAATCAGCTACTGTCCATTCACATGACTAAAATAACGCCTGTTCTGAAAAGCTTGCTCCATAAAAAACATTAGAAAT
The DNA here is from genome assembly GCF_987193195.1 of Phasianus colchicus. Classification (NCBI taxonomy): domain Eukaryota; kingdom Metazoa; phylum Chordata; class Aves; order Galliformes; family Phasianidae; genus Phasianus; species Phasianus colchicus. The sequence goes on from NC_143449.1 coordinate 6,201,440, forward strand.
ATATATTCAAATGTACCATGTTTTCATCTCTTTCTCTGAAGAGGGTGCGAGAAAGGGGGGTCACCTTGCTTGACTCAATGAGAAATCAACCACTGTCCTGTTATGAGTAGCAAAAGGACAGTAAAATCTCTTGTTATTAAACTAACAGCTTGTTTTGTACCACAGATCTACTATTATTCAGAAGGACAGTCTTATTCCTATGGAGAGTTTAAGGACAGGATCACAGCTTCAACAAGTCCCGGGAACGCATCAATAACGATCTCCAACATGCAGCCCTCAGACACTGGTTCCTACACCTGCGAAGTTTTCAGCCCCCAGGATGGTGCTGGACAGAGTCAAAAATCAGTGATTGTCAATGTGCTGGGTAGGTAGCTTTCCTGTGTGCTGCTGTGTTGTACTTTCCCTGCCTTTTTACAAGAACTGAGCTCACGTCACAGCAGCAGGGGGAATAACAGAGTAGTGATAAACAAGGCCCATGATGCAGAAAAAGGGCTCATTTATGTATTGACGCAGTTTTGCTCGGAGGCTTTGGAGGCAGAGAGAGCTTGTGGTGCCATCTAGCTTCCAGACAAAGCAGATCTCGTCTGATCCCACTCACAGCTGTGTTTACTTGGCCTACAGTAAAATCCCATTCTCCCACAAGAGGCCTTTATATTCATCCTCTCCAAAAGCTACCTAAACAGGTAGCTGGAACTACCCAACTTCACTGGATTTGTGATGTTGGAAAAGAAGGGATACTGTTTCATTAAAATAAGCCCTTCTAGCCATAAGTGACAACTCCCCTGGGAAGCCACTGCTTTCAGCATAACCCAGGCCCAGCAAAGACAACACGGACTGAGGTCTAATGGCTGTGATGTCCTGTGTGAATGTGGGACAGGCAGCAGGACAGCCCAAGGGTTCTACTCCACCCTGTACTCCAGAAGCTCTAGAAACTCAGTATATGTTGAACGGAAATATGATTAAATCTATTTTGAATTGAAGAAAACAGCAGTTCAGCCATGAGCAGGCTGCACAGAAGATGGAAAAAGAAGTGGAATGAGGTATTTTTCTTCCTAGTAAGAGAAAAGTTTGCCCTAGCCCCATCTAACCATTGCTTTTGTACTAAGAATTCATACCTGATGGCAGCTACAAATCATAGCCGTATGCAAGCAAACTCAATATGATTTACCTATCTGCCATGGATAAGGCAAAGACACGTGTAAATCCAACCTCTGACAGTCACGTTTTCAAAGTACAATTACTAATCCTCATCTAAAATTCCCTGAAGAGTAAATCCCAGAACAATTAAGAAACCATACTATTCACATAAAAATTCATTTACGCACATAAAATTTCGCTATGTTCATTGCTTGTATAGTTCCACTGATGTCACTCTAAAGAACTACAACAGCACATCTAGATGTAGGAAATGGAAAATTATAGCTCTAAGTAAAAGTATATCTTTTGTGTATAAAGTGAGAAAACAGTATCCAAATAGATTTTTTTTTCTTTTTTTTTATTTATTTATTTCCTCCAAACCACAGGACACTGAAGTATCAGGCCTGACCCTCACCTTTTAGATAGAAAAGCTCCTGTGGCCCTACAGGAAATGATGCTATGTGGCAGAAAATGATACATGATGAATAGTGACTGACTCATCATAAGTAGTTGATAGTTTTCATCACCTCCATAACAGAACTTAGCATGTAAAAGGAAGACTAGAAATAGTACTAGGCTATGTATATATATTTAGTATATTTAGTATGACTCAAATCTTTATAGATCTCTCGGCTAGATCTATAAATAAGCTTACGGTCTCAGGTGAAAATCTGTAACTGGGGTTCAGTTCTTTACTGCAGCAGCACAAGAACAGGTCTCAATGTGGAAACCGCAGCCCTGGCTGTATACTCATATGTCATTCTCATTGTTATTTTACAGTCAAACCCTCAAAGCCTTTCTGCAAAATAGAAGGAACGCCTGAAAAAGGCCATCTGATCTACCTCTTATGCAAGTGTGACCAAGGATTGCCTCACCCCACCTACCGCTGGTACAAAGTAGATGAGAACACCCTCACGCTGGTGACTGAGCACTTCAGTACGTAACTACAGGACTACCACACCGTGTTCAGGAGCAGGAGTTTCATAGGACCAGCTAGGACTTCACACATTTTGCATCATATAGGATAGTGAAACGTATCTCTCTTCTGATGCTCAGTACCACAAACTCCTATTTTTACTTACTCAAATTGACTGATAGCTGTCACAAAGACCTAATTTTTTTGTTCTCTCCTTTTTTTCCTATTTGTTTTAATAAAAAATGTGGCATGTTGAAGTGTCATCTATACCATTGCATTGAATTGTTAAAATGGGAGAAATATTTATACCATTACATCTCTCTTCCCTTGAAAGTCTGAATGAGTGTACATTCAAAACAAGTCAAATTGTCAATCAGTTGCTAAGACTTTCAATTCTGAAAGTCTTCAGTACCCATTATCTTTTCATTTATGAAATTATACCGGCAATATTATCTATTTACAGAGTACTACAGATGTATTTACACAGTAGGGACATACTTCTTACATTCTAATACACTCCTGCAGAATCTACTATAGTAATTTTCAAGGATGGTACGAGTTTTTGATTTAAAGACTATTAGAAAAGCGAATGAAGGAAGGAATAATATTTTCCACCTCTTAACAGCTCTCAGAATTACCATAGCCATAGATGACCATTTGCCTCTGAAGTATATGAATGGCAATCTGTACCTGTTCTCTTTCATCACAGATCCAGACACTGGCATTCTGTACATTGGCAATCTCACTACCTTTGAAACAGGACATTACCGATGCATAGCCAGCAACATCATGGGGAACAGTACTTGTGAGCTCGACCTAACTTCTATGCGTAAGTGAAAGTAATCCCTTATACGATGTACATGTAACATGCTGCAGAAAAAATGCTGCAATATCCTTAAAATAAAGATTTTCGGCAATACAAACAGTGGGGGCATTGGAGAGCAATGGTCAGCCACAGTTGTGCGTAGATTTTTCATGTAACTAGTAACAGTAGATTAGTACATTTATGTATGTATGTATAAATAACCATGAGATATGTCCCCAGAATGGGTGCTCAATCATTCAGGGGTCTATAACATGAAAATGGTAAGTCAGAGCTAGCAGCTGTACTGGAGACAGAAGGTTTTTAGGGTTCACAAACAATCAGAGCACGCATTTTGTATCTCAGCTGAACAACTGTGATAAAGACAACCTCCATTTCAGAATTTATTTGAAAAGACTGAAGAGCAAAGACTTTCCAACTACTGCCAAGGTTAACAGCCCAATATTTTTCTTAGCCAGTCATAAATACGGGGTTTTCTGAGGGTAAGGAGCTAACTATCAAGAAGAGAGGCAGTGGAGACCATAAAAGCACAGTTCTCTCTTTCCTAGAGCATCTTTGGTCTCCTCAAAAAACATTTTAGTCTTTAGCCTGTCAGACTGAGTGCCTTCTTTCTGCTGTAGGCTCCTCCACTAAAATTCTATAGGATTTTGCTGTAAAATTCAAGTAATCTTTCTTTATCTTTTTAAAATTCTCTCCCCCCTCCCCCCAGATTCTGACGGTAATATTGTTGCTGGAGCATTAATTGGAGCAATTTTGGCAGCTGTTCTCATTTGCGCTGTCGTCTGGGTCTTAACCAAGAAAGCAAAGAAAAAGAAGTCATCAAGTAATGAAATGCAGTAAGAATTTGCTTGTTTAATTTTAAGACAATTATTTCTGTAAAGTACTGCTGATAAACCAGAGCTAAGGTAAAACATAAGTATTGTAAATATTTATAGAAAAGTAAATAATACAATGCTTGGGAAAACTTCCAAAGTAAGATTTTTATTTATTTATTTATTTATTTATTTATTTATTTTTATGACCTCTAAACTGTTGCTCTTGTAACACAGGTTACCATTACCCTCTTCCTTGTTTACATGCAGTTACCATATAGCAGTTCCTAAAATAGTGATTTAGATGTTTTTAAACAAAACAAGTTGGAAAATTTGGAAAAATGGTATTTAAAATGTAAAAGTTAATGGTGGTTGTTAATAGTGGGTGGATGAAATAATAAAAAAGGAATAGCAAGTAAGGGTTTTCTCAGCAAACTGACTGACTGACTACTAGATATGAGTATGGGCTATGGGACGCATGCTGAAGATGCTCTAAGGAGATACTCAGATGGAAGCAGACACAAAGGTTTAGGAACAGAATGAAGCACAGAATGTCCATTTTGATCCTGCCCTGGTGCTGATTTTTCCTGTGCTTTAGTCACCCATTTGTCTCTTAAATTGCCAAATCTTCAGGATAAAGATAATTTCATATGCTATACAAGCTGTATTTAGCCCCATGATGTTAAATGCTAAACACACACAGCTGAGCCTGGAAAGACTGTCATCTGGACACTGCCCTGTAGCAGAGGTCTCAGACTTCCTATGGGGACTGTTGCTAACCCAGACCAGTGGCCAGTTGCTCAATCACGTACATCATTTCTGCTTTGAACTGAAGCTGCTTTACCATATAGATTTGTGCTTGAATTCTACTCTACGTTGAATTAATCCACTTGTATCTAATGTTTTTCACATGTGAAAGTACTTAAATATTGAAAGTTGTATTGTTTTCATGAGGTGAATGGAATTTATTTGTTACTAAAAATATTTTTCTAGATGTCAGTCTCTTCATAGCTTTTTTTATGCATTTCAATGGAACCACAGATCTGCATGCTATTTCCCTGAAAGCTCACATTAACCAGTATGTTTTGCTACCCTTTCTAAGACACTGTCCAACAGCATTCAGTTTCTCATTCTCTTTTCATGACCTGGCAGTTAAGCAAAGAAATTTTTTTTTTTTTTCTAATAGCGTAACTGTTAAAACTAGTGATGCAGACCACTAGAACTGTCAGTCTTAGCAGTGATTTTATAGTTTCTCAGGTGCTCTCATGAAAGAGTAATAATAATATGGGGGCTACTGTTAAGATGAAAAAGCTACAAAGATTCATTCTTTCAAAAGACTCTAGTGTAGGCAGGACATCAATATATGAAATCACAATCCTCCTCCTGTCTTCCTGCAGAGTAATGGCCCAGAAACAATCCAATGCAGAGTATGCTCAGGTACCTAATGAAGAAAATACACCAGCAACCACAGTTCTACCAAGCAACGTGACAAACGAACAACCTAGTGCTGATGAAGCAGCAGCATCTGAAACACTGGAAAATGATGAGAAGCACGAAATGCAACAAGAAGAAACAGCCTGAAGTTCATTTTAATACAGTTTTCCTCATTGGCTTTGGATCACATTATTAAAAAAAAAAAAAATCAACAACAAAAAACATCACTGAATTAACATAGCATTGTAGCTAAACTCATTTGTATTGTGAACCACTGGACTGGAGATTGAAAAGGATGGTACAGACATACTTCATGAATAGCAGATTTGGCCTTTAATGTGGTTATTTATTATCTAGTTATAGATATTATAACTAGATAACTTATTATAACTTATTATCTAGTTCAACATAGATGTAATTACAAAAAGGCTACCATCTGCAATCATCAAATATAGTTTGCAAAGCTAATCAGAAAATGATCTCAATCTTTGGAGAAAGTAAGAACTTCCAGTCAACTAAAAGGAAAAGCTGTGTGTGTCCATACAGTTCTGAATCACAGCAGCCTTCTCCACACAGTGTTTCCTGTGCACAGAGATCCACCATCACAGCCATTACATTGCTGTGTTTAAAAGATCTGGTTTTGTACTTCAGAAGTACAATCAAGCTTCATCAGAGTGCAAAAACAGATTTAAAGACTTGAACCACTGAAATCTTCTAAGTCTGAATTCCACCTGAAGTTTAAAAAAAAAAAAAAAGTCAGGGAAACTTTTACTGTGTTACCAAACATGGGGTACTACTATGTCAGCAATGACCTTCTGACTCTAAGGTTCCCAAGACTTCAGTGTTCCTTAGTTGTGCTTTTCAGCAGTTCTGGTTTTCAGTTTAATGGAGTTAGCAATTGGGTACCCACTTCAGATCTCAGCTGACTGGTTTCCAGACAATGGGAGCTGGAAACTCAGATCCTTTATCAAGTCTAGGCACACAGAGTAGCAGATTTCCCATGAAAAGCAGATGTGTCTGCTTTCAAACCTCAGAAATGAATACTGCCACCTATAAACACATCAGCTTCCTTTGCCTGATAGGACTTAACAAGATGATCATGCTACTACTCTTCTGATCTCTTTAGCCCAGTATAACTTTGTCCATTTTCTGTAGGTAAAAGCTTCAGGAGGAATGGTAAATAGCACATCACAAGGACAGACAACAGCTGAGTGGTGAGCTCTCGTGGAAAAAACAGTTGATCCATAAACACTGGCCACTTGTCTAGCAATGGAGACAACCTCCTCTCTCTGGGCTTACTTTCAATCCTGTTCAGTTCTTCCAAAGGGCAAAGCAACCTGCTTCCAGAAGAGCTGGAGGACAAAGGGATTCCGGTTCACGTCTGTTCAAGGAACGGACACTCAGACTCAGCAGCTCCCTTATGTTCTACATGAGGCAGATACTCCTTGAAATAAGGAGACGCTGCTTTCAGTTTTGTGCACTGCAGAGAAACATATCTGACTGAGGGATCTGCTGTGTTTGGGAAATTAAGTCTCATATAGGATCTACTACTCATAAATCCTCTGGTGACTGTTCCTGTAACATTAGTTATATGCCTCATTCATCTTTCAAATAGATGATATAAAGATATAACTATGCTAAAATTTTCAAGTTCAGTTACTACAGCTGAGTACTTTCACCAACATGTAAGGCATGAGGTCCTACTGAAGATTCAGGTCGAATCATAAAACCTAACTGTATTCATTGCTCTTTCTACACAGTTTTGTAGCTTTCAAGATACATGTCTTCCAGCCTTTAGCCTCATTCTAGAGAATGAAAGCACTTACAACATTCTGGTAACACTGTTTTAGCTAAGAACTGCTCCTGACAGAATGCACATCAAACCCTTACTCACACCAACACTGCCTCATTCTATAAGCGGATCTATACCCTCATTTTTCTCCAAAATATCCAGCCTAAACCACAACCTGTATACATGCTTCTTCTTAATCAGGCGCTTCTTTTATTAAATCTCAGATTTTACTAAGCAAAATCTGCAAACTCTAACCATGCAATTAGCTTTAGAGGCTTAATTAGTATTTTTAGATTCACAGCTGAGTAGTTTCATAGGCATGCAACCTGTCCCTGAGCATGATCAGTAACAGCAAGAGTGCCAATTGGGTGCCATTTCTTACCAATAATGATGCTTAATGAGATAATTCAAATGAATGATTGGTCCAAGGAAGCCCACTACTTGGCTGATGCTGGCATTAATTTTAAATAGCTTTTTCTCAGATGCTCAAAGGCCTTTTTCTACTCTTGCCTTTCATGGACAAATACACACAACTCTCTTCATAGCTGTGCTAGTTCTAAAGTAATCTCCTGCACTGTGTCAATTATATTTTTCTTACTGTAATATGTGTATAAATTTCAGGTCTCCATGATACCAATGTGATTGTATGGGGAAAAGGGGGGAAATATATTATGTGATCATTATCATCAGTTTTCCTCATCTCACCTCTACACATTTCTCTGCATTTATTCCTCATATAACTCACCAGAGTATGCCAGGAACTTATTCTGGTGACTCTGTTTTAGCTGTACAATATAATTACAGAGTTCCTAGACCACCATATTTGCTAAAAAATAGAACTTGCTCAAGTTATGTTAATGCTTTATATAAAACAAAGGATGCAAGTTCTTGATAAACAACCCCTCCCTTATTTCTACCCAGCAGATTGCAATATTAAAGAACAGGCCAGCAAAACAAAAACCCAAAGAAACAAACTGAAAAAAGCAGAACAGATTGCTGGGGATGAGGAAAATAACAAATACATTTGTTTGCGGTTTCCTAATATAGAGAGCTTTCTCGCAGATGTTTGTCCTCATTATGAAGTTTCTCTTGTGTAAAATAATTTATAATAAAGAACAGGGCACTGTCTGTAGCTTTCCAGTGATGCTTTTGGCAAAGCTCAAGCCAAATTAGATACTGATGCATGGCATGTAGCTCAAAAACCCTGCAGAGCTACGCAGAATGCAGTCTTTAGAATTTGCCTTGGATGTTCCAAATGTCTTTCCTGCATGGACCATTTATCTCCTCCTGAGGGAGCAAGGATCATTACCATGGAAAGCAGTTACTAAGCCAACATTCGAGCCATCATCATCCAGGAATGTGGATTAACAAAGCTACAGAACTGGGGCAGTTTTAGGTGTTTTTCTTTATTTCTTTTCTATACAAAGATCAAGAACCAACACAGAACTGTATCTTCAGCTTTTCTCAATTCAAGTTTTCAGCAGCATCTGCATAATATAAGAAACAACATTTACTCAGTCAAGTTTCTGTTTCCAACAAGGCCTGCAGAGCCAGGGGTTACTGTAAAGGCAAGCTTCTGCCACTGCTCACACCTGGTATTCTCAATGAAATTTAACCTGCATTTTTCTTTCTAGGATAGAGTAAGTAATTGGTAAAGATATCTATTTAGTTTTAAGTTTCTGTCTTGCTCATCAAAATGAAGTGCATTAACTTAATTCTTATCAGTTAGACTGCAGAAACGTCACCTTCTGCTTCAGCACTTCCTTGCAGCTGAAAAAAACAAAACTCCATTCTATCTCCATACTGTCTAAGAGACGGCAGCCTTTCAGCTGACTTGTTCATTTTGTCCCATGCACAAAAGCTATTTTAGGAAATATTGGTTTTGTTACACAAGTTTAATAAAGTTTTATAACATCAAAGATTGCTCTTTAAGACACTGCCTTTATTTCATAGAACTTCATCAGCATGATTTGTTCAGAAAGAACTCATCCACCAGTGCTACAACAGATCTTACCAATGTCAGAACAGGATGTTGAAGCCCAGATCCTTTCTCTCTGTGCAGTTTTCCAGCCACTCTGCCCCAAGCCAGTAGCATTGCATGGAACTGTTGTGGCCAACATGTAGGACACAGACTTGGTCTTGTTAAAGCTCATACAGTTGGCCTCAGCCCAGCGAGCAGCCTGTCCAGATCCTGCTGTAGAGTCTTCCTACTCTCAGGCAGATCCACAATTCCTCCCAACTTGGTGTCATTCACAGACTTACTGGAGGTGCACCCAATCCCCTCGTAGAGATCATCAATAAAGATATTAAACAGGGTCAGCCCTGGTACTGACTCTGGGAAACACCACTCATGACCAGTTGCCAGCTGGATTTAACTGCGTTCACCACTGCCCTCTGGGCCCAGCTGTCCAGCCAGCTTTTATTCATTTTGCAGTAAGTATTCTCACCTCTATTGCTAAATGCTCAAATACTGAATTTAATTGCAATCACATGAAAAAGCAAAACACAAAAAAAGAAAATCCCAACCTCCCCCACATCAATTCAATCAGGGATTACCTGTACAAAATTAAGGGACTAATGAGCAAGTGACAAGCACATGGAAGTTCTCAATGATCCTTATTAAAAATAAAAAGCAGTTTAGAAGATGTCTTCAATTCTCACGGGGCCAAACAAACACTTACATGATTGCAATCATCGCAGAAGTTGCTAGTTTTTTTTAATATCCTACACATACAGATGCTTGCTTTGCATTTTTTAAGAATTCAGCAGGAAATCACCTTACAATCACGCTTTATCCCTGAAATTATTACCTGAAGCACAGAGAGCAGGAATATCATTTTGAGACTCCCAAAGTTGTTTGAAAGAAATAATCCTAAACTGGACTGTGACATAGAAGGAATGACCTAGCGTATACAGATCATACAGTGAACTGAAAGAAAACAGCAAGATATCAAAAATACATTAAAAATAGTAATCTGTTTAATCAACAGGAAGTACAAATGACTCTTTTGGCAGTTACTTTGAGCAAACCTAGCAATAAGACATTTGAGTACCATGCTGATGCTCACATATGACATCCTCGTTGAACTACTGAAATATGAGGTTGGCAATCTTAAACACAAGCACAAAAGAGGAGACAGCCAAGCCAGAAGGCCCCACTAGCCCTCTGCCATTCTTTTAAGTATGGCTCCCAGGCCACCCTTTGCCACTTTCAGTGGGGTCAGCTCTTCTTTATTTTCAATGTGAATACTTGCACCATTAGACACCAGCAGCTTTGCCTCATCCACTCTCTCTTCATCGCAGGCTAAATGACTGCAATAAAAACAAGAAACCCACAGCCACTTTTAAGTAGTCCAAGCTTATGAAGAGCAATAATTATGCCTTGTCAAAACAAGAATGTTGTGGGGAACGAGAGGAGAGAAATCCTAGAAAAATAAAACCACGCATAATCGACCACCTACAAAGACTTCAAAGCCTGGCTCTGCAGTCAGCAAAGATAAGGAGCACAAAATCCATAGTGAAATTGGAAAACAGTAATCTCTATTTGAATCAAAAGAAATAAAACAAATTGTAAAGAATTACTGTAAACACAGCAAGTGCTTTTCTTTCAATTTAGCATCCTATCCTGAAAATAAATGCATGTGTTCTACAATAAATTGGGTTTTATGTATAGCAAAAATACCCTGCTCAATCTTATTCATGGCAAAATCTTGATTCCAATGCAGAGAAGGCAGGTTTCTGCCACCAACTTCAAAGCAGCTAAGGTTTCACTCTTACAGATTCAAATTGCTCTCTGAGGCAATAACAAACACTGGATTAGTTATACTTAAATCGCATGTTATTTTCCTTAGAGAAGTGAGGAAAAGTTTCCAAAATTAGTTCTTACTTGACAGGACAGAGCAGGCCAGCCTGCAAGACCAGTTCCTTATGACTTTGATGTCATTAGCACGCTTTCTACCCCCTAGTGGAAATGGAATGTATTCCAAGTAATTACAAAAGGTGTTCTACATTTTATAATAGATGTAGTAACACAAAGTATGGATGTACAGACACACTTATACAAAACACTAATTATTATTTTCTAAAATCTTTTTTAATTACACAGGGATGTGAAGCAAAGGAGTATTCTGAGGCATCCTAAAGTTAAAAAAGCAATTTTGAAGTGATGGAGTTTCATTTCATGGAAATTACGCTATAGCCAAACCAAACATAAAAAAAACCCTCAAACCAACCAACAGACAAAATCACTTACAGGGGAGTGTTCCCTTCTGAGTCCTGTATGTTAACAGATGCATTGTGCTGCAGAAGGATCTGTATCATTTTTAGGTTGCCTTTGGCTGCTGCTCTATGCAATGGGGTAGATTCAAAATGATCTGTCGCATCTGGATCAGCTCCATTCTCTAACAGCATGACTGCAATCTGAAGGCATAGGAAGAGAAAAAGGGGAAAAAAACTGAAGAAAAGTTCATACAACCACTTTTTCTGACAGCAACACCAACTGCAGCAGCACCGGCAGCCGTACCTCCTGCTTATTTTTGGAGGCTGCGTAGTGCAGGGGCGTGCAGCCGTTCTGATTGACGGCATTGATGGGAGCCCCCTTGTCAATGAGGGCCTTCACGATCTCATCGCGGCCCGCTGATGCAGCAATGTGCAAGGGAGTCCAGCCGGCCTGCAGAGGCAAGCACAGAAGTTATTACAGCAAAGACGTCACGCAAGAAAACATAACCCCAGTGCAGAGCAGACCGCTCACCAGTCATACAGCCCCCAGCTGCAGCACTTAACGTTACTATCGGCAGGCAGACCAGCCGTGGGCCCGCTCACAGCTCTGCACTCGGCCCCCACAGAAGCTGCAGCCGCACAGCAGAAGCCATTTAGCTCCAGCTGCCCGTGGCACCGCAGGGCACCTCACCCCTCGGATGAGGCACGGACAGCAGCGCTTACAGAAGATTTTTTAAAGAGTAACAGAAACGGCTGAGAATCGTTTCCAAGTTTTTGCCCCGGGCCGCCTCACTCACGTCGTCCTTGTCGCCGACGGGCACGCCGAGCCCCAGCAGGAGATCCGCCACGGCCGTGCGTCCCGCCGAACAGGCCCAGTGCAGCGCGGTGCGGCGGTCCTGCGGGGAGGGAGCGGCGGTCAGCGGGCCCCGGGCCGCACGGCCGCCCTGACGGGACCCGCTCCCGCCGCGGCGCGCTCGGCCGGCCGACCTGGTCGGTGGCGGTGGCCAAAGCCCTGTCGCGCAGCAGCTGGGCGCGCAGCTCCTCCAGGCGCCCTGCGTAGGCCAGGTTGCAGACCTCGACGTTGGACACCGCGCCCTCCATGCCGGCCTCCCGCCCCGCCGACAGGGCGGCGCCCCGCCCCGCGGGCCGGCCAATCGGCGGGACGCCGCGCCGACTCCGCCCGATCGCGCCCGTAGGCCGCCTCCGCGCCGCGGGGGCTGCTGGGATTCGTAGTCCGCCCGGCGGGACGCGGCGCGCCGCCACCCGGCGGCGGAACTACAGCTCCCGGAGCGCCCCCCGCGGCCGCCGCGTCGGACCTCCGCGTCGGGCCGAGGAGGAGGATGGTGACGGCGGGAGGATGGAGTCAGGTGAGGGGCGGCGGGACGGGGCCGCGGGGTGAGGGGAGCGGCGGGATCGGGGCGAGCCGTGCGCAGCGGGCCCGGCGGATCGCTGAGGTAAAGCCTGCCGGCCTCGGCGCGAGGGCCGCGCCTCAGGGATCGGGGCGGGACATCGGGGCCTCGCGGCCGGGAGGAGCCGGGCACCGCGCCGTCGGCTCCGGGAAGCGCGCTCCGCGGGGGCTCGCCGGGCGGATCCGGGAGCTGCGGTACAGCCGTGCGGGCGCGGCGGCTGCGTGACGGCTGCGGGCGGGCGGTGTGCCGTGTGCCGCTCCCGCACGGCGCCGTCGTTCTTCCTGCGGGAGGAGCGACGTAGGATCGCGTCTGCTTTGGCTTCGTGCTTGCGGTCAGCGCTGTTTCTTCAGGTTGACGTCTGAAAGATAACGACCGAGGGGCATTTTTACTCTTCCAACGAGCCCCGCTTTAGTCATGAAAGAAAAAGAAAAAAACCCAAAGCCCTGCAACGATCGGACTTCCTTCTGTAATCGGTATTAATTACCGTTAGCCAGTGACGCAGGCAGACCCTCCTTCCCTCCCTCCCTCCCTCCGCAGCCGGGCCGTGCGGCGGCAGCCATGTCGTGCTATGGGAGCGGGGCGGGGGCTGAGCGCTGCCCTGTTGTGCTCAGTTCTGTCCAGGTATGAAAACCAGATCACTATTCTGTCGGAATACTTAGAAGAATTTCCCGACACCGACGAGCCGGTGTGGATTCTGGGAAGGCGGCACCAGCTGAATGAAGGTACCTCTCACGTGAAGACTCTTCTGTGACATGCTGGTTGTGGTGCAGCAGCAGCTTCTCCCTGGAACAAAACCCCCAGCTGTAGGTAGTGGTACTCAGCCCTGAACGAAACCCCAGTGTCACTGTCTGTCACTGCTCGTGCAGAGACCGCACGACTGGCAGAGGTGTGAGCTTGGTCCCTTCTCATCACCAGATCCTTCGGAAATTAAAAACAAATCTGCAGGGAATGGTTGGTATTGCTGATGTTATTTACCCTCGAGGGGAGCTGTCTGTCAGATATAAAGTGAGATTTCAAAATCAGCAGCAGAATAAAAAGTAATAATCTGAGGCATGTGCTGTAATTTGGTGAAAAGCAACATAGCCTGATAGCCTTAGCAATTGTGTGATACAGAAATCAGATTTCAGAACTGAGTTTTGCTCCCTGAGGAGGGGACAAGGACATCACACTGTGTTACATGTCAGAGGTAGCAGCTGTCATTGCAGCCATGGTATTGGGACACCCAAGGGTCCCGTCCTCAGCCTCGGTGGGCTGGGAGATCCCTAGAAAGGCCAGTGAGTCTGAGCACAGCTCCGAGAGAAAGCAGCAGGTAAGAGCTGCTTTGAGAGCCTTTGGGAGAATTCTGTAAGTGTATATTTAATAAATAAATAAATAAAAGAATTAATTAAGTCAGTATTATTAATATTTACAAGAAATAACAGTGTATTGGGTTTGGAAGTGATGCATAATTCTATGCTGTTTGGCACGTAGGAGTTCTTCACCTTAACTTGCTTTACCAGTTCTTTCTTGAGGACATAGTTCTCCATAGCATTTCATTCAAGCTGGACAGAATCATTTCAAACACCTTTCACAACTTCATTGCCTAGTAATTATTTCATTCTTAACAATCCAACTTTAATAATAAGTCTACAAAAGTTCTCAGGTTTAAAAGGTTAAAAAAGCATCTAAGTATTAAAGACCTTATATGTAGAAGCTAACAGGAGTCATCTGTGAGCCTATATCTAGGCTATATAGGAAAAAACTGGAATTCTCTAGTTCTAAAAATTTATTTCTTTCCTTTTAAAAACATTCCAGACAAATCTAAGTTATTGTTGGATGTCAGTGCTCGTCTCTGGTTTACGTATAGAAGAAAGTTTTCTCCTATTGGTGAGTATACTGCAGACCTGTTGCCTCATTAAAATTAAATAGCAGGAGTAGGGATGGCCTCATGGACTGACAAATGATTTTTACATTACTACATTTTGAGCATTGTTATAATTATTTATGCAAACAGCATATTGAAGTTATTAAAATCTATGTTACTTACACCTGCATGTAATGAGGTGCTCGTGTTTGTACAGCAAGCAGTACATATTTGTGAGTGTTGTTGAATGAGGAGTAAGTCAGCTCCACAAGGAGTACATAAACCTTATTTGTGCTGTGTAGAGATTAGACCAGCAGTGTGGGGAAATAAAAGCATTGCACCCACAGGACAATTACTGCAGATTTCAGCAGACCTAACTGGGCTCTTACACTCTGACAGTTTCTTTGTGGTGCTGCCTCCCGTTCAAAGCCTGTATTAATTGTGATGAACTTTCCTAATAGGAGGCACTGGTCCTTCGTCTGACGCTGGCTGGGGATGTATGCTGAGGTGTGGGCAGATGATGCTGGCACAGGCACTGATCTGCAGGCATTTAGGAAGAGGTGTGTACTGCTTCTGAGTGAACATCTGTACTGTTTGGAGACCACATTCCTTTAGTGTGTGTGTGTAGTGTTCCATAAAAACACAAAACCCAGATTTATTAATGAGACTTTATTTGATGCTTTGGTAAAAGTTACTGATTAATTGTTCTTGTCTGACTGGGTGAAATCATAGCAACTCTAAGCAGAGAAATAGAGAGAACAGGCAGGAATCCTGTTTCTCTCCATAACTAAGGAAACAGCCCCTATTATAGGCAGAAGCAGACGTGGCAGAGCTGTTGTGGATTTGCTGTGTGAGAGGACTTTCCAGGATGGACCTTGTTTTGTTATTTGATGTATGTTTACAAATCTCACAAGATTTAAGTAGAGCATGTGGTTTTAAATAACCTTGGAAGCTCACAGATACTGCAGTAGCTCTCAGTGCTCAGCAGCCATCAGTCAGAATAAATCTGCAGTTGATGACATTTTTGCCATTTAGCCTATGATGATTTAAAGGAAATAGCAAACTGAATTTTAGACACTCTAAACAAAAAGGAAATTTTAGAAATGAATTGTGTGGAGGTTGCTCTGAAAGTAATGCCTCCTGCTTATTTCCATGAAAACTACAACAGATACAAACAGCACAATAACACTATTTGATAGAGCAAATTCTCAGCTACAAAACACTACTTTTAAACACAGACACCACCAGTAGCTGTGCATTTACACCAGCTGTGAACAAGAGCCTGCATGCTGCACTCATACAAATCCGTGCCAGCAGACGTGACCTGCTGTTGCCACTGCTGAAATGCACCACTCAGTGCCTCAGTGTGCTCACACCCACTCTTTGGTCTCCAGAGACATTCAGCAAGTCTCAGTGAATGGCAGTGGATGCCATTTTTTCCGCATGGAGGAATTCAGTTCCACCCCTTTGCTTCATCCTCACTTCCATGTCAGATGCCGTGCTGTCACACTGCCCCTCTGCTGCCATCTGTCACATGGCAACAAAATGTAATGGGATATTGGTGGGAATCATGGAATCGTTAAGGTTGGAAAAAACCTCTCAGATCACCAAGTCCAACATCATAAAATGGGAGGCATTACTTTCAGAGCAGCCCTTGTGGGTTACTCTTGTACCATCTCATTGTGTGGCTTACTACTTTCCAGAAATTTGATCAGGATAATGGAAACATTATGTTTTTTTAATCCTTGTGTTTCCTCTCAGATTGGCAATGGGAAAAACACAAAGAACAACCAGAAGAATATCACAGAATCCTCCGATGCTTTCTAGACAGGAAGGATTGCTGTTATTCCATCCACCAGATGGGTAAGAACAAACAGACTTTCTACTGAAATTCCTACTGTACTGAAACTTAATAATTTGTAATCTGTTAATTCATAACTTTAAGTAGTGGTTATGAAGGCAGTGTGTGTTTAGATATAAAAACGCATGTAGGTGGCTATGCATAACAGCACAGAAATGTTGTTCACCGAGACCTAAATAAAAGCACACGCTAGAATCTGTCCCCTGATAAACTATGTAAGCCTTGGGTACCAGGGTCAGTAATACTAAAATAGACAGTTATGGAGCTTATTGCTGTGATCTGTAATAATTTGTAATAATTATTTGTAAATCTTACTATTGTTCAGAAACTTTATTAAAAGAACTGCCAGTACTTGAAGGGAGCTTATAAGCAGGAGGGTGACCGGCTGATAGTTGGAATAGGGAATGGCTTTAAACTAAAATTCTTTATTCTGAGAGGGTGGTGAGGCCCTGGCACTGCTGCCCAGAGCTGTGGGTGCTCCATCCCTGGAGGTGCCCAAGGCCACACTAGATGGGGCCCTGAGTGGCCTGGGGAGGAAGGGCAGCCAGCCCACAGCACAGCTTGGAGCTTGATGGGCTTTAAGGTCCCTTCCAACCCAACCATTCTGTGATTTTATGGTTGTGTGAACTAACAACAGTAAGGATTTGAAAAAAGCATAGGTTGCGAAAATAATTGTTAATTGCTAAACATAATTTGCAGTTACTCAAAACTTCTCATATAGCCATGGCATTGAATATTTTTTGTTATTGAATTCTTTGTCATCTCTCTTCTGTGTTTGTGGTTTGTTTTTTTCCCCT
This sequence comes from Phasianus colchicus, assembly GCF_987193195.1. NCBI lineage: Eukaryota > Metazoa > Chordata > Aves > Galliformes > Phasianidae > Phasianus > Phasianus colchicus. The sequence goes on from NC_143449.1 coordinate 6,218,482, forward strand.
TCACAAAAACAGCACAGATGGGTGTTGGAGAGGGGAAATCGATCGGAGAGTGGTTTGGACCAAATACAGTTGCTCAAGTATTAAAGTAAGTCAGCTCCTACCAGCTCATTCAGAATGTGCTCCCCCAGGGCATCTAGCTCAGAGATCAGGATAAGGCCCAGGTGGGGTTTTAAAGGCTGCATCTGCCTGTCTCAGAATCAGGGATACATTTACTGTGTGTTTACAAGTGTAATGTAGGATATGGTGGGCAGGAACTGAACTGGGAATGGGTGAGCTCTAGATTTTAGTACAGTAAGAGCCTGGGAAAGAGAAACTTGAAGTTGTTCTCAGCTGCTGCGCTGTCTGTTTGCCTAAACAGTAGCCACCACAGATGTCTGCTGCTTTCTGCATAGAGGCACAGCTTTAGCAGGTCAGGAGTGCTACCAGGTAGGATAGGCTGGCAGTATTAAACATCAGAGGGAAGCCAGCTGGGCCAAGGGGGAACTGAACTGCAATTGCTCATTTTCTGGGGAGCAGTTGTGCCAACCACGAAAGATGGGCAGCTCCTTAGAAGAGCTGACTTTGCTTAGTTCTTGGAGGGATAAGAGGGATATGGACCTGCATTGAGGCTGCAGGTCTTCAGTGCTCAGCAGCAATTCTTTGCAACCTTGGGACAGGAACATGTTCTGGAAAAAAGGAGGAGTTGAAGCACACCCCGAGCCCCAGCACTTCTCACTGATAAGTTCTTCATGGGTTAGTGCTCACATCTGGGTTTTTCAGGCTTATTTCAAACAGCTAACTCTGCCTGTGTAGTTTCAGACTGTAGTTCCCTTCCCCAGAGGTCTGGATTTCACACATATGAACAGAAACCTCTGTATCCCACCTAACTTTTGGATGCCCAGATTCCTTTAGCTTTTAATGTCCAATTCTACTTTGCACACACACACACACACACAGAAATAGTTCCACTGAATTCAGTAGAACTTCTTATGCAAAAATTAATATGCAAAGCTGGCAAAGGAAATTTTTCCTTTTCTAGACAGTGACAGACACGATGGGCAAGATTCCATTGCGTAGGTTGTTAAATGCAATACAAAGTAGCAAACTTAATTATGTGGTTGAGCTGTTACTATCACTGCAATTGGCAATGACAAAACAGTTTTCACATGGTAGAGTGTATATGCTTTTCCTGCTCCGACTCAGTATCTGTTTTTCCAAATATATTAAATGTTTAATATTCAAAGATTACTCCTTATTGCACCAAGACCTTCAAAAACCCAAGAAGTTTGATTTTCCAAAGGAAAAAACCCAAAACTTTTAATTATTCAAGAATCATGTATTTTTTCCAAGTATAAGTACCCTCTTGGGCTAACTAGTTCATGTCAATTTGTTCTCTAGGAAGCTCGCTTTATTTGATGAATGGAATTCATTGGCTGTTTATGTATCTATGGACAACACAGTGGTCATTGAAGACATCAGTAAGTGAAACATTAGTACTCCTATAGCTGTTTCTGATAAGACTTCATTTTCCCAAATGTATCTAAACATGAACAAACTACTTCAGGGCCACCTGTATTCCTTCCTGGTGTAAGAAAAGGGATAAAAAAAATCACAAACTCAGGTTTGCATGTCCAAAACTAAAGCCACTGTGCAGCTGGGGAGAAGACAAAGATGGTCTGTGCTATCTAAACTCTTAGCTCTTAGATGGAATGAGGTTGCAGTTTATGTAAATTGGTTTTAATGCAGGGTTTGTGAAAGAGTTGTGCTTTTTGTAGGCAAAAAAAAGAAAGCAGCAGCAGATCCTAGCACTGAGAAATGCATGGCCTTGCTTAATTTACAGTCCTAAGAAAGGTGGATTTACAAATGAAGCTTAACCACAGTCCACTTCTGCTTCAGTCCCTGTTGTTTTCTTTATGCTCACATCGTTGGGTGCAAAGAGTTCCTCAAGGAGTTCCTGATGTCATCATCTCTGCCGTTTCATTTCTGTGATGTTTTACAGACGAGTCTTGAGCATATTAATAATACCAACAGTAATTGTCATAGATGTCAGGCTTAAATTTTCATCTCCCAGTCATCAATGCAGTGTCTCACTTTGATGTGCCAGCACATACTGTCTGCTAGAATTACTTCCGCTAAACAGCTATAATTAATTTCCGTGCCCTGCTCATTTTATCTTGGGAGCTCTATGAAGATCTCTGGCACAGCAGCCTGATTTATTTCAGAGAGGAAGATCTACTTTGTGTTCCTTTGTGCACTGACTGATTTCTGGTTGTATTCCCACAGAGAAGATGTGCTGGTCCCCTCCCCAGAGCAGCGGCACAGCCCACAGCAGTGCACATTTGCACAGAAGTGCTCTTGGCCGAAACAGGAACACAGCAGGACTCTGCACAGGCTGGAAGCCCCTCTTGCTTATTATACCTCTACGACTAGGGATAAATCACATAAATCCAGTATATATTGATGCATTTAAAGTAAGGTTTTTTCCCCAATGAATTGGTTGTTATTGTCAAATAAGTTCAAGTATCCGTGAGATCAGTAAACAAATCAACTATAATTTCCTTTTCCTCCCTTTGAATTCCTAGGAATGCTTTAAGATGCCACAGTCTTTGGGAGCATTAGGAGGGAAACCAAATAATGCCTATTATTTCATAGGATTTTTAGGTAAGGAAAAAGGGAAACTTATTCAAAATATGCAGATGGTTAAAAGAGAAATTTCTGGGGGGAGAGTGTGAGCAGTTTAATTATGAATCTCTAAAGAAAAATCAGAGTACTGTTAAAGAGATGAAGAAATACTTAAAGTATTTCAGCAATAGCATGATGTGTTCCTTTACAGAAGCAGAAAGGTAACAGCAAAGCTAGGTGCAGAAAGAAGTAATGACAGGCAAAAACAGCACACCGATGCCGATAGCATTCGACAAGTGTATTGGTCCACTGTCACTTCTCTTATTTTCTTGCATTTCAAATGTGTTCTGATAGTGGTGTCTTTTCCACCTTCTTGCAGATCTTCTTGTATCATGTATTCCTTTAATTGTTGTAAATATGGTCATCCAGATTTCACCTGTTTGGCCCAAGTTTTATGGACGTTTTGTTCCTTTGTAAAACCTGAGCTGTTTTAGGCATTTTTGTTCCAATTTCTGAATGAATGCCTAATGGGATTATAGATTTAATTTCTGGCCATCCTGTACCTTTTGATCTTGGAATGTTAGGGATTACAGCAGTTGAGATTTGAAAAAAAAAAAAAAAAGGAAAGTACTGGATCTCACATGGGAAAAGGAAAGAATGTGAGAAAGGTAGAACATACCAACCAGAAGATCTGCAGTAATAGGTCAAAATAGAAGATTACAGTAAATATCCTGTGGAAACATTGTGTCTAAGCTTTTTGATTCTCCTTAGCAATCCCTAAACAGAAGACCTAGATAAATTGTCACCACAGTCAGTGTTAATTTTGGTTTTGCAGTTCTGGACTTAGTGCTCATTAAAGTCACTTGTTTGTTTTCAACATATGGGTGTCATCCATACAGGCAATGAGCTGATCTATTTGGACCCTCACACCACCCAAAGCTTTGTAGATTCAGAAGAGAATGGCACAGTTGATGACCAGAGCTTCCACTGCCAGCAAGCTCCCCACAGAATGAAGATCATGAATTTGGACCCTTCAGTAGCTTTAGTAGGTGTTAGAAAGTAATAAATGCACATATTTTATTTCAAACTAAGGGCAAGAATGTGTTTCTTCAATAGGATCGAAATCACAAAGCTGTCTTTTATCAACACATAGCTGTTTCTATATTAACTACATAGGATGCATTAATCTTAGGTCACACAGGCACTGTGTGTTTGCATGACAGGGAGCTACCTTCAGTTTCTTTGCTGAGTGCATTTGCTGTGTGCAAGCAGCATGTGTATAGTGGTTAAAGGAATGGAATCAGGCTTACTTGTTTTATTCTGTTGCTGTCTTATAAGCTTGATCACTCTGGACAAGTTATTTATTGTATCATAATTTAAAAATCTTTAAATGGAATTATTTGTAGAAGTCATCCAACATACTTTACAGTGTTCTATGGGCACCTGTTGTATCTGAAGAAATGAAATCTGACCCTGTGCCATTATCCTCTGGTAGGGATTTGGCAGTTGTCACCTATGAGATGTGTGTCTCTAGCTTTAAACAAGATACCAGCGTCTTTCATTCACTGGCATATTGCTATTATTACTGCTACTTTCTAGAAAGTATTTTCATTTTTTTTTAAATACTTATCTGTGTAACTCTACAACATCTGGAATAATGCAGTGAGCCAGACAAAGGCATAATGAAGAACAAATATTTCCAGCACAGGTACCATATGGAAAGTGTTCTTTAGGTTATTCTTTATGTAAGGCTGATGCCTGGGCTCTTGGAGCTGGCCGTGCCTCCATGACAGAGCACACAGCAGCTGCTGCATGTTTTTGATTGATTGGTTTGTTGGGGTTTGCAGGGCCTTGTGCCACCCTTGGGTTCTCACCCTGAACTGCCACATATTTGGGGTCTTTTCGTTGAGTGGCCATAGGGGGAATCAGCATATTGCTGCTCACACTGCTTTACCTGCTGCACTGTGGATTTGTAATTTGCAAAATAACACTCTGTTGTATTTTTGTTGTTTGGATTTTCCCCCCTCAGGGCTTCTTTTGCAAAGAAGAATGTGATTTTGATAACTGGTGCAGTCTCGTACAAAAGGTAATGGTGGCAAGTGACCATCTTTGTTCACTCTATAGGAATTCATGGTTTTGGTTTGTTGTTGGTTGTTTTTTTTTCCTAAACCAGAAACTCCCATTACATTTATCTCTGTATTCGCATGAAAAGAGCCAGAGAAGAATTAATTAACAGATCGGGGTAAGAGAGTGTTGCAGTGTTGTTAAGCAGAAATTGTTCAATGCTTTGACAGCCAGGAACCCTGCCACTTGAAAAATGGGTGGAAACAGATACCCTTTAAGGGGCAAACAGCTGAGCTGTGAAGCAAACAGCTGAGGAAAACAGTTTGTATATAACTGTAATATGTATCAGGAGGTAACATCTCTTTGAAGAGCAGTAGCACTTGGCTTCAGTAACAGCTTGCTTTTCCTGATCAAAACTCATCCTTCCAAATCTGTTGGTTTTTGGAGCTGCTCTGTCTTTTATTGCAGAGTTCCACACAGGTACTTTTCTTCTAAAAGGCAGAAAATATTGAGCATTCTTGGTGTCTACTGCTACATGTAAACAAAATCACAGGTGTATAGAAATCAAAGCTGTTCATAAGCCAGTGATATCTTGTGTACAGTTCAAGAGATCTGTCTGCCAGGTGTGCTTTTAATGAGGAAAATGTTAGAAATCTATGGTACTCAAAGTATAACAGGACCTCACAGTATGTCTGCATAAAGCCTTTGTTTCCTGATAGATACACATAATGAAAGGATGTTTTTATTGAACAGACACCTAATTGTGCTTTAAGGTTCTCTCAAGACATCATTTAAAATGAAAGTATTCTGTCTTCAGGAGATTCTAAAGCAACAGAGCCTACGGATGTTTGAGCTCGTCCAGAAGCACCCGCCCCACTGGCCTCCATTCATACCTCCAACAAAGCCAGAAGTGACAACTACAGGAGCAGGTATGGTGCGGGCTGAGAGCCCTCCTGTGCAGCTCAGTGTCCCTCCTTAGCAAAGAGAAGAACAGTCGCAGGTGGAATAACTGTGCTTTCCTAAGCATCGAGCAATACCTATCTGCCACCTATCCAAACAATCCATACAACTGCTAGCACAGATTTACTTATCTTTATCAGTCTTACAAGATGCTTTTCTGGAATGCGTCTTTCAAAGTTTTTTCTTTTAAGTAAATAGTCAGGCACTACTTTAGCATCACTTCTGTTTTGCAGAACTCATTGAATCTACTGACAAGCTGTTTGAATTGGAAGAAGAATTTGAAATCCTGAGTGTATGAAGGAAACTGTGGTGACTCTTCTGAGTACTGAACACATTGCTAATATCATTGCATTGACTTACAGCCATGTTAGCCCCAAAGTGCCTGAAATTATGGAAAAAACAGAGCACAGAATCCGAGTAGCATCCAAAACTCCAACGACAGTTTAACAAGAGCTTCCCCAGATGGAAAGGCAATAAAAGCTCTTGTGGTAAGATGCTTAACAGGAATCTCTTTTCAATATCTTACCTGAAGAGAAACAGGCCTTTGAGATTAAGGCAAAAATAAGCGTATTTCTGGGCTCTATGTTTGGAGAAAGGGATAACCCAAATGGATATTTCTTGCTCTCATAATAATGCAATAGTTTAGTTCTTAAAGCAAAACAGTCTTCAATTAAGGAGGATGTTTACTTCTGTTCCCTCCTGTGGGCTGCATCATAGGAAAAAATACGTTGTCTTGTTTAAAAGATCAACTGGATCATGAGAAAATTGTTTCCTTGTTAAATATTTTAACATGTATCTGAGCAACCACACTTTATTACAAAAATGTTTCTGTAAAAGGAACTGTGTCTAATGTATACATTTTGCAATAGCCTTCCTGCTTCTGGGAGACCTCGAGAGGAACGGGAGACTCAAATAGTTGATACAGATCACAACCACTGTTACAGTTATGGTATATTTCACCTTGACCTTAACATCAAAATCATTAAAACTTAGGTTATTTCAGAGCTAAAAAGAGTCAAAGGTGGTTTAACTGTACCTTATTTATTTTAAAGTAGATTTACACAAACTTCTGTTATAGCACTTTATCTGTGCATCTAATAAATTTCTTAAGCTTTTCATAGGTTGTATGCTGCTATATTTTGTTAATTTGTTTGTGTGAAATAAATGCAAACCAGGTTATGTTAAGACTTAATATATACACATAGACAGATTACATCATTGTTACTTGAGTTATTGCCTTTTGAGATCTGTTGTGGTCTAAGTGCCTTAATGTTACAGGTTGATCAGAGCAGCCTGAGTGGTTGTATTTCTATAAGGCAGAGTATCTCTCTAGCAGCCCTAAGAAAAACACTTAATTTAAGGCAGAGATCTTTTACTCCATGGTAAAGGTCTACCAGGCAGTCCCCAGGGTGGTCATTCTGTCATGACAGTGCGATAAACGTGAACTGCAGAGTTTCATCTTCACCAATAAAAACACATGGAGAAATACTGAATGCTGTCTCCTCTCACTTGCACCTTCTGAACAGGGCCAGTGTGATAAGGAAAGAGCTAAGAAGAGCCTTTTTCATCTTGTTTAGTGTTTATTAAACACAGTTTGGAAATTATACGCTTAGAAAAAACAGCACTTTTTCTCCCCCTCTACCCAGGAATTAGCTGCATGCCTTCTCAGCAGCTGGAGGAGCTCTGCAGGGCCAAGCTCTCCTCCTGAGCTGTGAGCTGTTTGATGCACGACTGTGGTTCTGGGTGAGCAGCAGGAAAAGGCCATTTGTGGAACTCAAGGGAAGTTTGGGTATTGATAGCAACAGAGCCAGCTTCTTGCAGTAGAAGCATACTTCTCTAAAGATACTGGCACGTTAAATGCATAAAGTTCTAATCCTGAAAAAAACACATTTCATATGTTCATGTTCAAAAATCAAGTCTGCAAACACATCTGACTGACACTTCTTATAGCACCATGGAAGCCCAATTGCTGAAAATGTCCCAGAGTTAATTGCAGACATTTTCAGCATACGGTGAGCACTGCTGTGTGCACACAGCAGCTTTTTCACGTTGCATTTGCCTACACCAGGAGCAGAATATGCTCAGTCTGTGCTGGGACAGCTAAAAGTAAATTCTATATTCTGCACTAAAGGATCATCAGTCAGGAACACTACAACATCTTAAAGTAATTGCAAAATACACCCAAAGCAGCTGCAGATCTTTCACAAGCAGGAAAGAGTTAAATGAAAGACTAAAAATTCTTATCACAAACTCTCTGCTCATCTCTACTGTGGTTCAGCTCTGAACACACAGAGCTCTCTGATTCCGATCTGGGAAAATAACATCATATTATGCATATAAATAAGCATTGCAGATTCATAGAACGCTTTGGGTTGGATGGGACTTACAGATCACCTGGTTCCACCCTCAATCATTGAAGGTAAAAACAGTATCCGCTCAAGTATTTTGCTGGATAGAGCTGGACCTCTAGCAACTAGTAGAGAAAAAACACTTTAAATTCATGTCTCAGTCTTGACAGTATCTGACAATTTGTCTTCAAAATCTTTAAGCCAAGGCAATAGTGTATTTGCAAGGCACTTCCTTCAGCTGTCCTGGAATGTCAATATGTCAGGGTTTTGTGCACATCACTAGAAAGAGAAATTGATAATCACACTGCTAGGCCAACTTAATGAATTCATGTAACTATTAGCATTCTTTTTCATGGCTTTCCCTCAAAATACATAAGGATAACACAATTAGTAGCACTTTTCTTTAATTATGCCCTCTAGGAATGTGGGATTATGATAGAAATGCAATTCTCAAAATGAGCGGAATACAGCAAGCAGCCCCAGAGGAAGAACACAACCAATTGTGACTGTAGAAATAATAAATGTACATCTCGTAACTAACTGCTTTCTTCTGTATTTGCAGAGGCATTGCATGCTAGCTAATAGGCCTCTACTTTTTATACACACACAGCTTGTATAATGACACAAAACTGTGGCAAGGCAACCTCTGAAAGAAGATTAAGGTTTGCAGTAAGAAAGTGTTTCTGGTGGCTGTGCGTCATTTGACTGCAAGGAGATAAGAACAGGCCTTGAAGGAAACTTTACCTGGAATACAGTTAGAGCTATGAAAAATGCTGGAGGTGGTTTGGGCTCAAAATCAACTGTGGATATGAATTTGGATTAGAATTGATTACCTATCGCTGGAGTCAAAGAACATCCCACCTGTTGTACAAGCAAAGCAAAACATTCATCAGGTCAGTTATCGACCACTTCTGCTTAGTGTTTCAAAGTCACCTACAGTGCATTACAAAATTTGGGTAGTTCCTCATTTCATAGGAGAATGTGTCCATTCCCTTACACTAGGCCAGGTGCTGTTTGCAGAGGCCCTAACAAAGCTCAACTTTGGAGATGCGTCTCGTGGTGGTGGTTGGTGCGTGCCTTGCTCAGTGGTGTATGTGAGATGCCAGTTATGCTTCGGTCTGAATAAAAAACTCCCAGAGACTTTCTGAGGTAGCCATGAATGAAGAAGAAGCCCAAACAACAGCAGAGAAATAGATAGCACCATGATCCATAGAATGGCTTTCTGAGCACTGGTCTTTCCCTTGTGTGCGAAGTCCTGGACTTGACATTTGATTTTTGTGAAATTCTGGCCATCTTGATTCCTTTATTAACCACACACAAGACAGGTTTATGAATTCATCTCCTTCACATCAGTGATGCCTACTCTTAGGTAACAAAGACTGTTCATGCTGTTTGCATTTCTGTTACAAGTTCTTCATGCACACTTGGCAGCGGCTGACCCTCGTCCGAAGCTGTCCTGCTTTCAGAGTTTCAGAGGGAGGAGCACCAACAAACTGCTGCGACTGCTCAACAGTGGTCAGCCAGAAGCTGTATTTGTTTGCAAAGTAGTGGCACGTTCCCCTGGCACCATTGCATTCAATGAAGGGCGTAGCACGGAAATCCTCCAGGCAAGAACCAGGTGAAACAAGGGACTGACCTCCACCCTCTGCACCAGCTGCTGTGTGCTGAAATAAAGATGTCATTTAAGTGAGCGCGAAGGAACAGAAGAGGAGGCAATAGGGCAGGCTTCAAGTTCTGTAGTTGAGAAAAGTAGAATGGGCAAACAAATGTACACCTTGGTTATCTGTATCTGAGTCTTGAGTCAGGGCTGGAGGCAAAGAAGCAAAGGCATTTGCTTATGCTGAATATGCAATCCTTGTATAAAGGAAATCCAGCTTTGCAATTGCAAAGTGGGAAAATCAGGAGACAATAATGCTGACTTCATGGTTTTCTAATAAACTTACAGTACTGAGCTTCAAGGGGATTGCACTGGAAATAATGTTTCAGAAGACAGAGGGGATTAAAGAAATACTGCAGCTTAATCAGTGTTTCTGCACTAAAAGGTTTGAAGCACAATGAGTATGAGTATCTGTGGCAATGCAGAACTACTGCTTTGATTTTACTACCAGACTTGAGCAGTGCATACGAGAAGGCCACATAAATGGGAACAAGCGGCCTACAGCAGGCCTGCTGATAAAGAAGTTGCTATGAGCAACTCAGCTAATTCAGTCTCAGTGATGAGGAGATCTAAAAAAACATGTAAAGCTGCCACAGCAGTAGCAATGTTATCCTTACCATTAGGAAGGAGTATCCTATCCAGAGGCTGCGCCAACCAAGGGGACACTGTGGGATGGTGATATCCTGGCTGTGCACAGCCACAGCCTGGGATGGTGCTTCGCACACGGAGCAACGACTGATGTACTGTGGGATCTGATTGCTGTTCACTGGCATCATGGGGATGGGAGCGGTGGTGGACAGCCAGTAGGACTTGTCGTTTCGGCTGGCGTAGTAGCACACTTCGTTGATGTTGCAGTAAATAAAAGGCATAGTGCTGAAGCGGGGCAAACAAGAGCCAGCAAAACCTGGAAGAATTGGGGAAACAGTCATACCAAGCATCTGCCAAATGTTCCAGCTCATACACACTACCCAAAAGTAGCATAGCATGGCACAATTAACACTGCTTCCACAGCAGATTCTGGCCAAGGAGACTTTCCCTGCAGCAGCTGTCAGCAGTACCAGGGAAAACTACACATTAGAAATAGGGTTTTGGCCTACATTGTATATGCCTGAGAGAAGCACATCAACTCACCAAGATCCTGGTTGTGTGATTTTTCCTGTCCCTCCACGTACAACAAGCTGTAGCCATCCCAGAGCTTGTTCATGCCAATGGGACAGGGTGGGATTTGGTCTGACTGGCTGTGCTTCACTAAGGTGTACCCGACTCCCACGCTCCGACCAGGCATTCCCGGCAAGCCAAGCGCGCCCGGCTTTCCAGCAGCACCTAGAAGGCAGAGGAGAACTCACCCATTGGCAGGCTGGGTATCACTTGGCTCTACAGCTGATTTTGGCATTGTGTTGTATGACAAAGAGGCCAAGTTCGGAGGGCTGTGTGACCAACAAGGCATACCAGTTCCAAAAGCAGTTGCTTCACAGTAGCACCCACTCATTTCCTACCTCGTTTCATTTTCTGTCTTTCCCCAACAACTCTAATGCCAGAGTGTTAGCATCTGTCTCACAGTACCCACATTCTCATATTCTGAAGATCTCAAAGCACCAGCTAAAACATAATAAATTCATTTTCACTTTAATGTTGATATTTCTTTGACACAGAAAGGCCAACAGCTGTACAAATCTGTGCCAGAATCCCACCCTTCTCTCTCTCATCATGCCTATATCACCCAACCCTCTCAACTGTGCTCACTGTGAGTACCGTTTTACTCCTTCAAACCTCCAAGATGGCTCCTACATCCACAGAATACTGAAACCAAAAGATGTTCAGAATTGTACCTAGGGAAACATCAGCAGTGACAGGCAACAATGACATGTGACACAATCTTCCTTACTGAAGATAAAATTTACTTCATTGCAGATACAAAGCAGAAGATCGTGTATATCCCCCAGTCTTCCTAAGGTAACTAATTTGGTTTCTTTAGAATTTGTGGACACAGAAAAGTCTAATGATCTGTGCTCTGCAAATTATACCATTACCTTCAAATCCCTGAGGTCCTGGGGCACCCAAAGGTCCCGGGTCACCAGCTATGCCGGGTGATCCAGGTAAACCGTCACGGCCTTTCAAACCAGATCTGCCTGGCAAGCCCTTTGCACCTGAAATCAAATACGGTTACTACTATCATTACCTCCTCATTCCAATACCTTCAGTCCTACAACCATATTCACAAGCAGAAATCTATTATTTGTGGCCATACTGAGAGCTCACTCTTAAACAGCTCTAGACACAAACTAGTGGTAGCAGCCCAGGCTGAAGTCCACATCACTTCTCCAGTAGCAGTATTCCACTGACACTCCAAATAATTCTCAGTAGTGAATCAGTTTCAGGATCATTCCACCTGCTGGCATCAAACCAGCTATACCACAGCTGCTGCTCCTCATTCTGCAGTGTTCACTCGAAAGCACTATCAAAGTGCATGACAAGAATTTATCAAGCATGTTCTAACAATAGTAAAACATGGCATTTGTATGCTTTTGGCTTGAATTATTTCCACTGCTAGAAAAACTTTCATAACGCAATGAAAGTAGTAATCCTCTTCCAGAAGGCCAGAATGTCAGTGATCTGAGTGTGTTTTTACCTGGCTTTCCAACCGGGCCCTGGAATCCAGGATCTCCATCAAAGCCAGGAACACCATGAATCCCTGGCAGACCCGGTAAGCCCGCAGGGGCCGTGATTTCTTCAGCCTGTGGGGTTATACCTGGAGCCCCTGGTTGGCCAGGGAGACCTGCACACAGTGTAAGAGACAGTGTAAGTACATCACAAAAGGTGCACGGCTTTGACGATAATACCGACACAAAAGAGAAGCATGTTTAATTAAAGCTGCCTTAATACATCAGCACTGGGCATCTTTCTAAAACATGACACATTAAGCTCTTTCTAATTTATTTCAGTTCTCTAAGAAACCAAGAAACCCCCCAGATAAGCCAATTAGGAGAACTCTGGAACTTTCTCTACCCCAAACCATTTGCAACAAAGTAAAGCTTTTCCAATTCTCTGGCACTCACCTCGGCGTCCCATTTCACCTTTCAGCCCAGGGTAACCAGGATCCCCTGGAGGCCCATCTTTACCTGGCATCCCCATAAGACCAGGCTCGCCTCTGACACCTGCAAAGGTACACAGATGAGACCTCAGAGGCTGAGCACGAGGTTCTGATTCCCCAGCTGGGGCACTGAGAAACACACTGATGGCAGGAATGAGAACATTATTTCAGCTCTGAGACAGAGGGGACCGCGACCCTTCAGGAATTCTGTGCCCACATTAATGTCCAGAATGGCTGCAGAGCCTTGAGACAAGAATTTCCACTGCTACATAATTATACTTGATTGGCAATTTTCTTCCATGTGGACATCAAGTACCCAGAAAAAAAAATAGTAAGAAAATTAAAAAGTCACATGGGGCACACTGACTGGCACCTGGAGCTGGCCTCACTTTACCAGTCGTAGGTAAAACCTGCATGGACAGAAAGGAAAGACAGACAACTCACACACAAAGCAGACACAGACACTACACAATATCCATTCATACTGTCATGGGGACAGCTGCCAAACGACTCCCAGACACTTTTCATGGCAAGATTACCTTTGAATCCAGATACACCAGGGAGTCCAATGGGACCAGCAGGTCCCACATCACCCTTACCACCTTGCAAGCCAGGACCACCAGGGAAACCTGGATTGCCTGTGTCACCTTGGTCAAAAGCTGGTCCAGGGGGCCCTCGTTGTCCCGGAGGACCTGGAAGACCTAGAGACAAAGTGATAATTGGCACAATCTCCTCTTGAGGCCAAGTAAATGCTATTGCTATCCCCAGTGAGTCATTCTAGTGGACCGTCATTGTTTGGCTGTTTGTATTTCCAAGATTGTCCTCCTCCCAAAGGAAAAGAACCAGGCCTCAGTTACTTATGTAAACACAGGTATGAGAAACCTTTAAATCCTTTTGACCACAGTCACCTTATTTCAAATCCTGGGCCTGAGCACCTATAGCCCTCACCCCAGCTGGTAGTTAGCCTGGTGACCCTTGGAGAACAACAGCAGTGGCTTCAAATGTCTGGCCAGGAAAAGATTCAGTCTCAGCCTCTTCGATAAGGCTGTTAGGCAATGAATAGGCACTAATGGCTATCATGACAGATCTTTCAAACTTCAACGTAAACTTGCTATTGCCCTTAGGACAAGTGCTCTCTATGTATCTCTGAATAGCAATAATGTTTTGCTGCCTCTCAGTTCCCACAGATAACTTCTAAATTTCATGAGGATCCTGTAATTACAGCTAGAAACCATAGTCCAAAACAGGGCTGACGTCCAAATAATACACTGGATCTCAATAGTTACCTCACTGCCTGAGTCTGCCTTCAAAATCACAATGGGTGAAATGAGTATTGATCACAGAGCTTTATTAATAGGCTATATCAAACCAGGATTAAATACCAGGAACTGAAAACAGAGTTCCTTATTCCCCAGCCTTGATCTAAAAATCAGATTATTAAAGCGATGCTCCTGTAAGTCATTATCCTCAAGAGTTCTTCAAGAAAGTGCATTAAAAAAACCCCATGAAAACTAACAGAAATCCTCTTAGCTACTCTACTCCCCTTATCAGGTCTGTCTCCATACCTGAGCTCCCATCAAGTCCCGGATAGCCAGCATCCCCAGGTCTCCCACGTATATCAGAAGGAAGAGAAACTCCAGGAGTTCCTGGCAAGCCAGGCAGTCCCACAGGACCTGGAGGACCTAGAATAAGAAATATCAAGTGAGAAAGTATATCCCAAGCTCTCAGTCATATGTGCTGACGTGAACAGAATCACAGAATCACAGAATCGTAGGGGTTGGAAGGGACCTCCAGAGATCATCGAGTCCAACCCCCCTGCCAAAGCAGGATCCCTACACCAGGTCACACAGGTAGGCGTCCAGGCGGGTCTTGAATATCTCCAGAGAAGGAGACTCCACCACCTCCCTGGGCAGCCTGTTCCAGTGCTCCGTCACCCTCACCGTAAAGAAGTTCTTGCACACATTGGTGCGGAACTTCCTATGCTCCAGCTTCTGGCCATTTCCCCTTGTCCTGTCTCCGCACACTGCTGAAAAGAGTCTGGCCTCGCCACTTTGCCCCCCACACCTTAGATATTTATAGACCTGGATCAGGTCCCCTCGCAGTCTTCTCTTCTCAAGGCTAAACAGACCCAGATCACTTAGCCTTTCCTCATAGGAGGGATGCTCCAGGCCCTTCACCATCTTTGTGGCTCTCCACTGGACTCTTTCCAAGAGATCCCTGTCTTTTTTGTACTGGGGAGCCCAGAACTGGACACAGTACTCCAGATGAGGCCTTACCAGGGCAGAGTAGAGGGGGAGGATCACCTCCCTCGACCTGCTGGCCACGCTCCTTTTAATGCACCCCAGAATGCCATTGGCCTTTTTGGCCACAAGGGCACACTGCTGGCTCATGGCCAACCTGTCGTCCACCAGGACACCCAGGTCCCTCTCCACAGAGCTCCTCTCCAGCAGGTCATCCCCCAACCTGTACCGGTGCATGGAATTATTCCTCCCTAGGTGCAAGACTCTACACTTGCTTTTGTTGAACCTCATCTGGTTCCTTACTGCCCAGCTCTCCAGCCTGTCCAGGTCTCGCTGAATGGCAGCACAGCCTTCAGGCGTGTCAGCCAATCCTCCCAACTTCGTATCATCAGCAAACTTGCTGAGGGTGGCCACTACCCCCTCATCAAAGTCATTGATGAAGATGTTGAACAGGACCGGTCCCAGCACCGACCCCTGGGGAACACCGCTGGTTACAGGTCTCCAACCAGACTCTGCACCGCCAATGACAACCCTCTGCGCTCTGCCAGTCAGCCAGTTCTCAACCCACCTCACTGTCCACTCATCTATCCCGCACTTCCTCAGCTTCGTTATAAGGATGTCGTGGGAGACAGTGTCAAATGCCTGGCTGAAATCAAGAATGAGTCGTGGCTGAGAAGTATATATTGAGGAGAACAAAGGGAAAGAAATTGCTATTTTCTGCTGTTCAGACAGTGTGAGAGTGACACAGCAGTTTCTCAACCATATAACCCACATCACAGATTTAATATTTATCTGTGAGACTACTGTCTACTTCTGTGACTTTAGGAGTTCTCTCTGGTAATTCCTCTAGCTGTGCAAACCCATCAGCCTGAGTTGCAACACATTCCACCAGGCTTACAAACATCAGCACTTACCCATGTCTCCTGATGAGCCTTTTGGCCCTGGGAATCCTACAGCTCCTCTACCCAAGCCTGGAGAGCCTTCCTCACCCTTCAGACCAGGGAGACCCGCAGGGCCTTTCAGTCCAACTTCACTCAAACCTAATTAAAGATGGTTAAAGAAGAAAACCTATTCAAATAATCTACTAGCAGTTAAATCATTACACAAATAGAACACAGCTATCATTCTAATTTTACACAACAAAGCTGTCTATTTTCACATACAAAATTTCAAAGTCTAGCTTTGAAATGCTACTTTACAAGACCATTGTAACCAAACAAGTCCCTTTGGAAAGATTTTCCTCCTTCAGATTTTGCAAAATACTTTGCAAAACCAAACCACATTCTATTTCATACAGTTAACAATATGAAAAAGTACAGCAAGAGCCCAAAAACAGAATTCAGATTTGATGGAAGAAATCAGCTTCCAACCTGGTCTAGAGGGAGGTGTCCCTGCAGAGGAACTGGAACTAGAAGATCTTAAAGGTCCCTCCCAGTCTAAATCCCTAAATCATTCTATGACTGCAATTTTACTGAGTTTTTTTTTTTAAGTTCCACATAATGGAGAGCAGTAATGAAACATGGCATCACTTAGTCCAACTCAAAGAGAGCACTTGACGTTGCCCTGCTAAAATCATTCACTGGAGGTGGAAGAGCTTTACGATTGAATTCCACTGACGTTCCAGCAGCAACACAGTCCCTCAGGAACTCAATCCAAAGAAAAATCTCCTTCACTCCACAGACTGCATCCTATTCTTACCGGCATTAAAGAAGAATTTGCTCATGCACATTCAGTATTCTGATATTTTCCTTCCTTTGATACTGTAATTTAATCCACAACTGGGTGAAACGGCAATTTTGTGGGGCACACTGCTTTCATAATACCACTTAATGCATTTTCCCAGCTAGGACACTTTGGCCATACATTTCCTTTACCTGGTGTTCCAGGAGACCCCTTTGTGCCCGGCAAGCCATTCAGACCATTTAAACCTGGAAATCCATGGAACCCTAAAGAGACATTGGAACACTTACTAAGTGAGCATATAAGCAAACAATCCAGTTAGATGGAAATGCATAAGATGCTTCACAGAAACTACAAAACGTGTGAGAAACAGGACATGGAGCAACACAGTACATAAAGCTTCCCTTCGTTCAGCTCCCCTCCATAGAAAACTTCTCATTGCTCTCACTGGTTTTACCCTTGGTGGAATCCCATTAGTGATCCAAATCAAGAAAGAACCTCTCTCTTTCAAAAAACTCCTCAGCTCACTTCTAGCACTGGTGCCTGCACTAGCATTGCCAAGAGATGAGCTGATTTCCCACACACAGCTGGCCCACACATAATGTGCTGCCTGCCTGCTGTGATGGACTTGGCCGAAACCCTGGTTTTCTGACCCAATTTCTCCCCCCATAAGCAGGCTCCAGACATACCTTTCGGTCCTGCTGTTCCACGAGCTCCTGGGAATCCAACAGATCCTGGCTGCCCTGGAGGCCCTGGTGGCCCAGAGATCCCTCTTAGTCCAGCATTTCCAGGGATTCCTAGAAACAAGCACCAAAATGTTTCTGTACTACATATCCAAGACAGTTCAGCTCACAGCTCCATCATTCTGCAGCTTCTGATCTTGCAACTTAACTTATAACATGAGTAAATTACCATGTAAATAATAATAAAAAACAGATCAAAATCTTCTTCACTACTAATAGCACCATCAAACTGTTTATTTGATAGCTTTAAAAAAAAAACAACCCTCAGAAATGACATTTTTCATCACCCACTAAGCTATAGACTGGAAAAGTTCACATAGTGAATAACTAATTAAATTTATTTTCAAGTAAAATATTCCAACAGCAACTTCCACTGGTCTTCCACCTGTTATTCCAATAACAATTTGAGAGTATACCTGCTACTTAACTATTCAGAGACACTTACAGCCATAAAATGTTGCAGTGGAAGATTTTAGGGCCATCTTATCCATAAGCAGCCGCAAAGAAGCTGCTATTCCTGTCTCTCATCAAGGTCTTCCCTGTTTGTTAGAGCAATTCTTTTGGGTTTCAGTTGTGCAAGATTCACAACACAGTCGACCCAAAGGATCAGTTTCAACAGGACAAGGTGATACCTTACACTAATGTCAGAGAAAATTCCCATCTTCTTGTCAACCTTATTACGTAAACCTCAGCTGAGATGGGCTGACCAGGACTCAGGAACAGTATGGTGAGGCTGTCTCACAGTTACACAATGAACTGCAGAACTTAGGTGCCTGGTCCAGTACCTGCTGGTCCTTCTTGGCCAAGATCTCCTGGGCCACCTTTAAGCCCGTTCGCTCCAGTGCTTCCTGGGTAGCCTGGTTCACCCTTAAGTCCTTCTCTCCCTCTCTCTCCTGAAATGATAAAAGCATACACTATGCCAGAACACGAGGTAAAGTAAGTGGAGGTAGGTCTGAAGAGAAACGTGTTAAATTGCAGCTGCAGCACTTAGGTCTGCTGGCCCTGGAGCAGTCTCTCTGGATACCAAACACCAGTGCAAATTCCCAAGTTCTTCAGAGAGTGAAATGGGATGCAGCATGCAAATTGGGTGGGTTTAGGACATGTTCATCTGGATTTATGTTATCATCTGGATTTGTGGTCCACCTGAATACTAGACTTCTCAAATCTCTTCTACAGGACAAGACAAAAGTATCTAAATTTAAAGATTATAAACAACCTTGGACAGAGCAAAGTTATGCAACTTAATTCCTGGAATTCTGCAGTCTTGAAGTGCAATCAAGGGCTACTTTACCTGGGAATCCTGGGTCCCCTCTCTCTCCTTTAACTCCAGCAGTGCCAGGAACACCAGCAGACTCTCCCTGGTCACCTGGAAAAGAAAGACAAGCTGAGAAGGCCATTCTGTACCTGACTGGGAGCAGCTCTCAGCTTGCTCAATAGTCTTGTTTACGAAAACAAACCTGCAAATATTGCAGGTTACTGCAAATTTACAAAGTAAACAAAGACAATAGTAAATACTGTACATGAGGAGTTTGAAAATGTTTATAAACAGTAATGCATGCAAACGCACTCAGGGCAGGATAAGACAAACATTTATCAGTAATTTCACAGCATCCTGTCCTTTATATCTTTAACTCAAGTTGACTAGAGAGAGGAGGGCCTCTTGTACTGTCCACCATGTTTCATAAAGTGCTGTGATCAAGATTTCAAAGGATATTAAAATATTTAGGCAATTGACTTGAGACTGAATGAATGACCTACCAGGGGAACATCTACTTCCGAGCCAGTCATTGGAGAGCAATGGACACTTCCGGAGCTCATTTGTATTAGCTATTAATCTTAGGACTGCATAGACTGAAAGACCAAATACACATGAAACATTTCTTACCCTTTGGACCAGGGAGGCCAATAGGTCCTGGGAATCCAAGTATTCCTGTGATACCATCTGAACCCTGAAATAAAAGCCCAAAGCTAGCTTTTGTTTTTTATTCTTGCAGTTCCAAGTTGGGGTCATGTGGGATAACAGACAGCAAAGATGTATAAAGAGACATTATCCAAAGTGTCATTTAACAGCATAGAACAAACAAAAAAAAAGTTTTGTAAAGAAAAATTCTGTCAGCTTCTGTTCAACCTCTTTACAGCAGAAGTACTGATTAGAACACAGTATTTTCCCAACACTCTTTGAAAGGATGAAGATATTTAAAAAGATATTTACCCTCTCTCCTGGCATTCCTGGAAATCCTATTATACCACGTGCACCCTTCTGTCCTGGCAGCCCAAGCTGTCCAGATGGACCAGGGAGGCCTTGGTCACCATGAAAACCTCTCTCTCTGCTTGCTGACCCAGCAGGTCCAGGAAGACCAGGCTGTCCACGGCTTCCTGGGATTCCTTTATCACCTGAGTTTATATAAAAGGGTACAATTCCAATTCATAATACATTCATTTCATTTGACCATTCATTTGACCAACTGACCCATTACCCAAAGCTTTCCTTAGAGAGAAGGAAGGGATGGGATATTACCTACAGAACAGAACTTTGAACGAAAATTGTTTTCTCAAAATTTAGATCTGCAAATCTTGCTCAAATGTGAATGGCAGAACAGAAAATACTAACACTGCAGATTTTGTCGAACGAAAGGCCATGCTTCACATGCTTGGGAGTAAATGCAGCTCCCAAACAACTGAAATGACAAATACCTACAATGTTGTGACATACCTCTGGGTCCTGGGAATCCTCCAAGTCCAGCTAATCCAGGATCTCCTTTGTCTCCTTTCAATTGCAGTGCCTGCTCTTGAGCCCCAAGAACAGGAAGACCAGGTGGACCAACATCGCCTCTGTCACCTGAAGAAATATGAAGCTGGATTATTTTGCAGTAAGACCGTTTAACAGAAAAAGGGTATAACACCAGAAACTGACAGATAGAGACAGAACATCCATATCTTCTGATGTCAGTTCATCAGTAGGTGCACCTACTGATGCCCTTGGTAACCAGACCAAAGTATTTCACATCAGAGAACAGAACACAGCATATAGAAGAAAACATTATTTTTTATAATTGTTTTAAGTTTATAACTGATTTATTATTGTTATAATGTGAAGACATTTCAGAAAGGCCTCTGAAGTTCTTCAGCTGCACAGACAGCAAATGCCTTTCAACTATTTCTCACCTTTTTGACCTTGAAGTCCCAGAACTCCAGGGTTTCCTTTTTCTCCCACTGTGCCAGGAGCTCCTTTAAACCCATTGACCCCAGGGACACCAGGCAGGCCTGGCATGCCTGGGAAACCAAGCAGGCCAGCAGACCCCTTTTCACCTGTATAGAAAAGTTGTTAAATAGAGAAAATTAATCTCTTCTGATATACTACATACACACCTAGCTGACTGGTGGAGGCATGTTGGGTTTAGCCAGTCACCCAAATCTGGGCAGTAAAACCTGATGGTGCAAGCAGAGCAGAGCCACTTCTGTCATGATACTTTCAACTAGCATTTTATTTGGCTTTGAGAGCTTGGTCCTGCTTTGACCAGAGGGTAAAATCCAATCAATTCACAAGTGAGCAACACGCAGTTACACAGATTTTTTGCTCTCCCTCTAAAATAACACTGAATTCCCCAAATAACCAACTCCTGTATTTAAACTTTGTGGCCATACATTTTTACTTTCCTTTTGGTTTGTGCTTCATTCTCTCCTCCTATGGCTTTTCCCTCACTTTACAACTTCACTCACTGTTCCTCATTTTTCCAAATTTCTTGTCTTTCTGTCTTGATGTACATGATACATGCTCCATAGGGGCCCAAGTCCTCACATGGACCTCCTCATGACTATAATTTGATTATTAAATTCATCATTCATAATTCACAGCTCCACAGAAAAACAAACATATCCTACCACTAGTTGAGAAATGTCTGTTCTGTAGAGTATGACCTAAAATCAACAAGGTCTTTTTTTTCTGGGCAGTAACCTCAGATGGAATACATACCTTTTGGTCCAAAGAAACCTGGACGTCCATCTTGACCAAAAGGTCCAGGTGGTCCTAAGAATCCTCTTTCCCCGGGAGGTCCTGGAGCACCATCAAGACCTGGGAAGCCTTTCATACCAGCAGGGCCTTGAGGACCTACATCCCCAGTTAATCCTTTGACTCCAGGAAGTCCTGAATCAATACAAGAAAGAACTCAATAACTCAACAGATTATGACATACAAACACTGGGGAAGTTTTGTGGACAGCTTTCCAAACTCTTTAAGCACAGCATTGTTTTCTATATAACAAATGGATCTCAAGGCACATGCAGCCTACTTAGAAGGCATAAAGTTTAGAACTGCAAAAGCATTAGTGATCTAATAATAAAATACCTATGAAGAGGGTTACTGCCTACATCACTACACCACTGGCAAGAGTGAAACCCCTTATGATGTGTCCATTTTTGTCTCCTTTACCAGACGCTACAGCATAGAGCACCAGTCTTACCTTTATCATCAAGACAGCCAAACCAGGATGGGGAGCATCTTTAATGTCAGCTACGTCTACCTACCCCATCCTTAGAGCGAAGCAGAGGTCAATTTGAGAGACTTGCTTTCACAAGTTTCTTTTCCACCTTGGTAGTTAAAGTGTTACTTCTCAAAAGCAAATTGCTCACTAAGGGAACAAGCTTCTGACAGTGTTGTGATAAAACCAACACCATATACTCAGTTTTGCCTCTAAATGCTTCAGATTGTTTCTAGCTGAAGCTTTGTAATGGTTTACAACTTTAAATAAAGGCTCAAACCATTGAAAAGAGAATGCTTAGATCCAAAGGGAGGAAAGAAAGAAAAAAAAATCAAGTGGCTTCTGAAAAATGACATTTGCAGCAGCAGCAGCCAATATATGAGCTTCACTGAATTCAAAACTTTTAAGTTACGATCCAGTATGTTTTAAAGTAGATGAAATGGCTGCTTTATTTAAAAAGACAAAGAAAATTCAGGCTTAAATTTTGTGGATGTTAAGGATTTCCTTTTAAGCTTCAGGCTTTGCTATTATCTGAGCATTCTCACTACAACAGTTCTTTGCCTTCTGGTTTGATTAGCAAATATAAGGGGTATCACCTATAGTCAATGCAATTCTTGTAGCATTAAAAGCTAGGTTGTTAGTCCATGAGCTTTTATGCTACACTGCATTTTCTCACCTTGACAGCCTATGTGAAGAACCCATTACCAAACAGTGTGACATCAGAAATGGGAAGTTGATAAATGGAATAGAAACATGGTGAAGGAAAAAACAGATACAATATGTAAACAGAAAGAATAAGGATACAAAGAAATTAATGATTCAGAGAATACAGCTGAAATATCTTTGTCATTTGGAGTTTATCATCCTAGCAATGGAAAGTATTTAAAAACAGTTGAAGGAAACAGTCATAGGTGGCATACAGTCCAAAACCATAAAATAATAGGGAAGTGAAAGTCATGTTAGCATTCTAATAAAAAGCTCAAAAACTATAATTTTTGTCTCAAATTAGGCTAGTGCTTTCATTCATTTGTTGTCATTGTGTTTCAGCACTGTCATTCTGCAAGTTAGGACAGAATTACATCACAGACCATTATCTACTAATTCCCAGATGCCTCTCTGCTTGGTTCTCAAGTCTTGAATACACTCTAGTCACTACAGCTTGAGAGATATTGTTGTATTCAAGTATTTTTTTTCCTGTAAAGTAAAGGGAAATTGATTTATTTTCTGACCCAGCTGGTGTAACATGTAAGTGCTTCTCCTCAGAAAGCTAACAAATTTCCAAACTATGGAAATCACATTTCAAGCAACCTCATATATTAAAAAATCAATTGTCATAAAAATGGGAAATGAAGATTAGTCAATGTATATAGCCAGCCTGTAAATGCATAGATATTAAAAGATATCAAAATGCTTTCTCCTGTCTTTTTGCTGTACTTCTTACAACCTTGGAGCACCATTTCAGTGCAGGAGGATTCCAGCAGTTAGAGGTAAAAAGCTCAAATTCTGCACTGTTACTCCTATATAGTGGTAGGAGCTCTCTATCAGCAACTGGCAATCTCCCTCACACTTTCTCAATGCTGCAGTGTTCAGCTCAGCTACTTGTCTTCATTTGAAGAAGTTACGTACCTGGTGCTCCTGCAAGGCCAGCTGATCCCAGTGGTCCTGGTTTTCCCTTAATGCCAAAAGGACCTCCAGGACCAGGAGGTCCCCGCAATCCAGGGACACCCGAATATCCTGGATTACCCAGCTCGCCTTTAATACCTAGGAGGCCTGGACTCCCATCCAGCCCTGGGAACAGAGAGGTGGGAGGTTACAAAGTAAATAAAACAAGATTCATTTTTTCAATGAAAATAAGAGTCTTAATAAAAGTCTTTGAGTTGCATTAGATTATTATCAAAAAACCACCACACATCCATCTGCAGGCAGCTTAAAGGATCACTGAGTACTTTAAAGAGATGGGAAAAATGAGAGATTTTTGAAAGAAACAGTTTGATATTCCCAGGTACAAGCAGCATCAGTGCTTACCTTTTGGTCCTGGAAACCCAACATCACCTGCAAGCCCTTTATCCCCCGAGAGCCCAGGTCGGCCACGCTCTCCCTGAGCTCCACTCTCAGCACCAAATACATCTCCAGGAGCTCCTTTAGTTCCAGCTAAGCCCGAAGCACCCATCTTCCCAGGCAAACCATCTGTCCCATCCAATCCTGGAAGTCCTTGTGATCCTTGCTCTCCTCGAGGTCCAGGGAAACCTCAGGGACAAAGATAGTAAATGTCACTCATCAGAAGTACATGCTGTCTGCTTCCAGTAACATCTCTAAAAAATTTTAAAAATATCCATGCAAGCAAAGGCTGTTTGTAAAGCTGCAAAATGTTTTGGTACCAAGCTAGAAACAATGGTTTCTCTACTACCACTACCTTCCACAAGAGCAGCAAAGATAATATACCAATCACTCCTTTCTAACTCTGTCCTCCAGCTTTGGGCACTGAGGGGCAGAAGACACTAGCAGTCCTGGTAAAAGGAGGACTGCAAAGTTCTCTTTGTCACTTACCAAGTAGAAATAAAGTAGCACTGCGGTGCGAGTGCTGCACTGCATGACAGGCTATGTCATGCAATCTCTGACCTCATAAAGATCATGTCCCCTCATTAATGCAGTGAAAAGAGATTTTGACAGCCATATTCACAGAGAAATATGATGGACATATGGTGGCCTAACAGCCCACAACTCACTTTTCATTTATTACAAACATCAGAAACATCTAAAACAAGTCCAAATATGGTGTACAGTGTGTCTTTACCAGAATATCACATGTTTTAAAACAGATTTTAAAATCAACTTGAACTGTTAGAAAGCCTATGATGGTGGACTCTGCAGAAACAAGCTGTGTCGACTGTCCTTATGTCCTTACACCAGCTGTATAATATTAAAAGCAGAGATGGCATTTGAAAGAAGCACTGTGGAGTTCACAACAGAGCACTGTGAATTTAACATGTGGAAACGTAGCCTAGAAGACAACTCTTTTGATAAAACACTGTACATATTAATTATACGATAAAAGCTCTTACCAGGTTCCCCTTGCAAGCCAATTATTCCTGGAGAGCCTGGCTGTCCTTTAGACCCATGTAATCCAGGCTGCCCCGGAATGCCAGGAAAGCCTTTGCTGCCTTTGGGACCTAAGGATTAAAATAATTCTAATGAATGAATAATGGAAGGCAAAAACACAGCACCGGGAAATGGGATCAGATCTCTTCTGCAAAACTAGTGCTGAAACACTCACTGAAAACACAACTTAAGCCACAAAGCATCTCAAATCCATGGCTTTTTCAACAGCTATATAAACGCAGAAGAAAAGAGGTTGTGTTCAGAGGCTACTTGAAAGGGAAAAAATGGTGCAATCATTATGATCCTCTATGGAATTTAAGCCCAGACCCTTTGAAGAAAAAGACTACTATTCTGTCAGTTAACTCTCAGGAATACCTATCACTCATAGGACATTAATTAGCAGGTATTATCTTCTCTGAGGAATAGGTGCTTCTTGGTAGTCATTACAATCAGCTCGTCTCCATACCTGGCAACCCTGGAAGGCCGGGAGTCCCAGGAGCACCATATGCTCCAGGAACTATGCAGGGCAAGGTGATACCTGAAACAAAGAAACAATAAGGTTGCACACAGTCCCTTTCAGAGAGATGGTCAGAAGAGAAAGATTTTGTATCCAGACGTTTTTCACAGGACATGTAAGTGATTGGGAGTGAACTTAAGTACATCAAACAACTGCCGGTATTTGAAATACATGATGCTAAAAAGAATGCATTTGGAGCATGGAGTCTTATCTCGTCCCTACTACTTACTGTGTGACCAGTAAGTGGTTGCAACTACTGCTGTGGAGTAACAGTAGCATGATATCTATGGCTTCCACTCAGCAAAGTAGGTATTGAAAAGGCAGTCTGTGACTCAGAGAGCTTATTAGCAGGGGTGAGAGCTTTCAAAACCAGTGGGAGCAGAAAGGCGTTCCTAACTTTTAAAACCTGAGTATGTTTCTAAGTGGTATATAAACTGTATGCTACAGTGTGAAATTCTAAAATAAACGTGCACATGCAAGACAGAATGCACGTCTAGAAAGTACTGATAGGTGGTTAAAAAGCTGGGAACCTAGAGTTTATGCCAGAGAGATTCATATGCGGTAGGTGGAACAGCAAGGATTTATTTTTGTCTTGCTCTCCAACTGCTGCTTCTGCTATCTGTCAGACTAAGAAATAGCCATATGGCTCATAAGCACACTTTCAGCAAACATGACTCAGCAATTGCAAAGCTCTCTGCATGACTTCCATTTCTTATAAAAAGACTCTGTACCACCAATCCCTTTTCATTCAACTTAGGTGGCATTACCAGTTTGCTAGCACATCAGATTTACTTGAAAATCTCAAACACTTCCAGCATTCCTCTTTGTCACTGACAATCTCAAGTCATGTTAACATGGTCACAGCAGTGATTATCACAAAAACTAACTCAAGCTTTTGCACTCCAAAAATGCTTCCAGTTATTTCAAGAGAAGTCTGTACTAAAACTACAGAATTAGCTCCTAAATGGTATTAACTGGCTCAGATTAATACTATCTCAGATATATGTTCTAAAAATCAAAATTGAAAGGATCTTAAAAGCCTTTTAATCAGATAAACTACATACAAAAGATGATCACAAAAGGAGCTTTGGGGAAGAAGGGTGGTTTTTTTCATTACTTTGCTTGAATACATGCATATGGGAACACTTGCTTACCTGCTTTGTTGACTGTTATTTATAAACTCAAATTAAAAAAAAAATCTGAACCTCTTTTTATTTGAGTAATAGTAATAGTTCTGAAAATTGATTCAGAAGTTCCAAATATCAGTGAATTATTACTTTTACCTGGACAACCAAGTAGGTCGTGCTTTCTAAAAACTTCATTTTAACTGTCTTCCCCAACACCTTTGGTGTAAAATGGCTCTCTGGTGAGTAGGTTCCATTCAACACCATCAGTATTTGAATATTCAACTCAGATATTTGCTGCTTATTATCTGTGTCCTCCTGAGAATAACAACTTCAGAAAGCAGTGACTGCTATGTCAGGTCTGGTAAGCCCACACACCAGCTTTAGTTAAAGTAAAGAGCAATCTTTAATCTAATGCCACCTTATGGCTTGGTTACGGGAACAGCAGTAGTTGTTTTGTCACTTGACTTACAGCAGCTTTGCACCTTTTCAAAGTAAGAGCAGATGGAGAAACACGCACCTGGAGGGCCTGGCAGACCCGCTTGTCCTGGAAAACCATCCACCCCTGGGTCACCTGGTGGCCCACGAAGTCCAGCAGGACCAGGATACCCCACGCCAGGAGAACCAATCTCTCCAGGACGGCCCTTGGAGCCAGGTAATCCTGGCAGACCTTTTTCACCTGGGAAACCTAGCCCACCATCACCCTGTACACAACAAAGACAATTACAACAGAAAATCAAAGAGATGTGGAAAGAAGGTATATCATTGCCATTTTAACAAATGCTTGGAAGTTTTGTCAGTCCTGTGCAAGTTTCAAATGTGCCTGGGAAGGTACATGGAAAGCATTGTAAATCATCACCACTATTTCAAAATGCATAAAGACCCAGTTACTATTACAAATAATATTTCATATTTTATTTGCCAACACACTAAGTACTATGTAGTCTGAAAGATGTACATATATACATATATTTATTTAAAATATTCTGCTGTGGTTTTTCAGTTCCAAGATTGGGCTCATTCGTTCAGTGCAAAAAAGCATTAGGGCCTTCCCCACTGCAAGAACTTCATCATTTGAACAGTGTAGCCAGAGGCACAATGACTGCCAATTGCTGATCTTCACCATGACAAATCTGTGCCCAGGGACTATGAGATTTTTTATGTGTTTGGAGACTTATTATACAGATGATCAGGACTAGTAAACCAGGCTCTTTTAATCTCTCTGCTCCTCATTAGGATTCTGAAGCACTGCTGCTAAAAGAATTTGAACTTACTGGTGGACCTGGTGGGCCTGGCAAACCTGGAAGTCCATCCCTGCCAGGAGTTCCTGGAAAGCCTGATGGTCCTATGGGTGCAGTGGCACCACGATCCCCAGGAGCACCTTTGCCTGTTGCATAGGATGAATCACCTTTTTCTCCCTTAAGGCCTGGAAGACCTTGCTGGCCAGCTGAAGCCTAGAGACCAACAGATGGAAAAAAAAAAAAAAAAGCAAAAACAAACAAACAAACAACAACAACAACAAAAAACAAAAACAAAAAACAAAAAAAAACAAGCAGGCACATGAATATGCAGAGAAGAGCCTTTGCTTTCTGAAAGTATCATACAAGATCAGGACACAACAACTGGAGATAGAAATAATTTCCAAACGGTTTCCTATTGTATATGTTATACTTATAAAAAAAAAAAAAAAGGAGGTGGAGTTTTGATTATTTTCAAGTGATTCAGTTAAATCAGTACAATTTTACAGTGGCAAGCCGAATGCTGGTGCATGTCACTATAGTGACAGCAGTCCTGGATGGCATCTGGGAACACTATAGCAGGTTCAAATTATCAAGTCTTCTTTCCTATTACTTGGTGTGCAGCATTCACTGACATTGATAAAGAAATTCTAAAGTTTTAGTGTAGAGCAACTGAAAAGACTGCATCTAAGACACACAGCCTTAATAGCTATGAGCAATGATGTGGAAAGACCTCATCGTCTGATTTCAGGTTTTCTCTCCATACAGATACATATCTGCTTTCACAGCTGTTAGGAAGAACCCTGGGTCTAATGCCTGCCTGTGGCCAAGAGGCCCTGGGATGAATAACGGTTACTGCTTTTACTCTTGGTTGCTAAATGGCAGTTCTCAGAATTTAAGAACCATTTCTTCCTCCATTTTTACATACAATAATTTAGGATACTTTCAGATTCTTTTCACATATCAATTTCTAGGTTTATTTATTTATTTTTGTCAAAACAAGTGCAAAAAACTACACAAAAACTGTGTCCTGGTCTCAATGCAATCAACACCAGTGATTGCACATGGACATTTTTTCTCCTTTAATTAAGGATGAACATAAAAACTCTTCCTCCCTTACCAGAGGGCCTCGCAGTCCTGGTGCACCCACAGTGCCTGGGTCTCCACTAACACCTTTAATCCCAGGCACACCACGACTTCCTGGTGGACCCTGTGGACCTGAGATGCCTTTTAGACCTGCTCTTGTAACTCCTCCATCACAAGCACAATCACCTGCATCTCCTGTAAAATACAGTCACCACTCAGTTATGTTCGGATAAAGACCCTTTTGCAGCTTCAAGATCTCCATAAGTGGGATTTGAGTCAATTAGGACAAAACCATTCTGAAATGATATGCTGTTTTGCCTACTTCGCTCAATGAGTATCGAGCATGGGAAACTGAGTCTGGGTTAATTTCTCTACAACACCCACCACCAAATTACCACACACAGCATGATCCTAGGCATTATGTATTATAACATGCTTACTTTAATACCTCTTCCCAAAGGTTTAGCCTCTCTAAAGGAGATGGTTTTAGGAGAGTTTAGGTCAGAAGTCCTGTGGATTTCAGTAGATGTTAGCATGTCAGAGAAAGCAAATCCATACTCCCACTCATAGAAGGTTACAATGACCCTCAGCTGGATAACTTCATCTTTTCTGGAGTTGTAACTGGGCACACATCCAAACAACCACAATGCACATTGATGTCTGCGTTATACCATTGTTTTGTTCTTTTTTTTTTTGCTGCTAGTTCTGTTACACATTAAAACCCAAGTTCTCATCTTTTTTTTTTCTAGCACAGAGGAGAATAAAATTGTTCCTCTGTCATTTCCAGCCTGTATTAAAAAAAGCAGCACAAAGGACATTATTTCTAAATCTCAGTACATGTTATGGCTTTGAAGCACAACCTGATCAGCTAACTGAGTATGAAATGTTTATCTGCTTAGTTGAGCAGAGGAAGAAGAAAACAGGATTTCAACAGCAGTGCTGGGCGCCACTCTCTCTGAATTGTAAAAGCTACTGCTCTTTTAATCCAACTAGAAGCTTCTCTGAATTGTCATAAAGAAACTTTCACCCTTAGGATACTAACCACATTCAAGTGAGGTCAATTGATTGTTGAAAGGCTCTTCCAAAACAAGAGTCAATTACCTTTGTAACCCTTTGGACCCAAAGCTCCTGGAAGCCCTCTTTGTCCAGGCTCCCCTGGGGCACCAGTCCTTCCATCCAGAATTGCATCTGGGAGAAATGAAGGGCCTGTGTGTGGAAAGCAAGCAAAAAGCCCTGAGAAGGCTTGATTTAAAGCTTGTTAATTATTTATAACATGAGATACGCAACTGGCAGAAATGGTGTCAGATCAAGCAATGGCTTGTGGTTACACAAGGAGATGAACAGAGGATCAAGGGGCTGCCATATGTTTGTTGTCAATTCCCCATATGGAAGAGCAGAAGATCTTGCAAGGTGGATGTAACAGATCTTTACTACTCTACTGCTCTATTACTGCACTTTTTCAAAGTCTTAACAGGCCAAACAACCAAGCAAACTGCAAACGTGGTACAGAGGGCAAACAAATTAGTCCATGCAGTTCAGGAAACGGACCAAGTGGCAAAAGGTTAAGGGAAAGCCATTACTCACTTTACAACTGCAGGACTACTCTCAGTATCTCTTTATACACTGATGAATACAATGAAACATGAGCTGACAGAAACAGCCGAGGGACGTGACCTAACATAATCTAACACTACAGTGTCTGAAAGCCCTTCCCTCAGTGCCAACAGTAAGATGGAGTGCTGATCAGCACACGTCTGATGTTCCATGGAAACAACCTGCAACCATCAGCTAAAAACAGCTCCAAGAGCTTTACAGACTCCGCAGAAAAATTAGCAGGATTTAACTGACAAATAATTATTGATAAGGCAGCATTTAATTCTCCATGGAAAATTATTTAATCAGAGCATGCTCCATCACTGGAGCATGCCCCGTTTTTGAAAGTTTTGCTCTCTAGAACAAAACAAATAAAACATACTGTTTGAACTCAGTTTATGGCAGAAACACAAGGTTTACCACTTTACCAAACAAAACAATGCATCATTAAACCAATCAGGAAATACATAAAATTGTAATCATATTTCCTTATGTCTGTAAACTGTATCTTCAGGTATCCTATCTGACTTCTGGTACCTGAAATACCTACTTGCAAGATCAGTCATTTACCCCAAGTGCTCAAAAAGTCATAGGATCTTCTTTATCTAATTCAGTACACCACGGGGAACTTTAGCTTTCCTCCCATCAACCTGCATGCTACATGATATAACCCTCCTTTCTTTTCCCTAACTGAAGCATGTTCCTCAGAAGTCAATATCTGAATTGGCTCCTACTAGAATTTCATCCTACTAGAACAGAACAAACATAAATTGTGCCGTTAGAACTGTGTGCTTCAGTCTATCAGGTTACCCACTTCAAAAATAATTAGTTTTTGCTAATGCTATTATTTGCATTTTCTTATTTCAGAGGGGTGCAGATAAATATATCAAAGGTTGTGAATTACAATTACAATGTGATACTAACCAAGCCTTTAAGATTTATAGATGAATAATTTCCACTTGCAAATAAATAAATACAGAAATCATTACTTGCTTTGTTTCACTATGAATTCAATATAAAAATTGATGTTAAAAATGTACATACGTGATGATCCAGGCAATCCTGGTGCTCCTGGCAGACCAGGTAAACCATCTCTTCCTGGAGCGCCTGGTGATCCAACTGTTGCTCTTCCTGGTTCTCCCATTTCACCCTTCACACCGGGAATACCTGGAGAGCCTGCAGGTCCCATTCCATCTACACAACATTGACATGATTAGCAGCTATCCAGCAGCAAACATATTCTGATATTTTTAATATCTGAAAATTATTATTGTGTCCTGAACTGTAACCATGTTAGTAAAGAACATTTTCTAATTGCATACAAAGGAAAACTTACTAATCGCAGTCACCAGCTGGCACCCATGTACACATTCCTTTGGTCATTCAAAAAACTTTACAGGGCTGTATTGAAATCTCACTAATAGGTGAGACAATTAACTATAGAACACCACGATTCATTAATTTTCAGATTGAGTTTGAGTTGAGATAATTGCCTTAGTACCAGTGTCTGGAACACTGCAGGCCAGGATTTCACAAATGATGTTAAACAGAAACTCGAGTGAGATTTCTGATGGGACAAATGGGTTCCAGCTACAGTGGTTTTACTTAGCCAACATGGTAGCTCTCTGCTGCAAAACAGAAGAACTGCAGGGAACCTGCTTTAGCACAGGGGTTGCACTAGATGAGATCCAGAGGTCCCTTCCAACCCCTGTGTTTTTGTAATTCTGTGAAAAATGAACACTCAATCAAAAAAGCTCATTTTCAAAAACATATAAAATGTTCCATTTGTAGGAAAGGTTCTGTCAATTTGAAATTGAAATGGAACATTTAATTCAATTTGAAATAGAAATCAAACAAACCAACTTCTGTGTATCAAATATTGAGAGCTGGAGCCTTGAAAAAGATTGTAATCACTGTAGGACTAATCCTGCTCCCACCCAAATAAACATGCTTGGTTTTCCTGTGCCTTTTCCTTGCCTTCTGCACCTCACAGCAGACTGCAAGTCAGGCCAGCAGGAAGAGGGAGAGGCTAGCTGCAATACCTTCAACACCTCCAACCTGCCACCCAGAGCCTTCTCACAACAAACACACAGAAAATAGCCTGCTAAGGTCACTTAGCAGATGCTTTACCTCTCTCCAAGCCTGGAAACCCTGGAGCTCCTGGAAAGCCTGGTAGGCCACTGATCCCTTCATCTCCTGGAGGACCAGGTGTTCCTGGGTTTCCAGGGTCACCTGGGGCACCTATTAGATAAATACAGAAAGATAAGGAAGAAAAACTTGAGAATTTCTGCTGAAAAATTCTGTACAGCTTACTACCTCAGTAGTCACTGATCTCACTGACAGCAAAGCCATTACTAGTAAGTCTGTTAGGCCAAGCTAACCATGATGGGAAAACTTCCGCCTGAGCCCAGTAAGAAGTTGTTTCAAACTTGACTGCATTTGAAAGAGAAATGAGGCAACTTGTCTCCTTAATTTTACAGATACCAAGACTGTTGTCACCCAGAGCTCTTTCAACTGTGGCATTAATTAAGTTTCTTTTCTCAATGGTATTCCTATCACATTGAATGACAAATAAGAGCAGAATGACATTCAGGCTATCCGTTTCTTTGGTACACAGAAATAAGACACACAGGTAGGCTACATTTCCCCATGCTCATATACAGTCAGCTTCCCAGGTGCTAAGTATTTAATTGTGCCTTGAAATGTATCATTCTGCAAGTCAGGAATGAAAGATTTATTACAAATTCTGGTATAAATATATGGCACAGAATGTATCTGTATGTTATCAATACAGAAATGAAAGGAGGAATAACAAGTGATAGGCTAGACTCAAATCACAGCATGGAGAAGTGTTAAAATACAGAAATAAAACAAGTTGGATCAGAAAAAAAGTGCTTTAAACTAGCTTCCAAACAAAAAAGAAATAAAAACGTGTACCTGAAATTACTACACCTTCCTTGTCAACAATGATAGGAGGGCCTGGGGGACCAATGTCACCTACTTCACCCTGTAGAAAAAAAGGGGAAAATGGATTTCTCCAGAAAATGACCTAACAACTTGTGACAAACTGTGGTATCATTAATTCCTCTCACTCTTACACAGTATCAAATCCTCTTTAGAGCAGGATGTGCAAAATCTGATTGTTGTCCAAATCACCATCATACATATTACAAACACAATCCATTGTGCCAGGGCAGTACATCACTTTGATGATTCATGCAGTAGCACTGCCCTGTGTATAAACCTATACTACATGCTCTCCACCAAACAAGCCCTTCACTGCTTGCATTTCTCATGTTTGCCAACCATATATCAATGTTGGTGGCAGATTTTAAGTTCACTCACAGCTATACAGTCATTTTCCACTCCATTTCCAGACATCTGGCAGCCCTGGCAGCTATCTTAAGCATCCACTCACTCCCATAAGTTTGACTGAAGCAATGATATTTATTCATGCAAATATATTTACAATGGCAGTGCTTTAGTATTTCCATCTGAGAAGTTACCTTTGTGCCTTCAACTCCATCCAGTCCTGGATAGCCTGGAACACCTGGATGACCCTGCAAAGTCACAAACAGGAACATTTTTATGAAGTGACACAATAACATAGTGGCATAATTTGCTAGCTGAGACACCTTCAGTGCTTAGACCTGTAACACAAAGCTAATTTGTTGTCTTACACATACTGTCAAGCATCTGAGAAGGAATAAACAGTAACCTGATTGCACTGATTTCTCAGCACTCATAACACCTAAGCTGGTTTCTGCAGTAAAAAATAAAAAGA
This sequence comes from Phasianus colchicus, assembly GCF_987193195.1. Lineage (NCBI taxonomy): Eukaryota > Metazoa > Chordata > Aves > Galliformes > Phasianidae > Phasianus > Phasianus colchicus. The sequence continues at coordinate 6,252,785 of NC_143449.1, forward strand.
GCATTTCACCTTTCTCCCTGGAATGCCATTGGATCCATCCAGCCCCAAAAGACCCTAAAAGAGGAAAACACATTATGTAATTTTCAAAAGCTCCATCTCAGTCTGCTCTTACTTCATCAGGCTCTGAGATCTCAGTACCAAAGAGCAAAAAGGTAAAATTTCAAAAGGAGAAGCTACTAATGGTTTTCCTTCTCTTCCAAATATTAACAATCATCGTCAAAAGAATTCAACGGGATAACTTATAAAAAGATGTCTTATCTTCTTTAGTCATTATCTTGCTAATTAGTAATTCAAATCAAATAAGCCATGAGTTTCTCAGCTTACAAGATAGGTAAGTAGTTTGTCATTACAAAGCTGTGAAACTTAACAGAGACAAATATTTTCTATTGTGACAGTTTTGTTCTTCAGATGCAGAACAGAATGCTTTGGTCTTCCTGTTGTGTATGAGCATCACATTTCTGCAAGTTCATGGTGATTAGAAGAATCTATGGCATGTGATGGAGCATGCTGCTAACTTCCACCTTCACTGTCCAGTTTGAACAATCTGTATTACCAGCTGGACTTTTTCATTCCCAAATATGTGCTCTTTCATGGCTTACTCTGATAAGGGGTAAAAACTCCCTAAAGTCCCTGCAAAGCCTCTGTGAAGTTTTCAAAAAGCATGGAAAAAACCTAGGCCTGGTAGCATCAAATCCTCCAATACTCATGTATGATTTTCTTGGATTGCCTCATCTATTTTCATATTTCACCCTTTGTCCAAGACTTTACTGAGAAAAGAACTGTTGGTTATGTCATTGTATGGTGCTGGCTAATATGAGTCACAATTCTATATCTGGGAATCCTATATGCTTTGAGAATGCTTCTGTTAGTGATAAGTCCACTTTATGAAACTAGTTTAAAAACAGGCATGTAAGGACTTTGTAAGGTTACCTACCCTGCCACCCGGCAAACCAGGCACACCTTTTTCTCCTTTTTCTCCAACACCGCCAAAGCCCTGAGGGAAAATATTAACATTAGATCTGTATGGAACTTTAAAGAACAATCCTGTCAGAACGAGCACCAAATCATCTATTAACATAAACTGCAACAGAGACACAAAGGAAACGAACTGTTTCTGCTGGGCTTCTTTTGCCCCAGAAAGAAATCAAGCATTATTTCTGCATTATGTGCAGTGCATTATCTTCTTTGTTCCCTGTGACTTTCATCCGTTTAGACTACAGCACATTTCTCAGCAGGAAATGCAAGTAACCCCCTGCTATAAACAGTGAAGTTTTGTCATTCTGTATCGTATTCTACATTTAGAAGTAATTTCAAATCTAATTTCTCAACAGTAGCAGCTCAAGGCAAGGCTTTTTTTTAAAATGTTTTTTATTTCTAAAGCCTAAGAATGACACAAAAACAGCATTTTCATGCTCAACAGTTGGAACTGTTTGGTGGTTTTCCCAGTCAGCAAGAAGTATCAAATCCAGAGATGGAACACCAGGATTTAATTTCAGTGAGTTACAGTAGGTTGGCAATTTTCAGGCTTCAGTCTTGAAATATCTTACACTTGTGGTTAAGTTCACACATATGCTCAATCCCACCAGCTTCTGTGAGCCTCTTGTGATGCTTAAAGATAAACATGCACATAATGGAAAACATCCAGAAAGGCTAATAACAAACTGTGCTTCATGAACAGGTTCTCGCACGCCATTCTATTGAGAACATCTGTACACTGAAGAAACCAGCAAACAATTTACCTCATTGGCCAGAAGTTCCACAAAATATTTATTACCAAAACTTATCTAAAGAACTTGTGTTTATAAGTTATAAGCTAGGAAAGACCTCTCTGGAATCCAAAGATAAATTGTTGTTGTTAATTCATAGAGGGAAGATGCTTATAAGCACTAATGTTAAATGGCCCATTTTAAAACTAGATATATACATTGAGACAGTCAGATATAAAGAGAAGTATATGTGCTTTATAACTTGAAAGTAACAAAAAGTACATCTAAATACATTTAAACAAAGAGGATTTTTAAAATGTACATAGCTCTCTGTGGGAGATCAAGAAACACTACCATCAAGTGGCTAAGCAAAAGTTATGTTTACTTGCAGATTTCCTTTGCAAACCATAGATGGAAATGATGGCTGCTTTGTAGCATCTATAGCAGGACAATGCTGTCTTCTTTATATTTCCAAGACAAAAATGATCAGATTACAGTTTTCACAAAATTATGTGGACTTTTGTATTAGATTTTCAGATATTCAAGTGCCTACAAACTCCTGTAGAGATCCTATGAGCTATTCAGAGGCTTCTGAGCCACCTAACTCATACTGGGCACATACCAAAAAAAACTCTCCCTTACCGGCAGCCCAGGCAATCCTTTGTCTCCAGGCAATCCTTGAGAGCCTGGCTCACCCTGAAAAAGGAAAAAGGTAAACAGAATAAAGCACTGTGTCCATGAAAGCATGACTTACCCCAATCCACCCATCATACTCCTGACTCCTAAGGCAAGGCCTTATTTGGCAGTAAGTATGCTTGACTTGTGTCATCATTTGCCAGACAGTGTTGATGCATGCAATGGATTGTCTGTGACCACTTCCCATGGCTTCAAAGACCACTACTTTGGAACCATTGTTCTACATTCCTCCACTGCTGGAAGGCAAACCAGAACATCTCAGATCGTCATCTTTGAACATACACAGTAATTCATGGAAAGCAGCAAATAACACATGCTGAGATAAAATAAAGTCATTGTAATCCTGCTTACAACTTCAAGAGTGAGCCACATTAATAGCCCTTGTTTGAGTTTCAGACTAATGCAACTCCACTCCAAGTAAGACAGTGACTCCCATGACTTATGCAGTGTCTTAGGCAAGCTCACATCAGCTCCCAAACCATTCTGTATATGTCCTAGACTAATTCAATATGTCTATACTTCATGTGTGCAGAGAATCTTTGACTCGACTTCCATAGGGCTTTTATATTCATGCTGATGAGCTAAATATGTATCTCAGTAAATGCCTGAATAACAGAATAAATGAGAGAAATCTGATTATTTCACAGTAATGTGCGTCAGAGTGAAGCTTTTTATTTACTTTTTCAAAAGGAATTGTTTTTTTATCATTTATTTTTACACGACCATATTTCACAGGTCCAAGGAAAATAAAATAAAGTTCATTCATTCTAGGATTAATGAAGGAAATCTTTAAATAGCTTTAAGATTTATCAGGTATGGATTCTACAGTGCTCCACACTGCTCTTGAGCTAACAATATTTTTATTCAATAGCTCTCTGGCAGATTAAACTAGTGCAGAAAATGAGTATGATTTGGAAAGATTAAGGCCCTCACTGTCTAATAAGTTTATTCAGTCTTTGTATCAAGGGGATGGGAGGGCTGTAAGTTATATTTACCTTTTCTCCTTGCTTCCCCTTTGGGAATCCCATGAATTCTAATATTCCAGTGGATGGAGGAGGACCCGGAGGGCCAGGCAGTCCTACATCACCCTGTAGACAAAAGATGAAAGTATTAACATAGGCAGAGTACGCCTGATTTCTTATGAAAGTTGCTTGTGAATCAGGAAAAAAAAAATCCAGTCTAATTTTATGCTTTGTACAAAATATTTGTGTGCCTAAGTACTAGCACAGGAATTTGGCCATGAAGGCCAAAAATCAGACTGAAAATTAAGATTAACAAAATGCATTAAATCTGTTTCAGAGAAGTTGTAAATATAAATCACAGAAAGACAAAAAAAAAAAAAAAAAAAGCCTAATCTTTAAAATCAACAGAAAAACACCCCAGAAACATTTTGAAGACAATATGCAAGACAAGAAGTCAAGAAACAACTAGAAATGTAGTATACTGATAACTGATTTTAACAGCAGCAGAATCAAGCCCCAAACTGAGACCTCTGAGAAGCCCCATTATGCCACTGTAAACCTCTCACACAGACTGCAAGATGTCCATTTAAGATACTAAGACTATAAATTATGCATCAGTTAATCCAAAGAATACTATGAAATTCACAGAGCATAAATTCCAAAGAAGAATTCAGTACAAGAGTTAAGGGTCTATATAAGCTAAAGGACATATTCAAAAGGTGTCAAAAGAGGACCCTGTGTCTTGATAGCCATGAAAGCACTGCACTGAAATGAGATTTTCTACCCTCACTTAATTCAGGAAAGGTTCCCATCCTCTTTTCTTTGCAAACATTACCAGCAACCAGCAAGACTCTTCAGTATTTGGACTGTCATTCAGTCCAAAAGAAGAAAAGGAAACACAAAAGAAGAAAATGCTGGAATCCAGCAACCATCTAGAGGATAAAGTTATGATGGAACTCTAGAATATAACTTTACACTCCTTCTGTACCAGAATAAGATTCACCTACTTTTTCTCCTTTCTCTCCTTGAAAGCCTAATCCCATATTACCCTAGGGGAGAAAAAAGATGACAATGAATAACACAACATCAGCAACATCAGTATCATTACCATCTAGACATACCGTAATGATAAAAAAAATAGCCAACAATCAGGTGTGGCAACATGACAGAAATGTAGGTACTTACTTTTGGACCTGGTGGCCCAGGAGGACCCACTGGACCCTAAATGTGAACAAGATCAAGACTTCAGTAGGATGCAAATAATAGGAACAACATTTGGTACCTGAAGTTTCATTTCATCTCTGTCCCCAGAGCAAAAGCAGTAGATAAAATAATCTTCTAGTCTTCATATCTGTCAGAGACAGTATAGTCCTTTGGCACCATGGTTAATTAAGAGCAAATTTTAATTTAAAAGCAACATACATTTAGTTTGTTTTTATGGCTGTCCAAATAAAACTCTTCCAGTAAGTCAGAAAATGAACTTTTTAGCACATTTCATGAGAAAGGCTCTAAACATGCAGAGATCAGCATATTTCCTCTAGTCCTGAGATGAGGAAGCCTTCAGAACAGTATTAAATACTGTTTGTTATGGTGCTCTAGGGCTTTGCTGGAGCTCTCATTCACGACTGTTGTACTGAACACTGCTCCAGAGGAGAACTTCAGCTCTTGAGATTAAACAGTCTGAGTTCAAGTATTTCACATCTGAAGAACGTGCTTCATCCTTTTAGAAGCACACAAACTTCTGCTCATTGTGATGAGACAAATGTAGTCAAGGATGGAAAACTGCCAACATTTTGAACTATTCTATCAAGAAGTACAACAGTCAGGGCCTCTTACTTGCAAACCTGGTAATCCTATGGGGCCTGCAGAACCTGTTGGACCTGGAAAACCTTTGGAGCCCTATAAGAAGAAATACAGAATGTGTAGCACCTATCCCATCAAACCCAAAACAAGCAATCTCAGAAAATATACAGTAACAGCCCCCCAGTTATGTACACTCATTTACATTCTTTAAGAACCCAATTCACATTACAAGATAAAAGTTGAATGTCAAAGTTACAGATTTGAATGGTAGAAGGGAGTTCGAATTTAATAGGGGAAAACAGAACAGATAATAGCAAAATCTGACTGACTTCTGCTGCCATAACATGGATTGACTCAAACCATTGGAAAACTGGGGTTATTCAGACTACTGGTATAAAGAAAATACACGGCCCATTAATTTGAAAAGTGTCCCTGAGAACCAGTATAAGGAAAAGCACCTACTTTCAATAATATTCTTAAAAATTACAATTCCCCAAATTAAATAACTTACAGAAATACCATCCAAACCAGGAAGACCGTTTTCTCCCTAAAAATGAAAAGTGCATCAGTAAAAATACCGTTGTGTTACTGCAAGAAACAACAAAGGGCTATAAATACATATTTATTAGTCTAACTAGGAATATTTCCTTTTAATTAGTGTTCACTTTTAGTTCTGACACATGTGCTTCCATGTTTAAACTGGGAAATGGAAAGGCTCCAAAAGTCTAGAATAACAACAGCTACTTTATTTACAGGTAGCAAAAGAAACTGAGGGGGCATTAAAAAGTTGCATTAGTTGTAACAAATCTGAAAAACACACTACAAAACTTTCGTTACAAACACTATAAAATGTTATTTCAAACCATCCGTATTTTCCACAAATAATTTAAATAAAGATCTATTTAATTTTTACCAATGTATGGTTGTATATACATATATGGGGAGAATTTTAGAAAAGTTCGGCATTTGACAAAAATAAGGTCAGTGTGAGGGGCCTTACATGACAGAAAAAAAAATAAATTCTATATTTAATGAGTAATGAGGCTGCTGAACATACCACAAGAGGTACCAAATCTTTTACAGCTTTTTTCTCAAGCCTCGTGCTTCTGGCAAAAATCAACACCACTCTAAGCTGATGAATGTTTGCTTCAAGGCAACAAAGAACTAAATTTTTATATGAGGACATTGAAGAACCTACTCACTGTCTGGAAAAATAAATTGTGATCATGTTTCCGCAGTCTGTATTCTCTTTATAGGAAATAAAATTACAGACATGATACAGACATTTCAGGGCAAGGTCCTTATTAAACAGAGAATTAAATTCTGACTTTAAATTCTGACTTCATAGCAATAAATGATGAAATACTATGAGTGGAATATGGTATTCATGCATTTAAACCCAGAATATATATCTCCCAGTACAAAAAACACTAGGAGGCAAGTGGGATTTCACAGGAGAAATCTTAATCTGTGCTTGCAAGTCTCTTGGGCTATTATTTTAACAGACCTGGCATGTGTGAGGATGCCAGATACAGGGAAGTTCTGCATCTAAAAACAAATATGCTACCTCATGTAAATCAGGGTAAGCTTACAAGAAACTCCTCATATCTATGGTTTGGCATCAACAAATGAATGGTGCTAGCTGTCTAGAGACACATGAAGGACCAGCAACGACTCTGAACAGTAACAGGATGATTTATGTCCCAGCAATCCAGTATGCAATAAACAAGATGTTTTAGTGCTGCAAAAATGAAGCAATTTCAAGTTCTGAGAGTATTCTGCTTTGCAATTAAGGAATGAGTGGTCTTTTTCTCTGCTCTGCCTTCAGACCTATCTAGGACACCCACGTTTAGCATTATGAGCAGCCTAAGCTGCAGCGTCAGAACTGAAACCTCTGGGACATCAAAATGTTTCTCATCCTGTGTTTTCTCCTGTAGAAAATCTTACCTTCATTCCTTTAAGGCTGCCTTGAGCAAAAACAGGTTCTCCTTTAAGACCTTTTGGGCCAGGACGACCCTGATAAAAAATAAATGACAAAAGTAAATTTCTAGAAAAAAATACACTGATTTGGCTTTGAAAGTAATTGCATTCAGTATAAAGAACTTCTTGCTCCAGTAAACTACAAAAGTCGCACTGCAGTGGTATTAGGAGAATTTAAGACTTTCTGGGGCTTTAGAAAAACAACACTCTGCAAACATTTTCTCTGGTATTTTCCTGCCTATGTTAGATTTTTCTTTTTATTTTAGGCCTTTAAAAACTTTTAAGATTCTCCCTGAATCTGTTTGACATGCTGTAACTGCCCTGTACATGCATGTATCTCTTCTGTAGCACTGTAAATTACCATATTTGCTTAGAAACAGTGAGATAAAAAACCAAAAAAACAAAAAAACCCCAAAAAAACAAAAAACCACAACAGGTTGCATGCATGAATCTTCTGAAAAAGCAGCTGTTATAATTCTAGATTTACCCAATTTATTTTAATCCTCGTCATTCCATGCAGTTTATCCAAGGTGATTTCATGTAATTGCCACCTTAATTTGAGAGGAGTTAGCTGATCCAAGCAGCTTTTCTTGCCAAAAATAAAATCCCACATGCATTACAAAATAGAAATTTGAGCAGGAAGTATGAGTAAATCAGTTATTTTAGAAAGTCATATTTTAACTTGCTTTTGTTGCTTTGTTATTTTCAATATTACATAAACTTCAAGTCTGGATGACATATAAAAGAGAGACATGATCCATTCCTTTTTTGAATCAGTATCCCCTAACCTGAAACATTTCAACTGGAAGATGTTTGACACATTATAGTTCTTAAAAACTTTATCACAGTCTCTTCTGAGTCAGCTTGAATGTTGCCAGTGACAAAGGGATAGGGTGGTGCAGGAGCACATTGTCACAGGATCTTCATTTTAGCCTCAAAAGTTAACATTTACACAGTAAATAAGAGTGGAATTTCAATAAGAAAATGACACTGGGCTCTAAGAATACTAAGGAACTTGGGGTTATAGGGTTCTTCCTAAGAACTCAGGAGCTATTTTTCCACCACTGGTAAGAAAAGCAAATCCTGGCTTAGTGACAACAAAACACTACTGCCTTGGGACGTACTGGCAGCCCGGGTATGCCAGGAAATCCATCTGTCCCAGAAACACCAGGACTCCCAATGGTTCCATTGCAGCCATCGAGGCCAGGTGGACCCCTGGGTCCAGACTGGCCAGGGTGACCCTGTGTAAAAAGGAAAAAGAGAGGATGAATGACAGGTGGTATTTCATTAGCAACACTGTCCTAGAAAACTTCTGCCTTCCAAATAGCAACACAAAACAAAGGAAACAGGCAACTCCCACTCAAGTTCAGTGTATGACAGGCTGCAGTAGAAGTAGGTTCTTCAGCCAGCATTGTTTATCCTCCCCAAAGCTTAAATCCTAGAACATCGGCTGGATTCAATTATCTTTCTCTCCTAGGGATAATTTTCTGAAGTACATAACTTGTGCATGAGTAGGTCCTGAAAGCACAATCTGAAATGCACAGCATATGACATGGAGCACAGTGCGAGGGTGCACCTGACAATGATAATGGAAGGTGCTGATGTAAAAACAAGGAAAAAAGCAGGTTCAACAATACTGAGCATTTGTAATTCCAAAGTTATAGTTCCAAAGATGAAAGTTTCAATGATTTCTCTTCCTTTCCACCATGGATTCTTTCTTTTAATAGTTCAGCAGATGTTCCAACTCCAGCATCACATCATTCACAAAACAGCTTTCCTTGTTATATTAAACTTAGAACCTTAGGCAAAGCAACTGGAGAAAGATCTAATGAAACTAGCAGTCGTTAAAAGAAAGTTTTTGTAATGGTCAATTAATAATCAAAAGCAGGGTGGGAAAGAGTTGTATCTAATTCTGATTTTACACCAGTTTAGTCCTGCCATAGCTCTATTCATTTGACTCAGCACCCTAGTGATGCAAAGGAGATAAAAATTAGAGCCTTTAGTTACTGTTTCTTACATGGGAATACTTTGGCAAAACAAAAGAAGGCATAACTGTCAGTCACACTGCCCAGCTATTAAGCTTCTCTTTATCCTATCTACCTTTTCATAGAAACGAGCTCTGTGGCACTCAAAGAGGATTTTTTGTGGTAAGAAGTGAAATTCAGGGAGTAAGAATCAGTAATTGACAGTTCCCTCTCTCCCTTCTGTACACCCTGATTTTGTATCATTCCCAGAGTGTTTTTGTGTGATCCCAAAGATTCATCTTTAAGGTATGGCATTAAACGAGTTATGACTCATGTTAGGAAAGGGAAAAAGAAACAAGGATAAAATGGAGATAAACCAGAACATTAACAATCCTTCATGCTTGACACATAAAACAAATCAGATTTGTGTTGCTGAAGGTCTTTCCAGTCCAAGCCAATACCAGATGCTCTGACCAAACTCAATGAGAACTTTGTAGTAATGTAAAGTCTTTTATCTAAGGATCTTAAAATGCCTTGCAAAAATGTGAGAATGCAATAGTCTTCATTTTACAGATGAGTAGTGGAGTCACACAGTAGCTTAGTGACTTTCCCAAGGATGCAGAGCAACTTACACCATGATTATTTAAACATTCAAATTGATCACCAGTGTCAGATGCTACTTAAAGAGCCATTGCTTGCTGCTGGCCATTCACACCTACTCTTCTCTGTGCTAACATAAGCACAGGCAGAGCAGGCAAGAAACCAGCAACACAGCAGAAAAATAACTATTCTGTCTCTTAATTTCAGCCAGACGAGTTCCTTGGTCCAGCACACCTATGTGATGATTTGTGCCTACAAAATGGAGAGGAGAGAGCCCAGATTTGCCATCTGACAGTCAGTAAGGTGCAAATGAATCAACACAAAGTGTATATCCACTGCAGGATCAGTTGATGTAAACAGAGACAAAATTGAATGTAACAAGGCCTCAGGACATAGAATGAAGTCATCCCAAAGCATTAGCTAAAGGCACCACTGTGTGTATAGTACCAGTAGGCCTAATGATTAAAGTCTGCTGGCCAAAGCACCCACCTGTGGTAAGCAAGCAGGGGACTCTCCAGGCCCCAGTCAAGTGACATGAAAAGGCTGAAGCACCAATTTATTGCCACCTATACTTCATTTGGTTCTCAAATCTGGAACAGCTCCGTGGCAAGCCACCTTCCTCCATCCATACAGTATGTCATAGCCAAGAGCAGCAAGTCTCTGATGCGACAGGCTGTGACTGCAGAGGAAGGCCAGAGTGGACGATTCCTATGAGGACCTTCCCTTTGTTTACAGCAACAATACAGAAGCTATGTGAGATAAGTGCACATGTATCTGGTTACAACATAAGCTGGCCAACTGCAGGGTTTAGGGAAGCTGAGCCAACACCTGCCCCTCGGACAGATGAGGAATCAAGCTGCTGAGCCTCCAGGGCTGGCCAAAAGCCAGCTGTGGGAAGCAGCTAACCAGTGCTGGGTTAGCTCATGTCTTGGGAAATGCTTTGCACAAGATCTCCTAAATCTTGGCCCAATACAGTGTCCAAGAGGCCCAAAAGACTTGGGTATCTCCTTAACATGTGAGGAGGGCTCACAAAGAGGATACACATTGTGCTGACTACAGTGACTCCTTATGTGTGCTAAACACATCTGTGGCCGTGTCACTTAATCCCATGGCATCCATGTCCGTGGTTCTGCGCCAAAGCATGACACAGATGGACACACAAACACATGTTGTCTCTTTTGCTCTAGAAGAAAAACATGGGATTTCCTACTTTCTGGCTATTGTGCAATCAAAATTCATTATGTTTTAAGAATCTTATCTGTGGCAATACTGATCATGCATAACCAGCTTCCTCAGGAGTCACAAAAATCTGCCTGAAATTATTTTTTTACCTAAAAAACAGTAGTTAATAGTTTCACTCTACTAGTTCTACAAGTTCCACTCCATTTACTCATTCTCAGCTCCTCCAATTCCTGTGTCAGACACATGGGTTCAGCTCAAGCACCTCAGCTGACTAAGGTGAAGAAGAAGCTTTTACAGTTGTTACTTACGACATGGCAGAGTAACTAGCTTACAAACCTGAGCTAAGAACAGGCTGGAGAGATTACTTGTGCTCTCTGTTCTCACAAAAGGGGGCATTCCTTAGGAGATAGATAAGGAAATCTGAACTGTTCATCTAGGCTTTTGCTTTATCTGACTCTTTTGCATACACTAATGCCGTGATCCCAAGCGACCTCTTTTCTAAATCTAACAGGCTGAGCACAAAGGCCATCCCAACAGGAGAGCTCAACAAATATTTAAAAATCGGGAAACAAATGCAATCAAGGGTGAACACAAAACTAATTGAAAAAGCAGGTTCATGGATTGCTACAGCAAAGTGGCCTCTTTACAGCCCTGCCAAGTGCTTGTATTTCCTCTAGGAGGGACACAAAATAGAGAACTTCGCCTCTCTGTGTAACTCTAACTTTCATTGCACAGACAAGCGCTTATTCTTCACAGAAATACTTATTTCCAGAACTCTTCGGATAGTTCATGAAAGGCTATATACATCCCCAGCTTCAGCCCTTGCCAGAGGTGTCCTTGAATCCTGTCCTACGGGAAAAAATAAACTTCCCAAGTAGGGCTGAGGATTTGACAGTTTCCTCTGCACTGTGACACAGAAGGGCTAGCAATAAACACATGCTGCTGCTGTATTTATTAGGTTAAAAGGATTAGTCAGGCCAGCTGCAACAACATGATTTACTTACCAGCAGTATTCCCCAGGGAAATTCTATGGAACACCATTTCCATTAAGGTCAAAAGTGGGATATTCATCTGAATTACAGTCTTGCATCTTTTGGCCACCATCAAAATATACCTGCCCACAGTGAGATACTTGCAGGCTCAGAAGATGCCCTCTTCATGTTTGGATGTTAGTTCTTGTGCAAAGATAGTGATACATTTTTACTTCTCTCTTAAATATATCAGCACACATATATTTTTTCTCTTTTGCTCTGCATTTCACACAAACATGTAATGTGCATCAGTTTGTGTACATTTCACAACAAACGTAAGCTACTCCCCATCCTGAAATGCAACTGGCAAAAATGTAAATATTTTCTCAAGCAGTGGTGTTTGCTATTTTCACCCAAAATGGAAGCATCTGTCTCAATGGCTAGAATGTAAACAATATGTATTAGTTTCCCTGCCCCCTTTTTCTGTTCTGCAGTTGTAACACAGAAGAGCCAAAGGTTCTTTGTCATTTCACTGTACATAAGCAGCAAAATCTACTTCTTTCCCATTGATCCACTTGCTCAATATTGTAAAGGAGACAGAGTAGATGCGCATATGCTCGAGGCTTTGAATCCTCTCATCTGCCTCCCCCACTCTCTCTTTGGAATGCCTGATGCTGCCAACTACCTGGCAGTGGTTTTTGCTATATCTCTATCCTTCCCTTATTGTTGGGAATCCCCTTTCTCCAGAGCCTCATCTGAAAAAATACCCTGAGAACAGCATGTTCCCACAGTGTGTTCAATTAAATTAAGTATTATGGGAACAGCTTGTTCTCTTCAGAGCTAGAGAGTTAGTTGGCTGGTGGGAAAAGAAAAAAATAGCAGCAAGGGAGTAGAGCAGGAGAGAAAACAGGCAAGGACGAACTGAGCGATAGAAGGGGCCAAGAAGGAGATCCTTCATGGGGCCAACTGTGCATTTTCAGCCAACCTATCAAAACAATTCAGTGTTTGATAGGAAGTCAGAAAACACAGCTCAATCATGATGAAAATGTTGGCAAGCTGAGAATGTAAGGTAGATGGGAAAGAGAATAAGAGTGCTCAGAAGCACAAGCATACAGTAGGATAAATATCATTAAGAAAGGAAATATAATTCTAATACCAGAAGGAGAAAGCAGAACTAGCTAAATAGTGCTGTGAGAACAAGGAAATCTGGGGCAACTTCTAAAGCTGGCCCAGCTAAAAAGTCCTCTGAGGCAAAGAATTTCTAACACATCTTTCCAAGAATCACTGGGGAGAACCAAAGCAAAAGAGAGCTCATCAAAATACTCTAGGCATATAATTTTCAGTATGATGCAAGAAACAACTTCTAGAAAGTTCAAGCTGTAAAGAAACAAACCAAAAACTCCCAATAGGGAGTTTTGCTGGTCAGGGAAAGTAGTTACCAACTCCTATCACATGGCAAATGCAGTACTTACCTCTTTTCTGTTTTAGGTTTCTGAAAGGCTCAGACCTAAACCAGTACTAGAACCTAGCCTGGAAGCAAGAATTCTTCAGAGGCCTCAGCACTAATCAGTGTTTCGGTTCACATCATAGGAAAAGAAGATTGAAGGAGATCTGGTAATAGTTATCACATATAAGAAGGCTACTGCAAGGAAAACTGGAACAATCTGCACCCTGTGCCCACATCAAGCAAGATAAGAACTAACTGCACCATAAACTGCAGTACAAAAGACTGAAGTGAGGGAACTGGATTTTTTTTTCAAACAGAGAAAGTAGAGTCTCCATCATTATGCATTATGAAGAATTGCCATTTCCCTCTAGAAAGAAGAGACATTCAAGTGACTTATATTTGCATATGCAAACTCACTGGGATCCCATTGATGCCTTGAAATCCTGGAACTCCCATTGAACCCTGAAATGAAAATGAGAACACATTATATTTCTCATTATCAATCTGTATATTTCAGTCACCGGTGAGGTACTTTTCACTTCAACACTTCCAGTCTTGGACTTCAACTTTCAACACTAAAAGAAGCAAACTATCTCATGTAGATTCCCTCTGACCACAGAAGTCACTGAAGACATAAACTGAACATCTGAGCTTGACTAGATGCCAAATGAGTGTTTCAGGAATGTTTTAATCAGGCAACTTAAAGGAAAAACATAATCTCCTACTGCACATCTGGGGAAAATAAGATGCCAGGAATATAAACAATCCAGTGTAAATTTAACTCTCAGGGTGACGCTTGATCTTCCAAGAGTTTCAACAAGTCTTAAAGGTTCTTCTTATTCGTCTATGTTTTTATACCTCCATCCAGGGATAAGTATACAGCTGTATTAATTTCAGATCACCTCCAACTGAGCTGCAAGGGAGTATCACTTTACTGGTTCTACTGCTCTACTCTGGATAATACTAGAGCAGGCTGTATGAGCAAAACACCCACCCGAAATTATACTTGCTTTGGAAAGGTAAAATGTATTGCTTCTATGAAGGGAAGGAAGGTAGGATCTTACTGTATATTGGTATTGTATATGCGGCCACTTCAACAGATAGAAACAGAAGTTCTGGAGTAGGTAAAGGACTATCTCAGTGCAAGGTAATTGGTTTCAGTTGTTAGAGGCTAGTTCCAATTCCAGATTTCTGTCTCTTCCAAAATCTGACTTTAATGACTTCAGTGTTATCTGCTAGAATTGTGAAATATCACTCATATCAGCAGTCAGTGCTTGTTTTGAGTACTCCTTTGCCTTTCAGATTAATGCAATGCTGAGGCAATGACTTTCATTGTCATCATCGTCAGTTTACTATGTTCTTTGCCTTATAAGAAAGGATGACTGGAACTTCAATGTGTTGATGAATATTAAGCAAAAAGGGAGTGTAACTGCAGCATATGAAAGCAGAAGTGAGCTGGCATTCACCTAGCTATCTCACTTACCGGCAGCTGGCAAAACAAGCTCTGCTCTGCTGGTCCTGGTTTCTAAACTATTTGGCTTTTTCTTATTTGAATATATAATTTGAACATTTTGCATCAGATAGATGGTAAGATGGAACACAAGCCCTTGTCCTGATGTCCCAGATTTCCTTCAGATTTTTGAAATAAGAAGCAACACAAAACTTCAAACCACTGTACTTGAAGTATTCCTTTTCTCCAAGCACATATGCATGAAAATGGGAAACTCATTCCAGTTCATATATTAGGCAGTATCAGACATTCTTATCATATAACCTCTTTAAGGCTATGTGGTGGGAGCAGATACTCTGCACTACTTTATGCAATTGGACATGATGAGTCCTCAGTGCACAACCCAAAAGTCATGATGCAAACACATGCCTAGAGCACAACGTAAACTTTCCTTAAGGTAAACTACCTTCATGTATCCACTCTACATCAGTGAAAGTATTTGCTCATACTTTCATTGACTCTTCTGCCTAGTCTGAACATCCCCTTTGCTACTTCCTAAGAAGAAACAGCAGAACAAACCCTCAGGGCATTAAAGCACATTTGCTACTGTGCCCAATCATGCACATTCCCTTTACTGACACTTTATGTTGGGTTATACTATATAATATGGCAGTTTATAATATTACTACTGTTATAAATATCTTTTCACCTGCAAAACTGAGTTGCAGGTTCCACTCAATATCCATTCCCTTTTTCAGATGTCAGCTCAGTATTTTCTACATAGGAACCAGCTCCAGATCTCTCTGAATGTAGCATGAATGATAGCCATCCATCTCCAGGCAGGTGAAGTGAGAAACTGGCAAAAGCAATGTTCTTCTAGTTATGGTTCACCTACCAGGATGGCTATAATGCTCAGCAGCTTAGGAAACTGTGTTTTCACTTCAAAATAAAAGCAGGGGATTCTCTGAAAGTATTAATGTAATACCCTTGTCCTTTGGCAGACAGTCCAAGATGTTCCTTATATATCCAAACATAGATCAAACAAGGTAACAGACCTATTGCAGGGGGAAAAAAAATTAAATTCATTGTTGAACCTACCTTGTTGCCTTTGTGCCCAGCTGGTCCAGGGGGGCCCACTGCTCCTCTCTCACCTTTTGCTCCTGGCAAACCTTCTGGACCAATAAATCCAGGAGCACCTATTGGTCCTTGAATCCCAATTGGTCCTGGTCGACCCTAAAATACAACAAAAAATAAGTCAATACACCATGTTTATAAACTTTCATTTGCTCCATCCAGCTTAATCTTTAACATAACTTAATATCTGCTAGGTTAGTTAGGACTAAAGTTCTCCCCTCACATTTTCAGATAAAGATTGTTTTCAGATCTGTTTCAGATAAATGATAATTAAATAATGAGTAACAGAAATCTCCCTTTTATTCCTGAAAGATTTAATAGTATACCCATATTGCTGTAGAAATATGGTAAAACAACAGTGTTTTGAGATGAAGCTGACTACTGCTCATGAAATTTGCAGACTCTTTTTCCAAGGTGCAAAATGCAAAAAGCTTTTTTGTTTATGCTTTAGTTCAAGTACAATAGAAAGACAAAACAAGATGCAAGAAGTGAGAGGGTCACATGCAGTCAGAAAACACACTTCAGATTATTTGAGACTAGTGCCATGGTTGGCTCAAGACTAGAATTCCACAGTGAATTAACTTATATTCCACACTGATTACCTTCTAGTCAAGGGGTGTATTTTGACCTTCCAACAGAAGAAGGTGCAACGTCAAACCATTGCCTGAAGAGGGCAACATTTTCTAAAACTGCGGAGACTCATCTGTGACTGATGAGCTTCTATTGTTCTATCGCTGCAGATGTGCAGAGTAGTCTGGTGCATGGTTATTTAGCAAAACAACGCTGTAGAAATATTGCTGTAGGCGCTCTGTTTTTTTCTTAGCCTCAGAAACTGCCACTTGACAACTGAATACTTACCACAGAGTTTTGTGTTAACATTTTTACACTTCTCAGTTCATTTTGAGAGAATCTGAAATAGATCAACAGATTCTAAGAGCCCACAGTATTGGTAGAAATTGGCAGTTTAGGACAATGCTTTCTAGCAAGATATGGAGTGTGTTACATAAAGTTATCCATGTAAAGAATCAAACCTGACATTAAGAGATACAGAATGGAGGAAGAAGTTTAAAAGAAAATACATCCTCCTTTCAGTTCTCTAGCACTCGTGTCCATGGCATTGTATTTCTCTTCTATTTCCCTCACTTCTTAAAACAGCAAAAGGAATGCAGCTCCCTGCTGCAAGGGTTTTAATAATCTCAGCTGGAGACATACAAAGTCTTCACTCCATGCCTTGGCAGGTAAAAGCCTTTGCTGCTAGTTTAAAAATGCATTTTTACATGTTAACAATCAAAAGAAATGAAAGAATCTGTAATTGATTTTTAAATTTTTTTTCCATTCATTTTTATGCCCACTTAGGCTAAAACATTACACCCCATGTTCCATCACTCTCAAAGCAGTTTTCTTATAAACTTTAGCAGTTCCCTCACGTCACTCCCTGTTGTGATTGTTTCATCTCAGTCTTTAATAGAGGTCAAGTACAGCTGTTCCACATTTCATACCTTTTCTACACACACACTGTGCATACTGTGCACTTCTAGGGGCACAGGCTCCCATCTGAAAAGGCTTTTCAGTTGATTACTTTTAACTTTTTTCACTTGGGGATAATTATCAATGGAATCCTTTATATTGGGACCAAGCGATCATAGCATTAATCCCCAACTCTTCAGTGGTCCTCGGCAACCACGCAAAACAAGGAACATGCTGTGAAAATCACATGCTTTGCTCAGCTGTTGGTCTCAGCTTTAACCTTCCAAGCCATTCAGAGCCTTGCAGGCGATGCTTCCCTTACAAGACGTGGGCTGAGCACAGCTCACCTCGAGGCAACGCGGCTGTGCAGATACCTGCACTGAGCAGGACAGCAACCAGCCCCGAGGGCATCAGCACCCAGAGCCCACCATGGTCTTTAAGGAAAATACACAGAATTCCTCAACCACTTGAATTGTTAACATCTGTGTTTAATTAGTTTGCCTATTTAATGACACTGTTCCACAATGACTGGAAGTGATAGCTATGAAAATTTTAGGAGGTTTTTGTTTTGCATTGCTGCAGATGACTGAGGCAAATGTACCCAGAGGAGATAGAAAGGATGAGAAACTATGTTCTGCATGTGCCCAGCTCTGGAGCTGAAAGAAAAAGAAGCATGACACACTGAGTGGTGTCAGTATCCACAGGTTAAAAGGTCTCTTTTGCCTTGGTATCATACAAGAGAGATTTTAACAGCGCTTGAAGATTCTGTCCAGTGCCTCAGAGCACCACAAACCATAAAGACACAGTAAAGTGCTTGTAATCTCTCTGATAATGTGATTATGCCATGATAATCAGGCTCTCAAGAATTCCTACTGTTTCTTTTGAAGTCTGCATGGATGGAAATCATATTTTATATGCTGAAACAAAGGACTTTGCTGCTAAAGAAGCCGTGCTTTTCAACACTCAGCAGCACTCCCATGAACTGTCCCAAGACAAAAGCGCTGTGAAGAGCAGACGCAGTGCTATGCAGGAGCAATGCCAGGAAAAAAGCACAACAAAGACTCAGGTTTTCCCACAAAGTAAACTCACAAGGTTCAGTGACTTCAGTGAGTTTACGTTGCGGTAAGTGCCTCACCTTTACTGTGCTTTGGCACCAGGACTGCTCTTACTTCTCACTTAACCCAGGGATAAAAAGAACAAACAGCTCTTTGCAGTGAGGACAAGATTAATCATCAAATGTGAATTATATCAAAAAGAAACATCAGGGAATCAACAAAGCCCTCCATCTTTGGTCACGTATATGTACACATAGTCCAGTGGCCTGTAGAAAACCCACTAGAAATGGAAGAAAATGGTATTGTTTTGGTGTTTGTTTTTTTTTTTTTAATGGAAAATTATGGAAATTCAGTAACACCAAGCAAGGACAAAGCCTATGAAATTACTGCAGCTTGTGAATCTTTCCATAAATGTCCACTAGAATTTCATATATTTGAAACACATGACGTGCATTCTCTGACACATTTGTGTATCAAGCTTTTGGTACCCAAGCAGCACCAAATTATGATGTCTGTTCCTCTGTAATGAATATCTTGCTGGTAAATAAATAAAAATGGCATCACATCAAGACACACTTGTGGCCTCTCCATAGATAATTTCAGAATTCTGTGCCACAAGTTCAACATGCATTACATGCTTTTCTGTTACGTACTTTGCCATTGCAACCATTCAAATTACAGAGATGTCTCAGACCCAGGATGTTGCTCTTGATGCACAGCAAAGTGGAAAAATGGCTGGGGATAGGAAGCACCCATTGCTTCTGCATCACCACCTTGCAGAGGGAGGTAAAACAAAATGACTACAAAACATTTTGATCATAGCATCTTTGAAGATGGAAAAAGTTCTACAAGAGGTGCCTTCTTCCCTTCATCCTGAAATCCACTGCCTGCCCAGGCACCATAAAAGAAGGCCAGTTGGGTGGGTAATGGGGGAGTCTCTAAGGAATTCACTGCTGCACCAATGAATACATCACAGTTTCTCCGTTGTCCCTTCCCATTTTGCCAGCTCTAATACCCCACATAAATTTTCGCCCACTGCAGCAGAGCTTCACACATAGCACTGCAAATTCCAAACATTCTTTTTTTTTTTTTTTCCCCAGTGCCTCTGTTAGCTTGGAGAATCAAGTGCAAATCTGTTTCATCTTTCACTGTGAGATGGAACACAGGTAGCAGAAGTACAGAACCACCAAACAAGTCTCATATTTCAGAGACAAAAAAAATAATACAAGTACCTGCCTACCTGGGGGGCAGATCTGCTAGCCTCCTCACTACCAGACATTAATTCAGTGGCTCATCAGCAAAAAAAGATGCTGAAACTCAGAAAGCTGGACAAGTTGATTACTAACCAAACAGAATGCTACTCATCAAGTTGGGCAGACCAGCTTCAGTCAGTGTTTCAAGATCTCCATGTGTCAAAGAAAAAACATTATTATTATTTTAAGTAAAATAAAGATCCACTGTACATAAAAAGCCACTGAATTTAAAGATGTTCATGCTTTCCCAAGCTAATGCACAAATCTATCAGATAGATTAAGGATGTTTTCTGTAACATGACTTTTGACTTCCATTCTAGTACAATATTAAGTTGAATGAAATCCCTAGCTCCTTCTTTTTAAGTAGAATTTAGTGACCACAGTTTTTAAAAGGGTCCTATTTACTCTTTTTTTTCTTCACCCATCATTTCCTCCAAATACAATGCGCTAGAGACAAAGATTTACTTCACAAGTACACAGTTTGTAGTCTAAAGCTTTTATTATTCAGTTGATTACACTGAAGTAAACCAAAGAACCAACCATTAGCCTTTATGGAATTAGAAATGCATCTTCTTATATCCTCAGTACGAGGAGCAGAGTTCAGCTTAAAACTCTGAAGGAAGATCTACGTGCCCTGACTCCCACATTGTGCAGGAAGACCTGAGCAAGGGACGGTCCTTCAAGATGCATGTTCACACAGGTCAGTGGCATATAAATGCATTTATTCCTTCCCCCCTTTAAACCTCAGCCACTTACCCTATCCAGGGATGCTGCAATACAAAAGATGACACACAACCAACACACCAAGCTCAGTGAAATGACTGCAAGTGACATATCACAGCAAGGCAGCAGTGTCCATTTGCATGTAGGGGCCTCTTAGTGGCATGACCCCTGGGTCAACCAGTCCTTCTTTCTAGGCTTCCATTTCCTCCCTTCCCTCTCGTACAGGATTCCTGCAGCAGTGGTTACCTCCAGCCTGACACACAGCACCTAGCTCAAGTAGCCCTGCTCTCATCTGGGGCCTCACAGCTCTACTGAAATAACAATAATTATTGATGAAAAACCCTTCAATATTTTCCTAAATTACAGGTTAGTGTCATTCGTGCATTCCACCACAAGTTATTATTTTCCCTACTGAAAAATGCTTTGTACTTTTAAAGAATTATTCGCTAAGTCTTCCACAAGCTCGGGAAACTCTTGTTCAGAATAGCTTCTGTATTTCTAGCATACAGCTAGACATACACTGTTCTACACAGCTTCTTTTATCATACACAAAGAAATAAGGACAAGAAAAATATCCTGTGCAGCAATCTTATTTCATTCAGTATCTTTCCAAAAATCTCTTTGATACCCCCCTTTGTTTGCCAGAGTTATCATTTATTTTATTTTATTTTTGAGAGACAAGAAATATTATTCCCGTACTGTGTGGAATTCTTTAGTTTCATCACTGATTATGGAAGTTTTCTGTTTCTGCAAAACAGAACTTGGCACATTACACTGCAGAGTGCCAAGGCTGTACTGGTCATCCCAGGAGTAATCTTTTAACACAGTAATGAGCAACAGCAAGCTGTTTCTCAAAATAATTTCCAATTTTAGCTCATGTGATAACAGAAGTATTTTTGGAAGTAGAACTTATTTCTACTAAAGCAGACTAAGTGTGTATATTTATGGCCTTACAGACTATTTTTATATTAAAAACAAAACAAGAAAACAACCACTTTGATTCTAATAAATGACTTGCCTCCTGAATTCTGTACTTTAGTAACAAATACAGTTACAACTGAAGGCTTACCATATAAATACAGAACTTGCATATATAGCCTGGACATAAAAAACCATATCTTTATTTAAACTGGATATTTAAATCTCTGAAAAGTACGTTCTTTATGCTCCATTTCCAGTTAAAAAGCATTATGGAACATGTTGATCCAATCAGTCCCACATATTTGCTATTTCTGTTTATAGCACACACAGAGACCACATACTGTAGTCTTTTTCCCCCACCACGGACAATGCCAGGAGTGATTCAGCTTTAAATTTAAGTAATTGTTCCATTTTACACTCCGCAAACTTTAAAGAAACTCCTTAAAAGAAAACCTAGGAATCAAAAGAAAAAGTCTTTAACTCAGATTGCTTTTTTGCTTTGATGTACTGCAATCTCTGGGGTAGATAAGATAGTAGGAGCACATGGAAAGGCTAGAGCCTCTAGGCAACAAAGAATACAGACAATGCAAAAGCAGGCAGGCTCGTGGGCTGCACCTTCTCTCTGAGCAACGCCAAGGCCAGGCAACAGCCTTTCTGCACCTAGCACCAAGCATCATTAAAAGGCACTACAGGAGCCTAAGGGCACTGTTTGTAGGGATTTTTTTATTATTATTATTATTTTTTAAGATAAGGAACAGGTAGCAAGATTTATAAAGCATGGTGGTATCTCACACTGTATATCAACTAAATGAATAATGGGCATTAGGAAGCTATGAGTTGAAGCTTGCTTTAAGGGGCCATACTATAAACTTGAATGGCACTGCTCCCACCAACGGCATAAATCTGAGCGAAAGCCATATTTTAGAAGAAGCTGTAAGAGTTATTGTGGTTTGCAGACAATAGATATAGGAGAGAGATATCACATCCGAGGTGATCACCCCCAAGTCCCCCAGCTTACCCACTGTTTGTTTAAGCTACTCAGGCAGGTGGCCCCAGGCAGCCTTGTTCAGGTGATTCGTTGGTCTGCTGTTTTTTTTTTGTCTTGAACTTTTCACTTCTTGCCACAGTAAGAGGGTTTTTTGGTGAGTCTTTTCTACTTTCAACTCGAAGGACAAAGTTATGTTCCCTCACAAACAGAGCACAGCTCATGTAGGCAGTATATGAGAACTGACAACCGCACTACTCTGAAATCAGGCGTGCAGAAGCCTGGCAGGGCAACTGAGGAAATGGAGCATGAGGCACAAGGTGAGCAGCAGCAGGCAAGAACTGCTCCCCATAACTCTCGGAGCTTTGGCACAATGCTACGCTCATTAACATTCCAAAAAGTAGGCTTATATTGAAAGGATGTGTTACACAATTATGAAATCTTAGCAAAAAAGTTGCAGCGAGGCCTAGCTGACTTCAATTTGCTTATGAACTAAGCATTTCTTCTGTAACAAAAGAGCACAGTCCAGCCAAGGGTTTGAATGGTTTATGGGATTTTATGGTCTTTTGCAACCTCAGTTCATCTCCTCTCTCTCAACTCTTTGGTGCCTAATCTCTAAAATATGTCTTAGAAAGCCTCTACAGTTCCCCGACCTATTCACTTAGGACAGCAGCTGTCATAACATTTTCCTGCCCTTAACTGAAGGAAGGGCACTTCTGAATATTATCTACACCTCTTGACAGCAGCACAAGACATGAGCTGAATTTTAATACAATAGTGTTAGTTACTTTGGAAGGAAGTACAGGGTTTCTCTAGGACCTCTTTCCATCTTCCTGCTGGCAAAAAACATTTGTTCCCAAGAACACAAACAAGTAGCTCTCGGTGAGAACATGGCTGCAGCTCTTTGGTGGTCAGTGCCCAAGAAGGAGATAGGGCAGGACAGGAAGAGGCTCAGATCCCCTGGCTCTGCTGGCTTTGCTTGCAGGCTTTTTCTCTAGCCAGACTGATCTGCAGATGCCATTGCTTTTTAGTGATAGCAAAGTCCCTTGGGGAAAACTAGTTTAGAATCATGGTGACTTCATGGGCTGCTACAGAATAATTACATTTCTCTGGTTAGCAAGCTGTATTGGGAACACTGCCCACGACATCACAGCTTCTGAATCTCTCCAAGATACATCCTCCATTACACAGCTTCTCCAAAGACCTGCTATGAGGTCATGACAGAAGAAGAAGATGCAGTATTGTGTTTTTTCCCTTCCACTTGACCCTAGCACTCTGCAGAACAAACCAGAAGAGTCCAATGGTTTTCCAAAGAGCTACTCACCCGAACAGCAAACAGCTAGAATGAACTTCATGCTACCTCCCCCTCTGGCTGGCATTTCCAAGCTGCCTTCTTCATGGACTCAAGCGACAGAAGATTCATTGTTGCAAAAAATGTTGTCAGTAGAAAATTAGCTGTATTGAACAGTGTACTGAACAAGTGAAATCTTGCCAGTGTGAGTCCTGTTAAGACTATTAAAGGGACATTGTATCTAGAAAGGCAGGACGGGTTCAGCCACATGCTGAAGCCACGCAGACTCCAAATCTCCCAAGGGTCTGCAGTGCCCAGATCTGTTAATTTGCTTTGGGCTCCTCTCCAGCTCTCTCTTTTGCAACAAACCCAAATTTCAGTTTTCTAACTCCTCCTGCAAACACAGCCTGTAAGAAGGTGGTGTTTCCCCAGAGGGATGTGGGCAAGGAGCCGACTGAGCAGCAAGGCTGCCCACGCCAGTGTTTTCCAAGCACCAGTGCTCTTCAGCAGAGATGGGTGAAACCCTCACTGTCACTCTGAAGGGCAGTGACACTGACTTTCACGTATCCCACAAAGGTATGGGGTATAAGAATCCAGTCTATTCACCAAGAAAGCTGTCATTCAAATCTCTCAGTAGCAAGGAAGCAGGAAGAACTGCAGAGCTCAGATAATCAGCTTTTACAGCCCATCAGCTTTTACAGCACTCTCAAGGGATTAAAAAAAAAAAAAAAAGTCTGATAAAAGACAGATAGCAATGAAGGAAATGAGGAGATGCTAATAAGAATGTAATAAAAAGCACCTCACCACTGGCTCACAGTTTTTAATAATATATTAATAGTTTTTTGCTATATATTAATGATATATTAAGAGTTTTCTGTATGGGAATTGAAGACCAAGCACAGCCAGGAGATGCCCTGCTCCCCCAGTAACACAGGGATAAGGAGATAACATAAGGAATGGACCAGAGGCATGAGACTATACAGTGGGATGAAGAGATGGAAAAGGAATTTCAGAAGGCCCTTCCACTCTGCAGATGATACAAAGAGCTTTCTATTTCCCTCATGCTGTGGGAACAGAGCCTGTCCTCTTGTGCTGGAACTTCCCCAGACGTGACTTTCAATGAGTTCAGAAAGGAATGAAGATGAAGAAACTGGTAATGAAAGACAAAAAGCCCTTAAGGTTACACAGCTCTAGTGATCATTACCTTAGTTTTCTGTGTTTTCTAAAGAGCCTCCTCATGCTAGAGGCAAGAAAATAGTTCACAAACCTCTTAGGGAAACTTCACTCACTGGCACTCTTCATTGCAGTTTCAGCAACAGATAAGTTGTTCCCAGCTTTGGTTTCTATCAGCAGCTAAACTAAATTCCCAGTCTATTTAAACTGTGGCAGATAACATTTCTACAAGTTGAATCTGAGACCAGTAATTTAAGAGTAATTTTATAGGGACAGCCACATGGAGAAGAACATGCAGACTTACAAGGAAAAAATGACAATGAAAGACTTCTGGCAAAGATTTAATGTCTCACACATTTCTAGAGAGAAACCAGCCACTAATCATCAGGAGCTAGGAAGTTAAATGTACAAATCCATAAGACAATTATTTCATGCTCACCAGTTGGACTCCCTGCTAAACAGTGGGGCTGACAAAGTCCTGCTCCACTATGTTAGGGGCAAGCAAAATCACATTCCTCCCCTTGTGCAATTTTAGACCTAGCTCTGGAGTTGAAGCCTGAGCCAGGCTCACCCCTTTTCAGGTTGCTGGACAGTCAGATCAAACCCATTTTAAAATTACATTCGTGGGTTTGAGGAGGTTCTGATCAAAGAAACCTCAAAGTATCTGTTTATTTTGCATAGATTCCCAAAACTGCAGAATGTTTTTTGTAAGGCAAAACTTTTTAATCTGAATGTGATACCTGAATAGCTCAGCAACATTTATTTTGTTACAGGACAAACACAGTCTTGTCCTTGACTCCAAAGGCTCCCTAGTTCCCTCATGATTTGAGGCTTCTACATGAAAGGGGCTATCAATGAATCATATCAGTGAACTGATGTGCAAATGCCATTAGACTGCAGTTTATCTGAACACATTACTGTAAGAAAATGGTTAGATAAAATCTAAGCAAAAAATGATATTGCAGTGTATGACATCTCAAGGGACACAAATCACTTGTTTTCCATGGTAGTTACTCTAGATCCAATCTCTCGAAGGATCCAGAGGGTTATGATAATGGAGGTACCACAATATCCCACTGATTTGTTAATTAGCAGTTGTTGCTCTACTGTGGCTATCACTCTCCTAGTTTCCACACTTTTTATGGAGCTTTTCTGTTAACTTTTTCACCAATTCAGCTGAAGCAGAACAACATATCTTGGTTTAAATGCTGCAAAATTATCAATAAAATAATCTTCACATTTAGCTTCTTGACTTAGAATCTTTATAAACGTTGCACAATCCTTTATTTACCAGCAGATATTCTGGCTAGCAATGAAGCTGTATTAGAACGATGTTAATTTTTCTTATTGTATTTTGTAATAATTAACATATTGAGGTGAGCTGGATGCAAAAACTGTGTAGTACTAAGTAAAATAGCACAGATTTATTTTAATATCTATAATTAAACATAGTTATGGTTTTTCAGGTGGCAACTAATATGGTATCTAAATAAAAGTTGACTATTAATGTGTTCTCTGTTTCTGCAGAATATAAAGTGAATCATTAGAAAATGAACAATAAAGACTTGGTTCACAAGAATAAAACTGGCACTCTAAGAGCCAGTTTAAATGCCTGTATCCAATCTCGCCTTTGGGAATTTCTCTCTATTTGTCTCAAGTTCCTGAGAGACCAACTTTGTAAGCTGCTAAGATAACTATGCTTAAAATCCAAACTTTTTCTAACTTAGTTTGCTCTCCAAGTCGTAGCCAAACCCTCACTGGACTAGGATCTGAACATTTTTTTAGCTCCTTTTTCTCATCCTGGAACATCTAACTATTCTATAAAACTCCGCTGTTGCACGGAAGATGTGTGCCTATAAATCAGCACAAATAAAATGAAGTTCCAGGACAACAACCTTGTCCTTTTCCCCTCTGATCTTACTGATGCATTACTTCTGTTCTGTACCTTCCCCATCTGATATTCAACCTTCACACCAGTCCAACCAAACCTTAGTACTGAATACAGCATGACTCTGAAACCATGTCTGAAACTGCTATCTGCTCTATGCTGCATGCAAACACCTCTAAGCCTTACTACAGGATCTGAAATTAACATCATAAACAAGGTAAATAAAAATAACCTTTTCTGAGGGAAAAAAGCACATGATTTTCGTCACTGGACCGTGTCTCACTTACTAAGCATGCTGTTTACAAGAAAGAAACACAGCAAAAACTATCATTATCCATTAAGGTCATTCAGCCCCTAAGGATGCTTCTAGTTAGAAGGCAGGAAAGGAAAGTAGGCCATTCACAGATCTGTCCAGTAAGGGGTCAGTGGCAGAACAATAGACTCTCTGCAAGCAGTTTCCCCTATATTTTGCCTCCCAGAGCCTTCCAGCACAGATTGCTCCACTAAAACAAAATTATCTGTTTGAACAGATAATATTAGTTGAGATTTAAAACTCAGATGGGAACCATTTGCTTATTCAAGATAGGGAATTTAGAGAAAAAAAACTCTTCCCAGAGATCTGTTATGCAGCAGAGCCAAAGGGAGTTTTGCAAACACAAACAATTCACTTTTAAGGGAAAAAAAATGGAGCCTGTGAATTCTCATCTACATGTTGCTTAGAAATACACTGACCAAAGCAGGAGCGGAGGGCAGCAGATGCTTTAAACCTGCAAACGTAACACTTTGGCAAGGCTCCAGTTATCTCTAGAGGCTTAAGCAGAGCAGGTCCAGGCAAAATTTTAGTGCAGTGCCTGATAAGAAGAAGCGCCAGGCAGCCAGGGGCTGGTTTACCCAGCAGTGACAGAGAATAAGCTGCAATTAGCAAAAATAACTTCAACTGCTGTCGGAGAGTGAGGGAGAAGGGGTAAAACAAGAGAGGATTTGTCATTTCTCCTAATAAGTTTTTAATATTGATCAAGATAAGGACGGAAATGAACTCTTCACCTACTTGAATTCCCACTGGCTAAGGTATAGAATAAATGATTAATTCCAGCGTTGCTTGTCATCACTTAAATTGTATGTTTAAGTCCTTGGACATTTACTACGTGGCTGTATTAACACTCCAAAAAGCTTCATTCATTTGTTGGTATAAACTACACTTCCAGTCTGCTTAATCTTTGACAGACAGGTCTCATTGTCCCCCAAATCCCCTGCTACACAATACAACAAAGACTTAAATGACTCTGTAGGCCAGCCCCGCTACCCACAGTGCCCTGCGCTTCCTGCCCACATATCCCTGGAATTCATGACCATGCAGATTACTAAATTACACACTAGGCCAGGGATTAAGCAGAGCTCTTTGTATGGGAGCATCTGAGGTCTGGAAGAAGATTTTACCTGTCACGGTCTGTGCTCATTAGGCCTTGATGAGAGGCAGAAGGAAGCAGCGCTGCAGAAGATCACAAACACTGGTGTGTGATAATCAGCGATCTGTATATGATGACAGGATAACCTGACTGGTGCTGCCCTGCACGCAGGTCTGGGGAGCTTTAGGCAGACAATAACCAGCCCGCTATTTCCAAAGCAGCTCAGCAGCTACTCCTCTCTTAAAAGGAAAAGAAGAAACCGTTCCCTGCTCTGACAGACTGCAAGCCAGCTAATGGCCTTCAGCCTTCTGGCCAGAACTGAAGCATCTAAGGGTTAGGAATACATCCTGCAGCTAAGCAAACACACCAACAAGCCAAAGAGAGGAGTATGCTAGCTCATCAGTTAGTTCAAATTAGCTGGTATTGCTTCTGATTGTTTTCAGAATGCTCATGAGTTACATATCTGAAAAAACTGAAAATAAAACCAAAATAATGTCTGAATTAACATCATAAACACTTCAAATATAATGTGCATCTTTCATCAATCTGCATGTAAAAAAAGTAACACTGCTTTGCACTTGAAAAATCAGAAGCCTTCAGTAGGTCTTAATTTTGATGCAGACATCAAAACATGTCTACATCAGTATGCCAGATGAGAGCAGCCCTTCTCCAGCTTTCACATACAGAAGGCTGGTAGCTCCAAGCTTTGGCTACCTCTGCCTAGAAGTTCAGCAGCTACTTACTGTAGCCAGGAAAAGTACAAGGATGGAAAGTCAGAAGCATGGAGAGAGAGAATCCATTTTACAAAACAAGATGTTTTTTCCTTAGGGAGTATCTATCCCTGCCTTGTTTACCTCCTCTTTGCTTGCATGTTCTTTGTCAGTAAACGACGACATCATCCATTTTTAATCAGTTATGTTGATGTATCCATATTGGCCTGAAAAATATCACATTTCTCACCGTAATTTGCACTGAGAGTTCAGTGAGTAACAGAAATTATCTAAGACATGAGAGAGAGGAAGTTTACTGCTTATGTCCAGCTTATGGGTTTATATCAGAACATACTAGCTGTGGACTTGTACACCACAATACAGTGATGCTGTGGTTCAGCATCATCCGATGACATCAAAGAAGCGTGTTAATACACACCATGACACAACAATGTAATTTTAGAGAAACCAAAATGGCCTCAGATCTGCAAAGAGCCTCCTAGCAGCTCACAAAAGAATTACAAAACCCCAGAAACCCTGGGAGAACAGGCACTGGAAGTGGATTCTGGTTTGCACAGACTCAGCAGGACTCTTTGGAAGTTGCTGCCAGCACTCCTTTTGCAGCCAGAGCAGCCACTGTTGAGCTACACAAACTACTCTAAGCCCTTTCCCTAGAGCCATTAGCAAGGGAACAAGCATTCATTTGCTGTTTGAGGAAAATAAGCAAAGCATACTTTAAACGAATAGAGAAAAACAAATCCCCTATTGATTACTGCTGCAAACTTTGTACTTCTCTTGTTCATGAAGTGACTCCAATTTCAGTTAAGCCACAACTATCTGCAGTAATGTTTTTCCATAGGACATTCTTTTAAGCCTTGTGACATCCTGTATTTGCTTAGTGTGCAATAAACTGTGCCCTTGGCCACACACACACACACCATGCCCCTTGGGACCCTGGATTAAGTTGTTCACAATCCCTGTAGGTATTCATAATGGCCATACAGTCAGTAAAAATAGCAAAACAATGAGCGCGAGTTAACACACCCTATGTCTGGATCTCTGAATAAATGTTCATTTTCATAGAGTTCTAGATCATCTGAAGACTCCCTTGTCTTCTCACCAACATCTATGCAGACAACTGAAGTGCAGACAAACAGTGGACAACACTGATGTCAGAGACAGAAAGATAGCTCCTTGCTTGGCTGACTTGGCACCAGCAGAAATGTTGCCTTACATCTGTCACTGGCTGGAAATGCATCTGTAGATCAAAACCCAAGAGGAATCATGGTACTGAGGAAGGCCAAAGGTTCAGGGCTTAAAAGCAGAATAAAGGAAATCTGAGAAATAAAAAAGGAGGTAACTGTAAGAAATACAGAGGAGGCACAGCTATACCATCCACCTTCAGTTTGCGTCACAGACTAAAGAGCACACAAGGCAATCCCACAAGAGCCGAACGACAGCCCTGATGCGTAGTTGTGTAGCGTAAGGCAAAGCATCTTTGTCTGTAGCAAAGGAACAGACTGTCCTCGCCCCCACTACGCACCTGAGCACTGAGGATACCCATGGAAGACTTGTAATGAGTCTTTACAAGAATCCAGTGCCCAACTCCCTGTTTTTGGAGTTTTTTTTTTTTTTTTGCTTTCCCCCCACCCGCCTTCAAACAGCAAAACTAAGGAAGAGTCACGAATGCTGAATAGCAGTTTCACCACCATTGTCTGGCAAAGGCAGGCTGCAGAGCCTGGGTTTCATTTCCCCAGTTCTCAAAGAGGTTGCACTCAAGCACAGGACTTAACTCCTAAACACTGGGATTTCACTTGAGTCTCTGAAACTGCATCACCTTAATTCCAGGAGCAATTCTTTTCTACTGACAGCAGTAACATCATAGTGTAATGGCCTTACCTGTTATCTGAAATACCTGCTGTTTTCTCTCAGGAATCAAAAAAGAAGCCATCGAAAAACTTTGTTGCATAAATTTAAGAAAAATATATTTATATATATATATATATATATATATATAAAATATACAGTATTTTTATTATCTTTGTGATACGAGATGGAGCAGAAAGCAGGGAAGAAATCTGCGATTTCAGGTCTTCAGGTCCTGATTTACCTCAAGTAGCAAATCAGTACTACCTCGTTTGATAGACCTAGTTTGACTGCAGCTTCTTTATCACTTTACCACTTGCGTTATCTGTTTTTATATCGTTTGTTAAAGAAGCAACTGATACTGTGTAAGAATTTAAAGTGTAGCAATGACAGCAGAGCAGCAAAGTCCTAGGCTGCAGCAAGTGAGGATTTGCTCAAATGCAACAGCCATGGGCACAGAAACAAAGGAAAGAAGCTGGTTACCTTCAGATGGCCTCAGGTAGGCAGCGATCTCAGCAAGATACCTTCAACCTCCACTGCCAACCCATAAATGAGGTCTGGGAAGGGGTGGATCCCAATTGCACCCCTTCTGGTCACTGATGTACACTGCATGCACCTGAGGTCCCCTGGGTTGGCCTTGCCTTCCCACCAGGTGCTCAGTCACTGGTTCAGGCCATGACTTAACATTTCCCCTATAGACCGAATATTTCATTTTCCTTTCCACTGAAGCACTGTGAAGTGCATTTCCTTTTCAAAATAACAGCAGCTTCAGAAGCTCTTTCATAAATATACCTAAGACCATCAACCCTCAATGAAAGCAGAAGGGATTGGATCCTGATCAGTTTTTAGCCCTTAGGCAGGTTAGAGAGACGATACTGTCTTAACATCTTGCACCACTGACAGTAAGTTTCAGTTATGCAATCTACATATCTTCAGCCATCAAATAATAGTCTAGTCGGTTGGTTTTTCTTTCAATTAAGCAAAAGAATATCAAGGGTTGATCTATGCTCTAATGACTAAAAATAGGATAATGCAGTTTCATGTGGTGTTTTCATTGCTCCTTAGCTTCTGTTCATAGTCTCTGCATGCTATGATAACACATTCACCTGGTCATGCCTGGCCAGCTGTATGCTTCTACTGCTCACCATTCCAGCCCACTCAACTCCATGGCAGAGGCCATTTCAATACTAAGTCACTCTGTACCAACATATGCCCAGGCTCTTTCTCTGGCTCATGCTCCTTCATAGTCTCATCCTTCAACATTGCTTGTATATTGGGGATCATCTCATTTAAAACACGTGGATCCATTAATCCCTATTGTGCCTGCCATAAACACAAAATCCAAACATTCTGCAGTTTAAAGCAGATGGATGAAAATCCGGATCAGCATTCATGTACAGCTACAGTTTGGGACAGTTCCATGGTTTTGTCACAGCTGTGTGTTCCTCTGCAAAAAACACTAAACTGAATGCTTAGAATAAAAGTTCTTTGATGCAAGGCTTTTTCTGTTGTTTATACAAAGCACAGTTGATCCTGATGCGTAACTGAGGCCCCAGGCCCTGCTATACTGTAAATATCAGAAAGAATCATCAGACCAAAGAAACTATAGTCTTTGCACAAATGTTTATTTTAAAACATGAAGCATTTGGATGCTGTCTTCTAATCCTACTGGAAATACCATTTTGCTTCCACATTAATACAGATATTCCTAATTTAGTGGAATTGTTTGATTCTTCTACAGAAATGGTGCAAGAGATCTCTAAAGTGCTTGCAGTTGTCTACAGGTTAAGTGCAAGGAAAAATATTTAAATATTTAATTGACAAATAAGGAAAAGTAATTAATTTACAGAAAACGTTTGCATTAGTGCTTTTTTTTTTAATATTAGGCTTAGACACTGAGTATCAGGAAATTCCAATATTCTTCAGCAGACAATTTGTAAATATGCTTTTTGTTGAGACTGGAACACAAATTTTATACAGCACGTACAGCTCTTTAAATCCTATCCAAACAAATTCAGAGGCAAGACAGATGAAGACTGCATACCTAGAACCATAGGTTTTACTTACAAATTAATTTAAACATAGCAAGCATTTACTCAGAAGGACTCACAAGAAAAAAAGCTAAGTACATTAGTCACAAATATATTTCAGTAGTTCTTCATCTTACAAGAGTAAGGCTCTTGGAATAGAGTGGTTAGAACACTTGACTCTGAAAAACTAAAATCAGATCAAATGCTAATACTTACCAAAAAAGAGTAAACCCTACTAGTCCTGACTGTAAGTGGTACTTACTGTGCTTCTGGAAGCCTTTCAATGCTTGTAGCTTGAATAGCTAGCTGTACTTAGAAAATATTAGGTTAGAGAGTCTATGATATGCAGTGGCATTTAGGAGCAAGCAAAGGGCACTAGATCTTAGAAACGTGCGGAGATTTGTTCAGGGGGCATTCATAACAAAAATTGCCTAAGACCCTGCTACACCCGAGAAAAATACTTATGTCCCCATCTGTTCACATCTCATGGTGAAGTGAGCAGATGTTTGCTGGATGACAGAGCTGACCAGGAAAGCTTTTGCCAGATGTGCAAAAACCAACTGGACAGCAGCAACATTTCCACTGTCACATAAACTGAGCAGAGTGAGAAAATCCATTAAAAGCAACAGGGATGGTTTAAAACTAGTGCTCCCCAATCTCTTCAACATCTCGGATAACCTAGCAGGACTAGATTCAAATAACTAGTTTTTTCTTTGGATAGCTATATCTTGTGGTCTCAAGAGCAGCAAAGATTTTCACTCACACTTAGGTATTTTAAACAATGTTAAGGCTTTGATGTGTTTCTTCAAGTGACAAAAATGCTGAACGTATGGGCAATCATTCTCAAGACCAACAGACTGGATTATCCACTGCAGATGAAGTCTATTTGTTTCCAGCTTTCTGCCTAGACAGTGGAACTGTTCTGATACTTATCTTTACTTCTGGATATGAGATTATGTATGCATAGCTACACCTTGAGGATGGAAAGGAGCTCTAACACTACAGCTCTCAAGAACAGAACACTGCATAGCCAGCACACCTGTAACACTGCAGTTCAGGATCCCATTCATTCACTTTTTCCATAAGCAATGAGTAGCATCACTAAAAGTCTGCCCAATGATTTCTCAATGCTAGCAACAGATTTTCACTAGTATAAATCCCCAGACCTCCAAAGGTAGATTCTGGTATTTCTCTGCTATTTCTGATAGTTCTCTTTATGAGAAGTGTAGAAATACAGCAGAACCGAAGTGAAATCAAGATCTAGTTATTCACCAATATTCTCTTAATCACATCTCTGAATTTTAGATACGTCCTCCTGGAGTTGATATTTGCCTATTTAAAACTCTTCCATCATATATTCAATATTCAGTGCTCCCTTAATCTTTAAATTAAAAATTTGAAGTAAACTTTGCTCAAGATTGCAACTAAAACCCAGGTGTTCTGGATCTTCCCAATACAATCATTCTATGAGGTGCAAAGTAAACAGTCTAGTCCAAGTATAAATATTTAACAAGATACTTGCATCTGGAGCAAAATGGAGCTAAATTAGTGTTCCCTATTTATAACATAAACAGATTAGTTGCATGACAGTGTTAGCACAAACTCCCCTCGCCTATAAACATTTGCTGATATATTTCACCAATAACATATAACGTATAGGAACAGAGGAAGGATTTATTTCAAAGAGTTGATGTGGATAAGCTCCGATTTAGCAGCCTTATCTCATCTGACAGTACCTGTTCCTGAGTTCTGCTATAGGAGGACAAGTATATCATACAACATTCTCCTTTCTACTGGCAAAAAAAAAAAAAAAAAAGCCCAGTTGAAAATCAGTGACAGACATCAAGAGAAGACTGTTGTGCTTCAGGCATCTCCACTCAAACAAACACTACCTTCTCTTAGAAGATTCTGAAAAACCTAAGCCTAAACTAACATGTATTTTTCAAAGCCAATTCAGCTAAGAACAAGAGCAGCCAAAAAAATCTGAGCTATTACAAATGTACTGCCCCATCCCAGAAGGAACTGCTCATTCCTGCTTTATTCTCCCTTCAGCAAGAAACCACCAACAGGTGAGTGGTGAGACATTCTCATCCATCTCATGTATAAATTCTATTCATCTTTTACAAAAGTAGATCATTTTTGTGTGGCTTTGTAATTTGAGACAGAATAACAAGACAGTAATTCTGACAATTTTTCTTATGCAAGTTTATATAGGTCAGAAACTTTAATATAATAAAGCCATATTGGCTACAGTGCTCCTCAACCAAACATTGATGAGTAGCAGCATCTTTACAGGGAATATTTCTATCACTGATCTCTAGTGGGGATGGAAAAGATGGAAAACCAGCTTCAAATATCATAGAAGCATTTAAGTATCTTAAAATCCCCCCATTCACAGTTCAGTTTATACCTGAACTGTCTCAGACTACCATCTCAACATGTACAAAAAGAATGCGAGAAACCGCTTTAACTCTTTGTTGAAAAGCAACGCCCTTTTAAACAAGGCCCGGCTATTCTCTGAGCTTTAGTCCACCTATATGCTCTATTGTTTGAAGTGGAAAACACAAAGAATGGCTCACAGCTGTGCCTTGAACATGGAGCAGACTCTATGCTGATGCTTACGCTTAGCATCGCAACTAGGCAGATGCACACATGCATTTAGATGTGGGCTCAAGGTAAGTTTGGGCATACATCAGAGGAAAATTACACACTCACTCCCACACATCCTGGAAGGAACAGACCCACATTCCTGGTCTGAGCTATTTAACTGAACTTCCCTTGCAGTTACACAGCTCATGTAGTGTTACTCAGGTGGACTGGCTACCCTCTCTAACAGGCACAGCCTGCATAAGCGAGCACTGATGAGACATGTGAGCTGCCTGTTTCTGTGACTTGAAACAGCTGTGCCAAGTCACTGCTGACTGAAATAGCAGCTGATCTACACTCCTGAAGACACTGCCCTAGGATAAACAGTTGAGACAGCACAAAATGGAAACAGCCACAAACAGGAAGCGAATCCCCCAAGGTAACTTTTGCCAGGTCCTCTAAGAATTTTATAGCTGAAGCACTGAAAGCAATCCCTATTAACATAGTTGGCTACCAGCACCAGAACTGCAGCTGTACTACAATGTGGAAACTTGCCACTGGTGTTTGTTTTTTTTCCCTCTCAGTATCTTCCCAATTATCAAATAGGGAACTTATGATTCTTGTTGGTCCTCACGTACTTACTAGACAGAAGCCAGTTGTACCATCTGCTTTCAAATATATAATGAATAAAGTTGTAAAAAATACTACAGACAGAAATTCAGGCTTCAAGCCAAGTATTTCTGATCTATTAGGCTTTACTCATAAGTAACCCTGAAGTACAAAGAAGGAATACGAAAAAATGCTGAGCTTGTTAGTAAAGAACAAGTGAAAAAATTACATATAAGCCAGACTGAACTTATCAGAACTAAGTCAATATTCAAGAATGTTATTTTTTATGTAACTCATTATGTCCATTATTATGTCCAGTTAAAACAACGGAAATGTAATTAAGTGCAGGATTGTTTAATGAGGATGGTTTTGTTGATTTCCTTTTAAATGAAAAACACTCCCACTCAGATTTCCCCTGTGCCAATAAATGAACTTACTGAAAAAAGTCTAAGGTAGGAAAAAAAAATGAAAGACTTCATTTTCCTCTCCAGACATAACTGGTTGATGTACTACTGAACAATACAAGCACCACGATCTTTCAGAACTCAGAAGTAGAAAATAATAAATATTTCAAAGCCATTTTGCAAGGGCAAGGAAACCACTCCTCTACATGGCACTGCAAGTCCTAGATGCGAACACAGCAGAACTGTGCTACCCAAAGAGGAGGTCTGGAAAGGATCACGTATCTGTAGTTTTCAAAGTCTACTACACCAGAGGGAAGGACTACACAAGCTTCGCCACCCTTCAATGTCACACAGCATACTTTTTTCTCCAGGGTGAACTCTATTGTGATGCAGTAAGACAGGAAAAAAACAGTAATGTTCCTGCCCACTCCTGGTGGTCCATCAACTGAAGAGAAAACCCTCCACTTCAAAA
The DNA here is from genome assembly GCF_987193195.1 of Phasianus colchicus. Classification (NCBI taxonomy): domain Eukaryota; kingdom Metazoa; phylum Chordata; class Aves; order Galliformes; family Phasianidae; genus Phasianus; species Phasianus colchicus. The sequence continues at coordinate 6,289,519 of NC_143449.1, forward strand.
TGATCAAAATTCTTGGCAAAGTTATGATTTAAATCAAAGAGTGTTGAATGTTGCCAGCAAAGAAGACCCTCTCAGTCTCCTAACATGCAGATGGTACTTTTTTTCCCCCCTGTGGCCTCATAAAATGCCATGCCACATTAATAGTTTGAAAGAGATAGAAAGCATTTTTTTTAATTCAATTTGAGTGATGAAAATAAGTGAATATTAAATGGCCATGTCAATGTTACAGAACAGTGTAATGCCCTATCAATGGAATAAGCAGAACACATTGCTTCCATTTCTCACCATACCCCTGTAATGAAGTCTCTTATCAGCCACGTCCTTCATGAAATGCTTCAAGGAAAAGCTTCTTATTCCTGACTTTGAAGAGAAGACGACAGAGATAACCTCAAAAGGGCATTCAACTTGCAAGTGGCCTCTCTTCAAAGTAGCTTAGTGGAAAATCCTTATCAGAAGAGAATTTTACACATTAGGTTTAATAGCAAAGGAGTTGTAACTCCATTAGACGGCAAAGACATTTCTGCTAACCTGGCTGAAAATGAGCAGATCATTCATGTACAACTACATGAAACACACTGCTTCAAGTACCCCAAATCTACCCCCAGGAAAGCACCTCTATTTCCATTTATTTCATCTTAGTGAATTACTCTAATTAAGCACTGGACTGTTTCAGGAAAAATATTACATAACTTAGGAACATGGAGTATCTTTGCACAGTCTCTGTACTGAGAAAAGGGTCTCGTGTGCTTGTGCTCATTAAATGAGCAGCACCAGGAGCTTGGGCATTGGCAGCAGCCAGCTCACAGAACTGCTCCTGAAACCTCCTCCAAGCACAATGCCCTGACCTAGAGCTCAGTGAAGTGTCATGAATGCTCTTCTGAAGTGCCACAGCTACCCAACTAGTTATCTTTCACAAAATAAATCAAGTCCTCATTCTGCAAGCCCCATTTCTGTTGCAAAAGTGCACTGCCTCCAACTATAACATCCTGTCAACACTGCATGTAACAGTCACACAGCTTCCTTATGCAAGTGTGAAAAAGAGTTCATTAGGATGTATTCTTCTCTAACCTGAAATTCACACAGAACAGCCCACAAAAATAGCTGTTTGAGCAGAGAGAAGCCTGAAAGCAATTTGCTTTGAAGGCTTGCAAGTGAAGACCTGGCCTCCTTAAAGCTGACAGTAAATCCCTTAGTAGCAGCTATGGAGCCTAGCTTTCCTCTTCAGTATGGAGAAGGGTTCATAACACTGGTAACAAAAGCACACCAGAAAGCCAGCACACTGATTACAGCAGATAACATGTTATAATTATGTTACAAGCCTAAAGACACCTAGATGTGATACACCTGATGGTCTCCCACCTGCTCATGGAAGAATAAGGCAGAATGCAGCACAACATTAACACTGCAAAAAATAAAATAAAATTAAAAACCTGCTTTCTGTCACCCAGTGTACAAAATAAAGCCACTGTAAGCAGAACTACTATTTACCCAAATCTTCTCAGGAGTTAACACACGTTCCGGCTGATAAAAAAAGAAGGGAACGGTTAGAATAGATTAGTTTGGGTTATAGTCCTGATGTTAGAAAAACAGGAGAAGTTTAGTTACTTCACTGCTCTGGAAAAAGTCTAGAGATAACACTTATGTCATTTATTGTTCCAAGAGAAAACATTAAATCTTAGGAAAACTTCCTTTTATGTCTGGAGAACAGTGATCCAAGGCAATGAGGAACCAACGGGTGTCCTGTTGCTGGTTTTGTAATGCTTTTGGATTTACAGCTCAAGTGCAGCTGGAGTTATACAGGGAATGACCACCTGCTGCTTCAATTTTGCATGCAGACTTTATTTCTTCCCTTTGAATTTGCTGTGAGACAGGCTGGACTATATTTCAACAGCTTAGGGTAATCCAGAGGCTCATATCCTTCCCAAAATATTTTGTACTGCTAGGAAGACATCCTCTAATTAAAGTGAGACACGAACAATGTCTTCTGCTATTTTCTCCTTTGCATCTCAAAACTCTTGGAGAGTAAGTATGTGTTCTTCTGAAACATTTCCCATTTTCAGTGGTTTATTATTAAGAAATACAGTGCGTCAAGTTTTTGGTATTTTATTTCAGAAGATTGTCTACAAATACACCTACTTTCCTGAAAATAGAGTTGAGCAAATAGCAGATTTCTTGACTGAAACTTGAGAAAACACAACTATAATAATTCTCAGAGTGAAAGCACTTTGGTGCACCAGTTGGCCCCTACTGTAGGTCTGTAGCTGCCCTCCCTGCAGGACTTCCACCATCTCAGCTGGGATCCTCAGTCATTAGTCGTCATCATAAAAGAAATGCCATTACAACATCATGTCAGTATTCAAAGTGGCCAAAACAATCAGTAAGTATCAAAGAAAATCAAGCCTCACAAAGAAGAGAAAATCTGCTTAAAGATTTGCTAGAAAATACCCATTATCTGTACTTCACATGTAAGAATATCCTGGCCTGCGTTCCAGCTGTTCACCAAGTGTGATTCATGATGACAGGGTAAGCAGTTCCTGACATGTTTGTGGAGCTACAGCAAACAGTGTTTCCAACAAAACATGACCAAAAAGCATGCACTGTGATTCACAGGGAGAGCTGAGGGGAAGCATTATCACACAGCTCCAAATAAGTGGGACCCACCATGCTCTGCATCTTCCAGAAAGAGTAACTGCTGCTCTTCAGGCAGCGATGTCTTTCATTGTAAATCCACCCAAATAAGCTGTCACTGCAGTTACAAATTCAAGGTACAAAAGCATTTTTATGCTTCTGATAAAAAAAATTTTACAGGATGATTCCATGAAGCTCGCAATAAGTGGGAGAGGATTCTCATTTCAAAACACCTCATTGGTTCTATGACCTACATGATGTTTAAACACAGGGACAGCCTGAAAATATGCTCCGTAAATTGACTTCCTTGCAGAGCTCAAAATCTGCATATATTCTGAGAGACATCCACCAAATTCTCTCTCAAGCTGTAGCAGTTTGCAACAAACACAGTTATGGCAAGAATATCCTGGCTGATGCATCTATTGTTATTTTTTCCCCCCGCATTTAGAACATTTGATTTTGCTTTTGAAAACTAACAGGAAAATGAAATGCTCTGACACAAGTGAGCATATGTTGCCAATCTGGTAATAGAGATGTGAGCATTATTCATTTGGTGTTGCAGCAGATTTGCCAGTGTGCTAACATATTCTGCTTCAGAAGCAGGCAGAAAGGACACAGCTCAGCTAAAAAGCAAAGCTAGTTCTGCTATGCTGTTCCAGCACAATATTATACACTGATGTAAACACAAATCTGAGAGAACTATCTCAAAAGATAACAGCTATATAGAACTCTGAAAGACAAAATAATGCAGAGTTGCACTACCCATGGCACTATCACTGGATACTAAAAATTCATTTACTATACACTGAGGATTCAGCAAATGTTGAGTGATTTTATTAGAGATTATTCTTTGATCATTTAAATTACAAGAAGCTTTAAAAGACAACCAGACATGTCTTTCTGATAGTCCTTCAAAGTAGTGCATTGTTGGTATTGTATTTATTTTGGATTAAAATCAGATTTTAAATTACTTTGGTTTTTTTGTTACTTTTGGCAATACTCCGATTAAAAAAAAACCTTTTCAAAATCACCCACTATTAAAAATTGCATTTACATCTAAGATGCTTTTCAAACCACTAAAACGATGACTCAGACATCCCTTTTTTTTTGTTATAGCTCCCACCTAACCTCCAAGTTCTCTACATTGGCAGTCACACAGAAGGTCAAACTGTGTAAAATGTCATACAAAAAGGACATTAATATTTGACAGAACAAGCATATTTTTACAACCATCTCTAAGGGAACTATTACTTACTAGATAGCAACAGCTGAAGTGTCTCTAATGAACAGCTTGAAAGGAGGACAGTGCCATGCAAATTGAGTTTTTTCCTCTTATTTTTGTAGAACAAGGTGTAGAGAAAACTGATACTCTTCTTTATCTTGTTATACTAGTGTCTCTCTTTTAGCACACTTAAACCTGGGAGGCTTTCACAGAAAATCTTTTAGAACTTGCCATATTCCCCTCCATCATGTTACGCCCTCACTCCTACATACAAGCTCAGAACACACCATCCCTGCTCACTGTTCTCTTATCTTTCTTCAGAGTTGCACACTCCATCTTTTCACACATTTCTTCACACAACCTACACTTACAACCAGATTCTCAGCCACACCAGTCTGTACCCTACACGCTCTTCATTCATCTCCTATTCCAACTTTGTTCAGCTATTTGGAATATCTCCATATGCCTCCCAAAAAAGCCACCATTCCCTTTGCTTTTTTTCTAAGGTCTCCTATATGAGATGCCTGTTGTGATAATTCCTGTTTTTCCTTTCTTTCATTTTCTTCTCCACCAGATATTAAGAAAGTCAGCTCTGATTTCTTTCACCTTTCTTGCTACACAAGGAGCTCCCTTCTCCCCTCCCTCTTTGCCTTTTACTCATGACCAAGTTAAAATCTTTTAAAAACAATCTTGCAATTATTCTAAGAGCACTTTGTAATATAGATAAAGTTTAGCAATAGAGTAGAATTTTAAATTCTTCTTATTTGTTTCCCCCATGTACAGACTTCTCTCTTCTCAGATGTTCCAGGGTCCCAGACAGCTCAATTTGATGATTAATTCCCTTTTACTCCCATATACAAATGGCTTTGGAAGAAGTCAACTTAATTTTTAAACCTCCCAGAGAGGTTGCATCATACAGAAGGATCAGATAACATACCCCAGAATCCAGTTGATTATAAGCAATAAAAACTAATGTTTGAAATAAACCTTTTTCTCTCCCATCAATAAAGAATGAATGGGCCTGGGATTCAGATTCCCTTTCTTGGTGGTTTTTTTTTTTTTTTTTTTTTCATTTTGCATTCTTTTCTCCTCTTCTTTTCCTTCTTGAGTCACCTTTTGCAAACTCAGGGAATGCTTGCTTATTTCCATTAATGGCACAAATAGTATTATGTACCATAGTCAAAAAGAAGCACTAACCTACAGTTACTTCACTGGTACTGCTCTTTTTTTTTTTTTTTAAACTATAGATGCATATTCTCTCTTCAAAGAAACTACTGCACCAGGGATATTCTGACTGCTGAGATTTATGGTCTCCTGTTTGAGAAAGGCTGTGATTCGCACCAATACTGCACATTTTTCCCAGAAAAGGAGGACACTTAGCCTGGGGGATCCATGCATTTGGCTTTACTTTCAACTAATTGGCACTACTGCCTCTTTCACTACTACAAACAGTTTTGCCCAGTTAACCATCTTCATTGTTTGCTCTATCTGGCTGCAGGCTCCACGACTGGCGTACTTCCTGCCTATCTGTTGCTTAATTAAGTTTGTTTTGTAGTAATCCCTGCTGTCGGCTGTTTTCCTGGCTCATGAATTGCCTCCTAACCTGACTGTCAGCCAAATCTCTTAGAACCAGGCCCTGCTCCTACATTGGTTCTCTGATAATTCTGTTCCTGATAGGCTAAGTTACTCAAGTGAACACAATGAAAATGTCATACCTTTCATTTACTGCCAACGGAAACTCTTTCTAAATGGCTCCTGTTTCTTCAAAGGGGCACCTCTTCTCATTTTAAGAAGCTTAGAAAATAATTAGTAGCATATACAGTACCAAAAATATGGAAACAATCACAATTAATTAGAGGTTGAAAAATCTAGGGATGAAGTGAGAGGAGAGAGGCAGGGAGAAAATGGGATTTTAAAGATAACTTAACTTAGAAAAGATGGCTGAGATGCAGTCTAAGTGGAAAATCCCATACGAGAATGACATAGAATGCAATGGGAGAAAACGTCGTTTGGGTTATTTCAAGGCAGGATATGGATTAGCTCTTGTCTATTAACTGAAGGAAGTCTTGAGCTACCTCTCAGATGCAAGAGGGTACTAATCATCTCTTTTCAATCCAGACACTTTTGCAGTAGTCACCAGAAAAACCTACATCCTTGGTTAAGCAAAGGCCCACCTAAATGCTACTGAAGTTCATATTAACATTTGGTCTTCCTGTCTTTGAAAGAACATTGGAAAGTTTCTCTCCCTCCATGAATTGTTTTCTGACTGCTAGGTGAAATGGCTGACAGAAAATAATTTTAGGAACATTTACAGCTCTTCATCAGCTGTGGAAATACGATGAACAAGAGAAACTGAAGAGTCAACGTTCATCCTATTCTGAGGAGTTGTTTGAATTTATGATTTTACTTTCCATATACTTCATTCTATAGCCAATAAAGACTTAATTTTTATGAAAAAATAATGAATTAGGTGGATGTTTTTACACTTCAGTACTTAAAAAGCAGGACTACTGACTAGAAAACTGTTGTTAAACTCTGATTTGTCCATGTGGAGCAAAACTGTAGTACAAGTACCTGTTAACATCTTTGGGCTTAGAGAAAAATATAAAGCTGGAACACAAGGTCAGCCAAGGCAAGGCTCCACAGAGGGAGGGAGAAGTGTTGTCTGGTTGCACCTTCCCATCTATCTATACACATAAAATTAAATCAAGTGGATAGAGTGATGGCATCGTCTTCAAAGGGGACAGGACTGTACTCACCCAAATCACCAGCAGCAGCTGGTAAAAACAAGAAATTAAGCATTTATTCCCAGAGTAATAAGCCTGTATCCTCAGCTCACAGTGCCAGCAGCACAGAGAGAATCACAGTTTATTCTTTCTTCCAATCAGAAGAACATACCACAGAATATGGCAGAGCAATCCAACTCTGCCACCAGCTGACTTCATGTCTTTCAGTAGTCAGGTACAGCTCAGCTTAAATCCATATCTGTAAAACCTCACTTCTGAGAATCTCTGAGAAAGATTTCTTCTTAAGCTACCACATCTCAAGGCACTGTAAGCTGAAGCATTTTTAAATGCTAAAAGGAAAAGAAATAAATCATCATGGGTTACAACAGTTACTTAAACAGTGACAAATAATTCTTTGCTGTGATTTTCCAAGCCATCTGGAAGTGCTCTGTAGAGCACAGCTTGAGAACCTATGTTCTGGTTGATTTAAAAAAAATAAGCATCAGCCCCCACTGCAATTACAAAACATTCTCCCCTCACAAACAGACTTAAACAGTTACAGGTCACAGAGTCACCTCAGCCACCCTGGTAACACAGCAATGCTATGGTTTCTGGTAAGCTTCCAAAGTAATGAAAATCTTCACAAGATATGTTTCCTAGAACATGTTTTACCTCATATAGCACACACCTCTTCAATCAAACTGCAAGAAAAAAAAAAAGAAATCATGGAAGCAGCTACCAGGATCTCCCTAGTTAAGACACTTTAACAGTTCTCCACTACTGAATTTCAAGAAGTCTGTAAGACAAGACAAGAGCCTGCCCCCCTGAAAAGTCTTCAAACTACTCAAGATTATGTGCAATCACATTGGACTGTACAGAAGAGCAAGTTTAGTCTTGAAACCCATTGCACAAGGGATCTTTTCAAATGCAATAAGGCCTGCTTTATTTGTGTTTAGTTAGTCTATGGTGTGGTTCTCATTAGAGGGGCTCCATGTATTTGGGTTGGGTCAGGAGGACACGTACAGTAATTGCTTAATGCCGAATTTGGCAAAGTTAGTTTTATTACTTAAAAAAATAATCTTGGCAACTGTTAAAAAAGCAGCTGGCATTAAAGTTGTTTGACTTAACTGTTACCTCATTTTCTCTCATAATATTGCCAAAACTTCGTAAGAACACAGAACAGATGGTTGACATCTTTAAATTTTACAGATAATTCTCTTCCCAAATCATATAATAGCACTTCATTTGCTTAACCAGAAGAGGATTTAAACAACAATTAACCATCATTTACATATATTCCATATGTAAGAACCAGATTTACTACGGGTGACACACTACTGCAATATTGTCAAAGCTGTAACACATCACAATAATTGAAAGTGGAGCTCTTACATCCACATTTGGAGAAGGGTTTGGCTCCTGGTTGACTTCTAGTGCTTAGAAGCCTTGGTAGACAGCAGCCTTGCACCCAAAGCTGCCGTGTGCATTCATTTACAACGCAGTCAGTCTATCTTAGAGTTCAAATATATTATGTAGTCAACTGGTATAGAAAGGTGGAGGGAAGGTGAGAAGTTGGAAAGGCCTGATCAAGTCTCCTACATGAAGTAAACATATGCACAAGTCCAAGAACTTCCCTTTTCAGATAGGGCTCATGGACAGTAAAATGACACAGAAGACAAACAAAACAGGCCAAGAATACTTTCTTAAGCAGTATTTCCAGGCACCGGTCAGGAAAGAGACTACAGTTTGCAGAAGAACATGGTAGGAATTCTTAAAATGTAGATAGTGAAGACAGGGAGCAGGAGTTCCTGTGAAGAATCATAGAAATGGGTTATATCCTGGCAGGGGGAGGTGAAATGGCAACTAAGATAGCAGACTGACTTAAAAATATGCTGGTGTTGAAAAGTACAGAGAGGATGAAAAGGAGGACTTAGTTAAACACAGGACATTGACTTATGGCATATTTAAGGTGACCACAGGACATTCATAAGGAAAAAGATATGGTTGGATGTACAACTAGATGGTGGGAGAAAAGAAAAACAACTCATTATATTAAGGCATTTTCCATAAAACAGAAGAAATAGAAGAAAGGAATTGTAGAAGACAGGAGAAGGGAAAGTACTGCTGCCTAACAAGGCCTGCCAGATCCTAACCTCTGCGGTCTGGACACAACTGGAGCTGGATTGGAGTCTGTCTACATTGCAGCTGGAAAGGAAGAACCTACAATAACAATCACAGAAGCCTGGAGGTAAAGCTCAAAGATTATGACAAAACATACACCCAGCCTGGTCCAAACACCGAGGTTCTTTTGCAATAGAAAAAAAAGTAATTAGCTGTTCTTATCCTGAAGATGAACAGAGAAATCTCAGAGTGCAAGTAACAAGGAGAGAAAGTCATGGAGTTTGTCTTCACAGAATGGTGATCATTGAATTAACTATCAAATTAAGCAGCATTTCATTCCCACTTCATTCATCTAACCTTCTTTTTTGAGTTCACCTGCACTAGATGGCTAATTCCATGATCCTGCATATCAATTCAGGAGCATTTGCTAATGGATACTGCCTTGCTTGATCATGCTTAAACATGGCAAGAATTACAGCGACTGTTAAGTGGCCAACAGTTTTCAGGAACTTCTATAATGCAATAATCCTCTTCATTTGAAATATGAAAATATCCCTCAAAAATAACTATAAAATGACCCCAGTATTACCTCTACTATGCTGATAAACAAGATAGTATGCTAAGATAACCTATCTCGGCACTGTTAGTTTGAAGAAAATTTCAGTATCTTACAGCTTGGTTTGATTCTAGTTGGTTTGAGAGTCAACTGCAGTGTGTGGATATCAAAATGGCACATATCACTATGCCTTACTGTGCTTGTCAAGCTAGGTGGAAAGAAAAAAATAAGTTTGTATAAAACACTCTTCCAAAAAAGAAAGTTCATTTTGTTGAGCTGACGCTTCCATAAACTGTATTTCATCAGCAAGTCTCTAAACTGCTCCATTTAGTGATCAAAGCTGAATTCAGCAAATATTATCCAAAAACACAAGTTGTAATTGTTACAATTTCATAACAAAGGAATGTCAATCAACCTTAACTAACTATCAGCAGAGACACTTTGCACCCCCTATAAAACATTGAGGGGATTAGTTCCAGACAAATGTTAAGATCTCTGCCAATGCAACATAAGCTTATGCTAACAATTAGATTAAATCACCCAAAGTTGTGACTACGGGTTTCACAGTTCAGTATATGGATGTTGAGGATCTATCATTTTTAGACTGTCTGATTTGCAGTTATTCTAACAGAACTCGACTGTCCACAGATAACTTACACAACGCTTACTATCAACATTTTCACTTCAAAGAAAACCTGTGGAAACTCACACGTCTGGTACACTACCCTTTAATTCAAGACGACTGCATTTTTTTGAACAAGTCTGGCAGATTTTGCTCAATCGCCTACTTACCGTGCTCTGCTTCACACTGTAGTTCAGTAGTACACAAACAGGATTTCTTTTGAATGAGAGTAGGTCAGAAGACAGGCTCAAGAGCATGATACACTGCAGTGGTCCTTCTCTTTATGTGACCAGACTAGATTTAGTGTCAAGTGTCCATCGTGTCCTCAGCTGTCTAATTCTCTAGCCAAACACACTCCTCCACAACTGCATCGACTGCTAGAAATAACTGCAGTGCAGTTCTGAGAGAGGAAAGAGATACACCAATAGATTTGCAATTATCATATCAAATTTTAATGGACTTCAGAGAACACATGATGCAAGAGAAATTAGTTGATATAATCACACATTACAGAAAAAGATTAAATTAAAAATACCTTGCTCTCTCAATGTACAGTTTTAAACTGTAAAAGCTGCTTGTCACCATTTCTATTGTTTCCAAAGGTTTTTGAATGAATCAATTTCCAAAATATTTTTTCCTTGAAATTCTTCTTTAGGTGAAAGAGAAGACTTAAAAAAAATGAAAGATTACTATCAACTAAAGAGCTCCAGAACATGTTGAGTAAAGGTTAAAATAAATCCTTGTGCTGTTTCAAATTCCAAGATAAGTGAACAGGCATCAGGAAAAGGTAAACTTGCAATGAGAACTGCAGCTGCTAGTTTATCTTTGCAAGTGTTTGAAAGTAGATGACAGCACATAGAAACAAAAAAGCCAGCACTACCATAAACCAATGCAAAATGAGCTGCACAGATGAAATGGTACAGATCGTCTACTGTTTAGTGCTTCTTGAAATGGCAGACAGGGCAAAGTGTCCTCTTGGTTACTGTTGATTTATCTGCAGTATATTTCCTAGCAAGATAATTACCAACAGTAAAAAATTTTCAAAGGGCATTATCCCTGCCCATAAATTGAATCTAAAAGTGAAAAGTTTGTTTGTTTTTCAAACATAGTAATTTCTTTTGATAGTCCCCAAAATGTTCTGGATGTAGGTCACTCAAACACAAAGAGATTATGTATATTAGAAATTCAGCCTTTCATTGGAGACTAGCATCAGATTTTACATTTGCTTTTTCACTTCATTAAAATTTAATAGTTGCTTTTTTCACCTTTCCCCCTGTACCCATCAAGAGATGTTCTGAAAGGGGATTGTATGTAAAAATGTAAGCAGAATTTTTTTATTTTTATTTTTATTTTTTTTTAAGATGTAAGCATGTGATTGGGCTGTCTTCCTTTTTGAAAAGGCTACAGGCACCAGGGTACATTTGGGTACCTTCACTATCAGAGGAGACTTACTTTCACAATCACTGCCAGCCAAAAAAATGAGTGTAAAGATGCTGAGATTCAGAAAGCCCCCACTTTCATCTAAAAACTCTACCTGTAGTGAGGGCTTCTCATACTTGCTTTTTATTTTAAACAGCATTATGTTAGATTTCATATTAGAAGCCAGCACAAATTCTAACTGCATTTTAGAGAAACTGGAACAATCATATCCTAAGTTCTTAGATACCTATTTAAGTCCAATCTTTTCATTAGACCTCTGAGAGATCTTCTAGAGAAGGTCCTAGGTGGGACCCTTCCAGTGAAAGTAAAACCTTTCCAACAAGAACTTGAGTTACGCATAATCGCTTCAGTTACTCACAGAACTTTAACAAATAGGAACTGACACAGATGACACAGCATGGCCCATGAGTTTTGCCATTAAATTACACAGAGCCAGGCTTTTCATCAACTTGCCATATAAGGGCCAATTCCAAATCATTAGCTAAGATGAAGGCTTGAAAGTAAACTGGATTAGCTTGGACTTCATTAAGCAGCCTAAAATGAGAATCAGCTAGCATTATGGCTTTCCTGAGACAATGCAAGCTATAGGGACAACTACCAGAAAGGAACTTCTGCTATTGCAGAAGATGCACCTTATCTCTCTGCTGGCAGAATTCCCCAGGAGGGTGTTAGACAAACACTGCACCACCCTACCCTTCTAAACAGAATCCCAACCTGTTTCAAAGAAATGATTCATGGAAGAACGATCTCTATAACAACTTCTAACTTAAAAATGAGAAAGTTACAAAAAAGAAAAGTAGTATTTTGTACATACATTGACAGTCTATAATGAAAACATGAACATGGAGATATGGGGTATTACATACCGACTTCTAGAAATGGAATGTAGGTAACTAAACAGGCAGTAGACTTAAACACTTCTACAAGTGTTCCTGCCCCCTGCACCTTTTATTTAAGTGTGTGATCAGTAAGTTTATCACAGTTCATCAGCTTGATCTGATCAGCAGCACATACAGAGGACATTTAAGGACATTGCCTATATTATTTTCAATGAGTTGTCAGCTTATTGCCATTTTTTTCTTGGGCTTTTCAGCAATTTCCTTCATTTAAAAAGAAAGCTTAGCTTTATTCTTGTCAGATTAGTTGTGCAAACTGGCAGTTGATTTTTTTTTTAAATAAATAAATGAAAAGGATTTAGGGCATGTGCAGAGTCCTGTCTCATATTTGCCTTTTCTAAACTTAAAGGTCTTGCAGCAATGCATGAGAAGCTAGGCAGAAAGCCAGGGAATTAGCCTCAGGCTGTATGATCTCCTCCAAGAAACAAACAGTGCTGTAGGATAATCACACTGTCCCCTTTCCCAGTTCCATCAGTTACCTCCCTGTCCTCCAACATGGCAGGACTCCAGTAGTTGTGTGCAGATGTCCAAGAAGGTTTCAGCAGGGCTCAGTAAGGCTTGATAGAGGCAGTATTGTAATAGGGACTGATTACCCCTTCTAGCTGACAGCTTACTCCACAGACAGGTCTCAGTAGGATGAAACTTATGTTTAAAGGCCTGAAAGCATCTACTGATACAGGTCACATAAGGAACAAGCTAAAAGCCAAGTGAGTTCTCAGGTCAGCAAAGAAAACAGACTAAAATCTTTGTGACATCTTAACAAAAGAGATACCAAGAGCTCAAACTGCAAGGTCAACACTGTTGTGGCCAGTTCAAACAATCAAGTTGAACCCCAGGAATATAAAGAGACAGAAGAATGATGCTCATTGCTATCCAAAGGTCGAAGCATTTAGAGGATATTCTGTTCCAGAATCAAACCAGGTCTGTGCCTTACCACATCTAATCACAGTGTTGAATAATTGGCATTAGCTCATATTTTAGGTTGAGAATTTCCTTGCAAAGTTCTTCTGCTTATCTGTTTAGACATGTTTCCACCCTGCCACACAATGATTTCAAAGAATTTTTATTCTTCCAGAGCAAACACATCATCAGTTATCAATTAAGAATTCACGTTCAAGTCTGTCTGCAACTAGGGAAACATTTAAGCACATGCCGAACATCATTACTAAATAGCAATATTTTCCTAAGCTCAGTCCTAGAAAGCAACGCCTTGAGTTTACCCACGTCACTGAAAGACACATGGAAAAAAATACATTAAAATTGTAACTGCAAAATGAAGTTGGCAGCTCTTCATTGCCCTAAAACAGGAAGTAGCCAGCTATGCTAAGGTTAAAACCCTTTCACACAATCAAATGAAATTAAGCTGTTTTAGAGAAACATTGCTTAAACATTTGGTTTCTTCAAATGCAGAACTCAGAGAGAATTGCTCTAGCTAACAAAAGCTTTTTTTTTTTTATAGGGAAAGTTTAGATTCCTTTAGGCTTATTGTTTCTTCACAAGCTTGATGCTGAAGTACCAAAGACACAAATACTTCCACTAACAAATAGAAAGTAGAGATACAATCTGTACTGGAAGCCTACAGTAATTAGATTTTTCTTTTTAATTGTTGTAATCTACTTAAAGACCATCTGACTTCTTTTGAACCAGGCCTCTGACTGCGTAAAGAAATGAGATTCCATTAAACACTTGTTGCAAAGCTAATGATTTGAAAGCCTTTAGAAGAGCTTTTGAAATCCTGATCAGGGACATTACGAACGCAGCTGGTCTTCTTCACTTTTGTTGTTTTGTGTGGTCCTTAGATTCAGAATTACACAAATTTGATTTTCTCTTTTTTCCTCTAATTAATAAGAGACATGATAAATAGTTGTATTAGCATACAAAAACTTACCCTTGCACCCTTCTCTGGGAAACATTTGCATCCAGCACTGCAGTCGCGTCCTCCACATGGCCCACTGTAAGACTTCTTTCCACCCTATTAAAAAGAAACAAATGACTTCTATAACTATTTGTCTGCTGAAGAATATCTTAAATTAATATGTTCAAATTTCAAAACTTTTCAGCTACCTTACGTCTGTTGTGCGAGTTCACTGGGAAATAAATAGCAAAACACATTTAAGTTTTACTTCTCCGTAATTTAATCATTTTCAGAATCACCAAATATTTGGAAAAAAAAGCATAAGCACTTAGAGGACAAGTACATTTACATGAGCATTAGCAATGAGCATTTTCTAGGGCTACCAAAATCCACAAAGCTACGTGATGTTTTGAGATTCACAGTACACTAACTAGACATAAATAGAACTGGCGCCCAGTCATTCTATACATCCAAATATCTCTACATCATGAGAAATACCAAGGCATCACCTTCACACATCTTTGCCAGAAAGAACCTGCAGCCCCTGAGCCACAGATGCAGAGACAAGTGGGTGGGAGAAGGTGGCATTTGGACCCATAAGGAGATATACAAGACAGGCAGGGGGAAACATCAGTGTCTGAACAGGTATGAAAAATCCCTACCTCTGAAAGCGGATCCCCACCTCTGTCAACACAGATGCATTGACAACACTGCTCAGTTTTAAACAAACCACATCCCCCTTCCCACAAGCAGTGTTTACAGCCCTCAGTGCTACCTGTCAAAATAAGGGTAACCGAGAATAGATGTATAGGAGCATTTTGGAGAAGAAATAATACAGCACTTAGGTTTTTATTCCCTATGAAATGAAGTCAGCAGAACAACGGCCTCATCCACCACTTGCTCTTCCTACAGGTATAATGACAGGCTCTGCTCTTAAGCCCTCCGTGTTAACACACTCAGGCACACTTTCTGCTCTTGATGCTGAATCGTGTTTTGCTGTGGAGATGAATTCACACAAAGACGGTTTTGAAAAGACCACACAGAGAATAGGAAAGGACAAGAGGCAGCAATACCTCTGCTTACACTGCAGGGAGCTCAGGGCAACGGGAGGCCGAAGGCCCTGCCACACACAGCACCACGCATCTGCCCAAACACCTGCACAACTGTCCTCGGGTTTTCAAAGTCTGAATGAAACAGAAATTTAAGATCATCTCAAGGTGACCAACCGACGTGCTTAAACAAGTTTAGACTGGATTTGAACATTTCCTTCCTAAAAGCATTCACAGAAAATACTTTTCAAGCCTTTAAAGTTCCCTGACACCTGTCGAGCGAGGAACGTAAAAAATGAAAGGCAAGTCAGGCAAGTTTCTCACGCAGCTTTGAACTCCTTTACATCAGCTTTCTCAAAGAAAGCAATTAGCCCAGCATCACTTTCTCTGCTTATATGCAGGTAAATAAAAAATACATTAATTTACGTCCCAGTATACGTATTGTTTTGCTATAAATTCAACATTCCCAGTCCTTGAGTGTAGAATGAACAGGTATCATTGAAAACCCTTCAATCCTATGTGCCCCCAACCTGAAGAAAGTACTTTGTCTTGCTGCTACTTCCAAGCAGTTCCAAAAGGCATCAAATGATGAAAAACAAACAGTATTTTCACAGACTTATTCACAGTTTTGTTCGGATTAAGTCCCACTACACATGGAACTTTCAGACTAATAACTCTGTAACACTATGGCAGCATCAGAAGCAATCCTTGCACTAAGCAGAGAGTGATAAACTGCAAAAGTCACCATGACATGGAACATAGACGGTTCTCACCCTTGGAAGTTGGAAATAAAAGTAAACAACACAGCAAAGATAATAAAAAAAAGCAAAGAGGAGAAAAACCGCATATATAACAGGCAGTGAGAGCATCTCCAAGTTGTCTGCACAGGATGATAAGCAGCAATATGAGCCTGCAATATACACTGGCAAATGTACATTGTGAAAACTGGTCCCCATCTTGACAGACACTGCTGGAAGGCCATTTCTAACCATTAGCAAAATGTGATCCAGGAGTCCTGATACGACAGCCTCAGAGTGAAGTGCCCCAAGACAACCTTTGCCTTATTATACACATTTTGCAGTGGAAATCTGGACTCATTGCAAGCCAATGTATACCTCTATTCCTGAGGCTTAAACTTGCATTTACACTGTTAGCAGATAGCTTTATGCCACTATAGAATTAGATTACGTCTTCCCAGATGCTTATTCAACTCAGCATTAAATTCTTCCAAGATTTTAGCCTCCATTGATTCTCCCCTTCCCCCATACACGTTAGTTGGAATTCCAACAGTCATTTCCATGAACCTTCAGTTCCTCTGGCTCTGCTAATTCTGCTTTCCCTCAGAAGGGGAGTAGAGAATAGAAACACTTCACACCAGTGCTGGATCCCTCCCAGGTTGCTGTCTCACAGCAGTCGCTCTCATGGAGTTTCAGAGCACACCTTGCCAGAAATGTCTGGTGGCAAGCAGGCCCCTCCCAGAGGCAGAGCATTGGACAGAACTTGAGAATTCTTCCCATGCCCACTGCCTGCACTGCTCTCCACAGTCCTGTGGTTTAGCATATATGAGCCAAATCAAACTCCTACTAAAGTCAAAATAAATCTTCCCATTGACTGCAGTGGGATCTGGATCAAAGACTAACCGAGGCTTATTAAAAAAAAGAAATAAGATGTCCATATTTTGAGTAAAATTGTGCATACATTGAGTTTCCATGTTCCTTTTCATAGCTTGAGTTGTCATTTTGCTTATTTATGAATGAAAGCATTTGGGAAGGAAGTAAATCTAAGCCAGCTGGCTCTAAACCAGGTGTTACATGCCCTGAGTGTTTTATTTAGGGGAAGGAGCTGACACCAGACACTCCAGTACTACTTAAATAGCAAACAGACATGCACATAATATTGATGTATACAAACCTAAAGGCTACGTATAATATTCTAGAGTACAGTGCTCTCTTCTGAAGTGGTTTAATATATTTTTTCCATTCAAATGAACAACTGCATTGGTCATTTGAACACTTATAGATAGGAATCTGAACATGTTAAGCACAGGTCCCTTGTACCTGTTCTGCGTATGTATGCAGGTAGGAGACCTGGGTGCCCGAGATGTATTTCAGGTTGACAAACATGGTTCCTCAGAAACAACGCAAAAGAAATGAAGATTAATTATGACTAAAAGTAGACCAGGAGTTTTGCAGAAAATAAATTAAAAAACATAAATCAGTACTGATTATTTAAAAAAATAGCAATTTCTGAGACTTAAATAGCCAAAATGGCTATAACATAAGTGTAGTAACACACATATTAGGTTATTTCAGTCTTACGTAAGTATTACTAGTACTCAGCATAGGAAAACATTTTAGTTAAAAAACATTGATATTAGGAGGGTTTTTTTTGTTTGTTTTTTGTTTTTTTGTTTTTTTTTAAAGGCACTCAAAAATGATAGAGGAAGATCACACATACCAAACACCAACTCTCATTTCTGGTGTGCCACCCTCAAGCATTTGTGCCCAGCTGATTCATTCAGATGGAGTGCCATTTTAATCTTTCCATTGACTTCAGCAAGTCCTGGAGCAAAGCCAAAGACAGTAAAGAAAGCTAACAGCTGTGATGCCATAAGAGGTGTCTCAGACCCACACTCATTCCAGCTCTTCTGTAGCAACACACAGGACCTCACAATAGCAGCAAATGATATTGAAGGTGTGTAAACCCAAAGAAACTGTACCTGCAGGAGCAAACTCCTAACAGAGGACCCAAGTAAGATTTTGAGGAAAGACAGCTCTGACACGTAATCTGGGGACCAATTTTCTCCTGCTCTGTAAACAAAGGATCATCCGTGAAATACATAGGACCTTTAGCTGAAGGCAATCACTGCTGTCAAGCAGAAGGGTGAACACACAAGCCAAGTGATAAATGTAGTGAGGACATGTTTTGGAGAAGGGCAGCAAAAAGGTGAAAACCATGCAACTATCATTAGTATGAGGAAAATCAAATAGCAGTGGTGGTAGTGGGAAAGCAAGCTGGAAAGTTTTAGGAAAAAAAATGGATTTTAAGGAATGCCAGCACACCAAATTGGAGGATGTAAAGCATGCTGAAAGAAGAGCGTGTCCATGATCAAATAAAGAAGAAAGTGATGAAGAGATGAAGATAAAACAAAGTGGAAGAATCTCAAACTGGCATAAGGAGTTATGCCAAGGAAGAAACTTTTTTTCCCTAAGCCTTATATCCAGTAACTTCCAATCTGCAGTTAAGAACCACTTTAGTCCAGAATGAAATCCTGACCACCTTACGTTCCTGGAAATGGAACATAAGGAAACTTCTGAAATCTGCAAAAAAATTTTTTTTCACATAGTCAGGACCTATTATCTGCTGATGACTAATAAGGAAATTATATTTACAGTACCAGACACCCTGGTAAAATGTCAC
Source organism: Phasianus colchicus (assembly GCF_987193195.1). NCBI lineage: Eukaryota > Metazoa > Chordata > Aves > Galliformes > Phasianidae > Phasianus > Phasianus colchicus. Next base: position 6,308,054 of record NC_143449.1, read on the forward strand.
AGTAAAAAAACAAGTGAAACATAATATCTCTGTTTACTTCATGAGCTAAGTAACATTACCCTTTTTAGCTCCCATAGCTTTTAAGATTTCTACAGAACTTTGACCCGATTCTGAAAACATTTACCCACACATTTGTCTTCTCTGTCAGAAATTAGCAGCCAATTCTACTTTGCTATTTGTGTATTAAAAAGAAGGTGCCATCCTAACTTAAAATAAATACTTCAAAACCAAAAACCTGATAAGCCAGGAAGTACAGCAGTATCTGTACACAGAAGTGCCAGTATGAGCCAGCAAAGACAGCATCATGTCACGCAGCAAAGAGATTCAGTAATTCTTCCCAACACAGAAAATATCAGAGCAGAAATGAACCAACAGGCTTCCCAGTTAGACTGTATGAGAGCATTTGCTGGGATTTATTTGGGAGCATTGGGAAGTAGAGAGGAGGTGCAAATACATCAGCAAAACATTGCACAAACTTAAAATACAAACTTTTTTCCCACCCCACAAAGGATATTAAGTGTTTGAACTCACTTTTCTTTGATACCACAAAACTTGACTTGTACTGTTTGTCAAGTTGGTGGCTTTTTAAAAAATTATAAAGAGCCACATAAAGGTAGGAACTAATCATTAGAGGATTTTTGTCAAACTGGTGGGTAATTAATCAATGGGAGGCAATAAATTAAGAGCAAATCCTGAGTGACTACCAAAGAACAGACAGACGCAAACCTCTGAGCAAACGACCACACGTGATACAGCCTGACATCATCTTTTTCACACCACACATCCTAGTACTGCCTTGCAGCTGTGCACATGCAATGCACAGGAAAAGTGATCACAGAGATAGTGATGAGATAGTACACGTGAGTAGGATTTTAGCTGGAATATAGCACACCTTTTTTGAAGCTTAAAGTACAAACTCAGCACAGGCACAAAGCTTGAAAATCCCTCTCATTACATGTGTGGTTTAAGATCCTTACTGCTATAGAGCATGGTTTACTTAGGCCAGCAGAATGAAGACATGGATGTGATGCAAGTGCCATGCGTCAGAAAGGTAAACGTCAGAAGCAAATGAATCTTATCTAAACAATTTTCTGCATTCCACTCTGTTGCTAGGAGCATTTTACAGCTCTGACTGTCAGAAACTGAGAACCTATGTCAACAGAAAGACCTTTGTGGTAAGAGTATGTAAACAGCACTACAGGTGACCATCAGGGACTGAATGCTGGGTTACATACATTACACTAAACAGACAGAGGAAAGGATAGTTGTGGCACAAAAGCAAGTAGGTATAAGCCTCCCTAAGTATATGTAGGAGAAATAAGATCTTTAAGCAGACACCCTTCTAGTTATGAAGGCAAGAGACATCTTCTATGAGCTGGTAATCTGTTAATGGAGTCACAGTGTGAGGCAGGACTCACTCCCTGCCACTTTTGCTCTGCTGCAAAAACATTTCATGGCAAAGCATCACCCTCCCTCCAGTCCCTGCTATTAGGGACAGAATTATCCAGAAAGCAAAGCATCCTATTTAATTAAAAAAGTCAACTTCAATATAAACATCGGTGGAGACAGTCCTCCATATACCCACTTTCTACACCTACATATTTCTCCTATAACTGGGTACATTGAAGCCTAGTGCAAAACTGTGACAAGGCTGGAAAAGCATTTTCCAAGGACTAGTAAGAATCAAAAGGTAAAAAATACAAGTAAGAGTCTGTACAGTTTAAACAGTAACACACAAACCACATATAAAGCCAGACTTGTTCTGAGCACTGCTCTTCTTCCTGCAGTCCCATGTAAGTGAACAGCCTCCCAACGCACCAGCAGTAGGAACATCACTTACTGCTACTTCAGCATTACACACAAGTCTGGCTCTGCACTGCTCTGTCTCCCGGCAGTTTTCAGTTCAGTTGATAGGCTACATAAAGCAGTACATACTTCTTCCTCAATTCCCTGCTGCTCAGTGAGCATGTAGTTAAAGCCAGACAGTTTATTTACAGCCTACATGAGCAAGGACACAACACGCAACCACAAGCTTATCTCTTACTGCACAAAAGGCCTTTCAAAGGAAGCTATTAAATGTGAATTTGTAGCTAAGATACTAATTCATTTTAAGGTTCACCGACTTCTTCAGTAAACCAATTTCCTCAAACATTTTCATTCATTTCATAGAGCAGGCAAATTGACTGGCAGCTGAGACCAACCGATAGTTACTAATAGAAACCAACCCTCCTCCAACTCCAAGGAGGCATGAGGCTACAAGACTGGGAGGAAATCCTGGCAGAAACTAGCAAACTCTGAATCAAACTTGATCCTGTGTTCAACTCCCCACTTTCATTCCTGCCAGCGAGACAGGGGTGCAGGCACACTGAAAATGAGATGTTAAAGCAAAAATGAAACTACGCCTTTTCAACAGTAAGAGGGTTGACTGACCCCTATTTTTTTGAGGAAATGTATTTCTGACCAGCTAGCTGGAAGCTGGGGATGGAATTTGCAGAGATTTTTTTTTTTTTTTAAATCACTCAGATGATTTCCATTCATACAAATAACATCAGACTTCTGCAGAGGGAAGCATTCTCACAGCACAGAATTTATAGAGCACATCATTTGTGCGAGCAGCCAAGCAAATCAAAGGTACTGTATTCAGTACACAAGCAGCCACATCCTCATGACACCTGTGAGTAGCTTAGATTCAGTAGCAGAGAAAGGGGGATGACTTGGACCTGAAAATGAGTAACAATTCCAATTCACTTCGTGCTTCCACCCGGTCTGAACGTGCCACAAGGTGTGGCTGCCAGCAGCCCACAGGTACCCACAGCCACACCAGCAGCACCGATACAACCAAAGCAAGAACAACTCCACAGCCAGCTCCAATTAGACCTTTAATACATAACAATACACGTTTGTCCAGGAGCTTTCATTATTTTTGGTTCTCTTGCTTGTTGCAACTCACAAGTTATTTCTTACCAGATGGAATGCAGCCAGGCACAAAGAACACAGAGTCCTGCGGGCAGTGCCCACACATTTATGGAGCTGAACTCAAAGCAACATGCTCACCTGCAGCTGCCTGTGCCTCAGAAGGAGCACAGGGATAGGGGCTTCCGTCCCATGGAGCTGGAGGGCTCTGTATTAACTGTGCAAAAGCAGCAAAGGGATATCCATGAACTCATTATCATGCAAATGTGGCAGCAATAACAAGGGACAGTAGGATTACTGCATCCCACTGTAGGAAAAAGTGCTTGCAGATAACTCAGTGTTGCTTCACAGAACAAGAAAGGCACAGTCCTATTGATGTTTATGAATCCCAAAATACATTATTTGTATGGAGATAATGGTGAATTTATATTTAAGTGAATTTTTAAAGCACATTCATATATTGATGCAGCACATAACCTAATAAATTACATTGAGAAATAGCCTGCTTCCCTAGTATTACTTTCTATCAAAGTTGGGCATATGCCAAGTGAAGAAGAAAAGGAGCATTGCCCTAGTTCTTTAACTGCACAGAGCTGTAAGTTACACAGCCTGAAGTAATGATTCCAAAATCAGAAATAACTCTTATTTCTATAATTTAGCACAGGTATTTACCAAGTTTGTACCTGCCCAGCAGCCCTATTAGCCCTGTGTAACACTTCACCCACAACCCCCGGCTAAATCCAACACACGCTGTCAAGCAGTGTAGGCACTTGTTGTACTGAAGTTGCTGAATGGATTGATATTGAGGATATTAAAAACTCATATAGGTGGATATTAAAAGTAGTATAGATGACCTTGTTGAAGGAGATAGACATTGCATAATGTCTATGATACATACCACCATAAACCGGTACTAGCAAATCAGACAAAAATTGTTCTTAGAAATACCAGCCTCCCAGCAAGAGAATGGACGCTCTTCCATCAGATAACCAGCTCTATCCTAAAATGTTCCTGCAACACACGAGAGCTTTCAGACAACTTTAAAGGTACGTATGTGGCTTGGAAACAAATCTTCATGATTCATCCATTCATGAACTGAAGGTAGCAGATGATTCAGCCAACCTTTCTACTAGTAATCATGCTATACCTTGCAAAAAGCTGTGTAATAGATAAAACATGACTATTTTTTCCAAAATCACTTTCCAAATTACTCAAGTTTCCAGTGTTCCAGCTGAACAGTTTTCAAGTATCACTATACATATATTACTTCCTCACATAATCTTTCAGAGCCATCTTTGAAAGTGCCTCATTTCTTACCTCTTGCCAAAATAGTAGCACAAACTTCAGTAACTGTAAAGCACTTGCAAACAATACATTTCACTTTGAAGAACTCCCACAAATTATAATAAGCTTGTAGGCTTTTCTGCATAGTTGTGTTGCATGACAAGTCAATTACTGAAGACTTTTTTTTCCAAAGTAATGTTTTTAAATACAAAACTTGTCCTTCAACTGCAACAGAAATAAGAAAAATGAGCAACTTCATCCATTTCAGCAAAAATGTTCGTCCATAGGCTTATTTATCTGAGATGAATGCAGCAACTCCTCTTGTAGAACTACACTACACTTCTGCATTCATTCCAGATGCAGCTGGTTGTCAGAAAAGCATCACTCCTGAAAGTGACTCAGCTCCTTTATCTTGTAAATAATTCTAACAAGTAAAATACTAGAGAAGGAAAGTCTTCACAAAAATGTCAAGGGCACATAGTACTTAACAGCAAAACATATGCCAAGAAATTGGAATGTGTCCATTGTGATTCATCCTCCAGTTTTATAGTCAACACAGACCACCAACATTGAAAATATTACAGCAATTTATTATTTGCATCTTATTTTAAAATGTGTAACTCCCCAAAGCCATCAGCTACAAAATGTTTTTTTAATGCAAGTTCCAGAGATGAAAAATAAAGACATTTTAAAATGAAAACATTGGTAGAAATTGGCTGTGCTTCCAATGATGCCCTTGGCTAAAGAGTTGCTGATTAAAAGGCAAGGGAGGAAACTGCATCTGAGTTTCCACTCTGAAGCTAACTGCTGATCTCTGTCCATCTTTCTGATTTGGATCAGAGAAAAAAAATCTTTGGTGTAGCTGCTTACCACAATAGAACTACACTAGGGGTCAATATAGCCTTATGCGTGGGAAGCAGCTGGTAGAAGGATGCTTGATCCATCTCCTGGGGAGACAGCAGAGAGTGGGAAGAGCCTGAGGAAATATAACTGTGAATAGGAGGCAAACCTCTTGACAAGTAGCTTTTGAACATCTGCACTCAGACAACTCCGTGTGCAGCTTCAGCTAACCCAGCCACCATCAGAACAGCCTGAAACAAAGAAGGGAATGGTAAAATAGGACCTACAGACATTTAACCATCACTGCACCTGCATAAACAGCACTTGCACCTAACCTTGGCAGGCTCACTTCATTACACTTTTCTGTTTGCATCTAAGATCTTGTAAAAAAATACAACTTGGTTAACCATCACACCCTGGACATATCTTGTACAAAAGGACACTGCTGATTTCAGAGAGTTTCTTGCCTGCTTCTTCAATTAGGCAATCATTTTCTCTTGTGAACAAAGTAAATCAATTAGAGGCCAAAGAAATAACCAAAATTTACCTAGGTCTGCTTTATTCCAATTTGAGCACATACAATAAGCATCTCAGCAGTACTCTGAATGTGTTTTAGCTATTATCTTAATTTTATTTCCCCGGTGTATATACTACCTTTTGAAAAGCAAGGCTCTGTGTAGCTATTCACTGTTAAACATTCGTAGTGAAAAAAAATTAGAATACTCAATTCCACATTGCATTGAGATCCATGTTTAATTCTGAAGACCTCAATGAGACCAAACAACACAGTTCAGCGTCTTGCCAACCAGAAATGAATTTAGGTTTTTTTTTTTTTTTTTTAAAGTCTTTACTCAAAGGCCTGAAGCAGCTCTCACAATATGTGAGCATAGAGCAAGCCTGCAAAAAAGAAAAAAAGAATACACATTGCACAAAAGATGATAGTCTCCTAAATCTGCCTCAGCCTCAACTAGAACAGCACAACTGCTGGTCCCACCTTGCTGCTGAGATCTCTGAACACAACAGGGGAAGAAAATGATTATTCCTGAAAAGAGAATAGAAAAGTATTGCAAGTCCTTAAGCTTTAGATGGATGAAAATACATTTAACATCATAAAAGAAACAACATAACTCCCAAATGTGGGGAGCAGAACTCACTCTTTTATCTAACACTTCTATTTTTAATAAGTATACCACATAGATTTTAGCTGGAACATGGCATACATTTTGTGTGATTAGACCAAAGGACAAAATAGGCTGCTTGGAATATTCCAGATTCCTTCCTTGTCAGGATTAGGAAAAGGTTGCCCTCAGCACTGAATAATCCTGCATGCACATTTCCACAGATACTGAAAATACATAGCTCACTTTCTCCATGATGAAGTTACAAAAAATAATCCTGAAATAGCCATAGTCACTATTATTTCTAAAATGGGTACAGAAAAGCCTTCCGCATATTTTCTGATGACATGGTATATGACAAAATTATTTTGATAAATAATTCTCATTACGTAAGAATTCATATTTTGGGGGAAGCAATGCAAGTATTCTTGCTAATCAACCACATTTGCACTAAATAGCTTCACACACTTAAAGTCTGTCACATTATCAAGATACGCTGGTTAAGAAACTCTGATATGCCATCTTAATTACAGGAGAACTACAGTTTCGAAAATGAAAACGAGTGATTAAGAACTGGGTTCCTGCAGCAAGAAATCAGAGCAGCTGAGATAGAAATTACAGGCAGACTGGTTGGGCATTTCCATTTTGCATATAAACAATTAGCTCCTCTTGTAGCACAAATTAATGGTTATGGAGGTGGCACTTGGCTGTGCAGGTTACTAATATACTCACTCCAGATTAAATTTCTAAAATAGGATGACACATCAACTCAAGACTGGGTAGAGCCAAGTGAGAACCACTCCCATGGGCAGAAATATTTTAGTTAGCAGAGTTTTATGGCCCAAAGGCAAAAAGTTTATCTACCTTTTCCAGTTCACTGATGATATCTAAATTAAGGTCAGCCATGCTTCTTGAGAAGGGTCTGAAAAAATCTCAATCAAATCATTTTTTCCTCATCTAACCTTTCATCCTATTTTTGAAATAGGAGATCTGCATCACAGGTTACAAATGGATTGAAATGACTGAACAGCTGGAAGTCTGTACGATTATAACTTACCTAAATAAAAACAGATGTAGTCATCTTCTGGAACTGTCAGAAGACTATAGAGTTAATGATGTTGGTACTCTAATCTATCTGTATATTCTCACCTGTTTGCTTTCTTCCTTCATTCCATGGAGAGTCACCTAATTGCAGCTCACTTTGTACTCTGTGATCCTGCAAACTGAGCTTGCTTTTGTTTGGATATCACATAAGATCCCTAGAGGTCTTGTCTCTGGATTGAAGCAATGGACTAAGCCTGCAGCAAATACCATCTCACTGTTTGAAGTTCATCAAGTCTTCCAGTAAAGACTTAATACATCAGTTCCAGAAGGTACCAAGCACACTGTGTGTTTCTGGTTAATAAAGTCACAAAAGAAACTAGGGAAGCAGTGTTCCACCCACAAAACACTTCAAAGAGCAGTATCAGTGAGAAACTACTCTCCTTTGGGGGAAAAGGATGACACCACTGTTTGTTTTAGGCACTGCACAATAGATTCTTGCTGTTAATTAACCTTTGCCACCATAGTAAGCACAATTTAAGTAAATACCTTTGGAGCTGTTCCTCTATCTATACTATTTATATTATTTTCAGGGAGTTGACTTGTCATGTCAAAACAGTGTCTCTCATAGGAACATGCAGCTGTCAACTCTTGGCTGTTGACTACTTTGTCATCCTGATAGGTCCTTTACCCCTTACCCAAAAATGTAAGATGACACAAGGCCAGCTGAGTCATCTTCAAAAGTTTTGCACTAGCATAAATGTCAGTGAACAATTGGTTCCTTCATGTCAAAATTAAAAATAATGAATGGTGCATACAACCTTAAAATTGTATACACTCCTGCATGCACATTAAACTGCCTGAGCAAACAAATTAGAAAGTAAAATCAGACATGTTTTACTACAGCCCTGCAACTCTGCAAAAGAAAAGTTACATAAAAGGCCCAACCAAGCAGCAAATGCAGTCAAAATGCCCTTTGAAGTCTAAAGATCTCTCATTTATGCCTGAACAGAGGATAAAAAGTTGACAATTAGTTTTCCAGTACAGTTATTAGAATAAGAGTACATAAAGGTGCAAAATTAGTAAAAATAAATTTTGTTTAAAAAAACTGTATGTATGCAAGATTGACTACACCATGCAAGCACACTTATGCAATTAAACTTGATTTTATTAAAGTAACTCCCTTTTCTGTCCACAGCTGCTGACAATAAAGACACCTCTTCCTAGAGTGATGACAATAACCATATGGTTTTAAACAAAGCTCATCTATTAGCACATTTATCTCAAAGTCCTCGACAAAAGCACTGGTCATCCAGCAAAGCATTTTTCAAACAAGCCACCTCTGTTACAGATGAGAAGAGACCAAGAGAGAGAAAATTTTATCTATTAGAAATACTGCATTTCAGTCATTTTTTCATTCCATTAAAAAATTTAAAAAAATCTAAAGCCTCCTGCAAAATGGAAGTCTTTTCAGGATAGAATAAAATGTGTGTTTTTAAACACTGGAAAATAAAATGTAGGGCGCACTTTTCTTACCCTGAAGCAAACCTCAGGAGCTTTTGCTTCAGCAGCATATGAAATTAGAAGGCTGGAGCCCTTGACTGCTAAGCAGACAGGAGAAGAGGAAAGCAGCCAGAGACCAGGCAGTTTTTCTAGGAAGAGAACTTTCTAGTTTCCACCTACTCCAAAGGACTCCTTTTGGTTTTTCACATTTTGCCTCTGCAGCATTTCCTAGTGATAAAACATTCTAAGGAGGATTTTCAGCACCATCTGGACAAAGAAAACAATTGCCCATCCATTGGAAATAAGTAAATAACACCCCAAAATACAGACACAAATGACAAAGATGAGGGAGTGCAAGAAAAGACAACAGCTCCAAAAGAGGCCGCGAACAAGAGACTGGAGGACACAGGGCTGGGAATTCAAGACTTTAACAGAAGCAAAATCCTTTTCAAATTCTACTCATAGAGAAGAAACAGTGATGACCTGAGTCCTCCTTCGTACCCCAGCAGAGCACTACTGAGCTGCCTGCAGTCAGCTGTTGCCTCCTTCTTGGGTCCCCCATTCCAGCTTCGCCGTCACACAGCAGCTCTTCAGGTTGCACTCTGTGCCTCTGAAACTCAAGGGGAACAAGCTGAATTTGCAGAGAAACTTAGAAATTCAAGTGTTTCCCAGCACTCCTTCCTGCTCAGCAGAGCAGCAATGGCACAACCAAGCTAACAGGATTCCTGGACCCTGCCCTAGCTGTACTTGAGCACAGAATGATTACTGCTAGTCCACACGAGGCTTTGAGGATTGCAGTGTGTCTGAGACATGAAATCAACCACTGATTTTCTTAACACAGAATAACTCCTCTCTCATCATACTTACATACACTGCACAGTGCACACAACAGAATCTTGAGTTTAGCATCACAGCTGTTAGTACAGATCAACTTTGAGCTGTTCTTCTCATTTCAAGGTGGCTTTTGCCTGCAAGAGAAGACAAGCAAGCTGTCCTGCCAAACGACTCCTTACAGTAACAGCCAGCCAAAGCTGCCTGCAGGGCAGGACAATTTGCCTGAGGATTTTTCTCCTGCATACCAAGAGAGGACACTACTACAGAGCTATGCCAGGTGTCAGCTGGACAACAGGTCAAGAAGCCAAACAAGGCTGTATGTCACACCTTGGAGAAGAGCACAGCTGTCCTGCTCATCCCTCTACCTCATGACATGGATAAAAGAGAAGTGAGGGAAGGAAATATAAACTGAGGCAAACAACTAGAAAATGTCAAAAGAAATAAGTGACTCCATTGTGTACCCATGTATTTAATTTATTGATGGAGCTATTTAACTTCAAGTAACACTTCTAAGCAGAATGGATGCCTATTCATCAGCTGCGGATATTGCAAACTTCTACCAAGCCAAAATGCACAGTCTCTGCTAAGGATAATCTTACCTGTCTGGAAGAGGAAAAGACAAAATGCCGTTCTAACATTTATCTAGATTAAACAGATGAGAGGAGGTAAGGCCTGATGCAGTATTTTGACAGGATGAGAACTTGTTTGCTGAGGAACAAGCACTGATTAAATCTGAGACAATGTGTGCCATGAACGTTACTGCTAAGAAAACCAAAAAAGGGCAAAACACAGAACTGGCAGAATAAATGCATGATTTTATTTACAAACACCCTATTTTTAGCACGTATCTAGGCTACTAAGCAGATTATTAGCTTTCAGATTATATATTACACAAAATACATGTCATGATTAGTTTGTACTGGATATGGAAAGAATGAGACAAAGGGAAACTATGTTTAGTAACAGCTATAAAGTATGACAGGATAGTCCTCTGGGGCATCGTTATCAGAACTCTGCAATTTAGGAACAGTACAAAGAACTTCTCTTAATTTTTTTAAGACATGTAATATGTATTCTTCAGAATTTTGATTTTAGAATATTACTTCAAATGTGTGTGAGGGAAGAAAAACACAGTTTGTGTCTTCAGATTGCTTTACATAAAAAGGTACCTAATAAGCTACGCAACATCAGCTTTCAGTTGCCCAGTTTGCCACAGAACCTGATATAAAATTTGTTGATTTTTTTTCCCCCCACACACTTTATTAAAGCATGCAAAGGAAAATCTGTCATCAGGAAGACTAAAGCTAGAAAATTAGACTGAGGAGACTGATGCAATTTAGAACTGAAATATCTAGTTGATATGATCTCCAGAACTCCCTTTTGCCAGAGGCAGAGATCTGTATCACTAGGTGTGTGCCCTCCCAGGCAACTGTTTGAAATGATGACTTGTTAAATGCTTAACCCTTTAATCTCCATGTACCAACCAGATCCATCACTGCCAAAGAGTGCTGCCTGGAATAATTCAGCATCTCAGATGGGTGGATGAAAAGAAGCTGCACAGGAAGGAAAAGCAACTAAAATGAAGCACAAACAACTAATGTAAAGCAAGTAAGACAAGGCTAAATAATGTTTTGATCCTGGAAGTCCAAGCAAGTAATTATTTACAGATGCTGTAAAATTACAAATTTTACCTATAAGAATATATTTAATCTGTCCAAGACTTCACCTTGCTCCATCTTTCATGGAGCCCAATAGAGCTGATAATAGAGGTCACCTGAACTGCAAAAAAACAAAACGGTGGTGGTGAAAACAACAAAATATCACTGAAATTAACTTTTAATGGCCAGCTTCCATAACTTGTCTCCCTCAAACTCTCAGGAGTGAGAGCATCACTGTGGTGAGAATCAGAAGTGCTCAACATGGGGGCCTTGGAGAGGAAAGCTGCTTGTTTAAGCAGCAGTTGTCCCCTTATTCAGTGCTTAGAATTTAAACTGATCATCTTAAAGAATCAGTAACACAAAAAAAAAAACTTAACCTTTCAAAGTGTCCAAAGTGTTCTTTAATTGATTGCATTTATTCCTTCTTAGCTACCAGGCATAGCATGGCAACAGAAAATCTGAAATAGGGAAAACTGATGCACCCACCAAGGGAGGGACCAAATGCAACACAGAAAGCATGCTGCCAGAATATTCATGGTAATTTAATATCCAACATTCAACACTATCACTAGGATCAAACCCAGTAATTCATGAAAAACTGTAGAAGAAATAAAAGATAAGTGCTACAAGCAACAAATTTAGTGTCTGGTTATGCAACATGCTAGCTAAGCACAGATGTCTCTTCTGAGAAAATAACACCCACACTATTCCAGACGTTTTTCAAGGACATTGCCAACTAAAGAAACACTTTTTAAAAAAATTCTAGCTACAAGCATCATAAATCATAACTCCTAGAAGTAGAAAGACTAATGGAAGAATAGACACTTGTGTTCATTGGTTACTAATTTCTGCTACACATTTCTGTACCACATGCCTTACTGTCCTCTGTTCATTTACTGTGAATCTGTTGGATACAAAAACAGAAGAGCTTACAGAATTTAACTTAGAAAGTGAAATAAAAAAAAACAGGTGACTGCAGCCACAGAGGGACCAAACTTCATCTGAACAATGACTACTTCAGGTTTTATTATTTTAAGAAAAGACTTCTCCATTTTTTCTTTAATTGAAAACTTCAATTAAAATTAAAATTCAACACCAGCTTCAGCTAAAAGATATCATGGTTTGTAGCACAAAACAACAGATGTGCTTAGAATAACAGGCTCAGATATTTCCAACTGATACTGCATACAGAGAAATGCCAGATGACACTGGGCTCACCCAGGTCTTGTCCCACAAAGTGCTGAGCCATCTGCACACATACAATGGGAGGGAGCACACTCAGCAGTTCAAGGACTATCAGAACCAATACCAAGTGTATCTAGTACAACATTGCTGAAAAAATCACCACGCTTTACTCAGTGCCAAGCTGTGGTGGCTTGCATGGCTACCAAGGGGAATGAAAAGCAGAGTGAAGGAAAGCATCTCTTATGTTCTCACCTCCATGCTGGAGCCCTGACCTCAGCCTTCATTGAGCCTCCCAGCTCAGGATCTGACAGACTGACATCCACAAGTGCTACATAACCAGGACTTGTGCAACCTTCTTGTGCCATGTCCCACTTTAATTCCTGTTTGAGCTAGAAAGCATCTTTTAGGAAATCATCCAATCTTGATTTGAATATCTAAACGTGGAAGTTCTAACGACAGAACTAGATGCAAAATGTTTTGATTTTATCAAAATGTTTATAATCTCCTGTACTGCAGGTCAACAAAAGTTATCTATCACCTCAAATTCCTTGAACTCACTAAGCCAACATTTTTTAGCAAAAAAAAATATTCCATTTACATTTTTAACACAGTTGTATTAGGCACTGTGCTGGTACATACTGAGAAAAACACATACATGCACAGAAAGGCTTTATTGAACACATTAGCATCATCTTTCTTCCAACTGTGTGAGAATTACCACCAAAAGCACCTCTCCTCTTTCCATCTAATGAGCTCCACATTGCTGCTGTGGATTTTAAAACAAGTTCTGAAAGAGCTTCACTTGTTTTTAAGCTTACCAGCACGTTAATCCAACATCAGTCTTCCTGTGTCACAGAGAACAGAAAGTGGGAGTTAGCAGCATTCCTGTTTATCAGCCCTCCCTCTTTTAACCAAGGCTTAGCCCAGGACTTTATTTTCACTCCTTACATTACTTCATCTGGTTAACCACGTAGGTCCTTCGCCAGCCTTTACTCCAAGGCCACTCACCGATCACCTGTGCTAATTTGCTGAAAGAGCTTCTGAGATTACAAGCAAGTATCACTCAGGAAGAAAAACATGCTGGTTCCATGGCAACATGAAAGTCAATGAGCCCACCTTGAAACCCACAAACAATGGTTCCTTTCAGAACACCGCACAGAAGGGGGGGGAAAACTTTGTTTTATTGAGATGTTGGATTCTTTCAGATTATTTGCCAGCAAGTCTTTTTTTTTTTCCAGAGAGAGAAAAAGAGAAAAGGCACACCATAAATTCTCCTTGCACAAGTTGATTTGATTTTTGGAGCTTATCATCAAGCTACCATTGAACTTCCTCCTCCTCAATCCCACCCAGAAATGCAGCAGCACACAGCACAATGAAAGCCACTGTCTGCTGATTGGGGTTATACGCATCTGATGGATAGACAAGAACTCTGATCCTCAAACATCCAGGAAAAATAAAATAATAAAATATCCAGGATTATATGCTATCCTAAAAAAGAAAATGCGGAGAAACACTATGGGGAAAAAAAGCAGGAAATTTAGGGTGACAGGAAAAACCCTATCCTTCCAAATTGATGGGAAATTTACCGAGACTCACTGTATTTCCCAAAGCTAGTTCTGCCCCAGCCACTAGAACGGGCTTAGGAATATCTACATATCTTTCAGTTTAAAAAAGTGTTTCAAGATTATGGCCAGCCACTGAAGTCTACCTTGTGGTTTTGATTTTAGGCTTACAGTACTGCTCTTTGAGGAGATTTTCCCTATTCTCTTTATTACCCTGGGGAGACCTACTCTAGCACAACACCGTGCTCCAAACCAATCCCTCATGGCTGCTTTTTAACTGGCATTTCAACAACCTCATTAGACAGCAGAGGCTCAACAAAGGAGAAAGCAGCATCAGAGTCAGACTGAGAGGACATGTCCTGAGTCCCGCTGCCTGGAATGGGCAGCCTTAGGGCTGGCAGCTTCTGGAAAAATCTAGAATGAAATCTGGAAGACAACCCCATGGCTGCCTTTCTAGTCCCCACTGTAGCTTTGTAACGCAACTCCCAGCCATAGAACGCAGGAAGCATTCACAGCAGTAAGGCCCACAGAGGCACTTCTTTAACAAGACGATAGCACTGCTCCTTTACCTCCTCCTCATTCACCTCCTTGGAGGTCACTCTGGCTGTTCCTCAGATTCACAGGTGCCCTGCCAACAGCTGTGCTCTGAGCAATAATCCATCACACAAAGAGGTGGGTCATTTGTGTTACGCTGTCCTTAGCACAGATCAGACTTGTTATATCATCAGTGGCCTGTCCAGCCCTAGCCACTGGCAGCCTGCAGGCTGTGTGACGTTTCTCCTCCAACCCAGGTGACAGGCTCTCATTCCCACTGCACAGCCTTTTGAAAGGATTAAGCTAGGGAATAAAACAGAGGATCCCAGTAACACATACACATATCAAAATTTCCTGTTCCCTGGAACTGAAAATGCAAGAGTTGAAAATACTTTGCACTGTCCAGTAAGAATGAGTCTCTTTGTCACAGTTATTTTAGTAACTTCAGATAAAATACATTTGCTTTTCCGGAGATGATTTTACTCATTAGCTCACAGCAGATGTGAATCCCAGAGCTGCAAGATTATAGCAGGCCTGTGCTTACAGATGGAGCTGGCCATTATCCTCCAGATCATAATTACAGACCACAGCTGCCTCACCCACCTTTTGAAGAGACCAGGTGCATTCTGCTGCTAAACCCATCTTAGTTAGGCTCCCTACACTCCTTTCTTGTCTAGCTCCTTTTTTATTTCAGCTACAGACGCATGAGGAGAGAACAAGTGTACACAAGGCAGGGAGATTCTTGGTAAAAAAAAAAAAAATCAGAAGTATTCAGCTTTATTCAAGCTAATAGTAGTGACCTGGAATATGTAAGTAAGATCCCTTTCTTTGAAAGGAAGGTTCATCTGATCTCACAGCACACTGAAGCAGAGGAAAAACTTGTAGGACAACTGAATAAAAAAATCATTAAAATACATTATCACAATTCACTTTTGAATTCTTTCATTGCTTAAAAGGCCCCCACAAAGAACTCCAAAGCCCTTCATGACAGATTATGTGTTATCACATATCCTTAATCACCTCCACACAACACTATGCTGGTTAGTGCTTCTCAGAGTGGCAAAAGATAGCAGCCCTCCAGCTATTCAGTCACTGGCACACAGGTGTGCTGGGAGTGCAACAACTGCTTACAGATTTTCCCTTTTGAAAGATCTCCCCAGATGTTTAAGTTCTGAGGTACCTATCTCAAACAGAACACAGTAATTACGAAAAATCTCCTCAAACAGTTACTGTGGGGGAAATAGTCAAAGCATCTCCTCCAGCTGAAAGAGTTCTAAATAGCAACAAAATACAACTTGGAAAACAATGTTTTTTTCCCAAGATACACTTGAGCAGTCACACCATAAGTGACATTTACAAATGACACAAGTAAGACCCTTCACTGCAGTCACACTTCTTAAGGAAATGGATGCTCTACCCCCCAGCCAACATCTGTCCCAACAGCCACAGTGAGGTCCTGTCACTAAGGATGCCTACAATGCAACACAGGCACTGTATTACACTCCAAAGGTTGCATACCAAGAAGCAGCAGGGAAATACTGTACAGTTCTTCAGTTCCTGAGAGCATCCTGCTGGCAGCGACCTACTGAGTACCTCTGCCCTGTGTCACCTATGAGATAAGGAACACAGCACTATCTGGTTTCAGCAGCGCCGGACAGA
The DNA here is from genome assembly GCF_987193195.1 of Phasianus colchicus. Lineage (NCBI taxonomy): Eukaryota > Metazoa > Chordata > Aves > Galliformes > Phasianidae > Phasianus > Phasianus colchicus. The sequence goes on from NC_143449.1 coordinate 6,324,185, forward strand.
AAAGCATGTTTGAGGGGCCCTCTTTGTTTGTACAGTACTCTGAGGTAAAGCTTCTGCATCTTACTCATTTGCTTCAGGAAAATTACTAATACAGCCTCAGTTGAAATCATTATGCCTTTGTCCTGACATGAAGTGATTGGAAAGTTGGTATCATGAAGGGGGGGTGGAGGGAGAGTGTGAATGTACACTGAACTATTCTTTCCGCCTTACCCACCCAGGATACACTAACCTGCACTCTGTAATTCTTCCTGCCTCTATCTGAAACTTAAGCAACAAAAGTCAATGAAAAGATTTTGAAAGGATACAATTTATTTGGTAGTTCACTTAGAACAATGTTTAAAGAGCTACGAAACTGGAGAAATCACGTTCATCCAGGCTTGTCTCAGCCTGATGCAACTGGAAACTGGTGCGAGGTTAGCTCACAAATGTAAGGGACAAAACACAGCTCCTGCAATATTAGGAGCAGCTTCACTGTCACAGCTCTAGGAGATTTGGTCCCTTCACTCTGCTCAGCCAACACAAGTGTGAGCAAGTTTTTTTGAGGGGCTTCTGCATCTACATAGGCCAGGTGTAGGGTTTGATTCAATAACCTTTACTCATAAGATTATCATCACTTCCACGTGAATTGAAGGCCTCTGCCCAAAGTCTCATTTCCACTCTCTTAGATACCTCTCTCTTTTGTCATTCCTCATTCCCACTCTTTCATAGCTAGCAGTCACAAAAGGCTAGTGGCAATGGCAGATCAGACTGCCAGCAGGGACCACACTTCTGTCCGAGCATGAAGACAATCCTGCTCACCTTGCAGCCTCCTGATCCAGCACAAGGAAGGCAGTAAACCATGAGTAGGATGGAGGGAAGCCCCTGTTTAGGTTGGACTAAGTACAATAAAATTGCACTTCCTAGATGACAGAAGATATGAGGTTCAAATTTACATATTCAATTTTATACAGTTCCTCGACTTTGACTTGCTCTTTGCAGGATTAGTCCTTTTCTTGCTGGGTGTATTGATAGGAGGGGCAGAATGTCTGACCTCACTGAAGACTTGCAAATACTTGCTAATCCTGCATTCACTGAAGTCAATGGAAACTTCTGGTTGACTCCAACAGAGACAAGATCAGGCTTGTTATCCCAGTGTCCTCCTCAGGCATGGCCAAATGCCATTTAATCCGGAGACCGACTATAGGTTGTAAATTGTGGAGCATAAAATACTGGAAGATCTCTGCAAACATATTCCATTATAACAAAGGTTAACGCTCTCAGCTCCTTGCTTTCTTCTACTCTCTCACTAGTGACCACAGAACAAAAGTAATTTTCTGCCCCACTCGCTTGTTCTTGCGCTTGTCTCACTGCTGCTCCCTGGCACATGGGATTTCCCATTCACCTCCTGCTCTAGCTCTGGAAAGGTTTGCAGTGACTCGGCCCTCAAGATCAGTTATACTTAACCTGAATCAGAATTACTTTCTTTCTGTACTAATAAAAAAAAATATTACATTTCATTTCAAACAGCACCAACAGCTAATCAGAGAAAGGAACAGAAGGTGGCTGCGACACTGGACAAATGCACCTAGGTTGCTGCACTAACCCTGCACTGCACTACATGAGCTCACCATGCCATGTGAGGCAGCAGGCACTGCATCTATCTACTCCAATCTAGTGGTCTCACAAGACTAAACTGTGGTGAGGAGGAACTACTGATGCTTCTCCAAGACTAGAGTTACTAGATTACATATGCTGCTCTTTCTATACAGAATTTTAACACGAAGACTGCATATGGTGGAAAAAGTCATTTTCCCAGAAACTATTAGCTACTAGACCATCAAAACCACCATCATAAAACAGTAAATAATTACACTAAGATCGATAAACTTCCTTGTCTCAGCTGTTGGATTTTAAGACAAGACTAAACACTTCTGTAAGTACTAGTAAACTTTCATCATTTGAGTACCTTTCTTGTTTTTGTCAAGCCTATAAGCAAATAATTCTTCTGACTGAGCATATGGCAGGAGAACAGCAGCAGGGTGGGAGAGGAATTTAGCATGTCAGTACAGTTTTGAAGAGGCCTCTCTCAAAGAGAAGGAACAGCCTGTCCTTATAATGAAAGTTCCAAAAATGTCATTTTAAGAACAAAGTGCTCTAGCCTGTAGTTCTATTTAACACCCTGTCTTTATGAGCAGATGTTTTAAAGGTCACATTAGGTCCTTTTTCAAACTAACACAAAAGAATAGTAATGTTTGTTCATTTCGCAACTACATTTCTACAGCCAACACTTCAGCCCCCTGCTAACCCTTCACCTGCTCACAGATCCGAAACATTTTAGATACCAGTTGCAATCCATAAGACCCAGCCACTGTGGAGGAGGATCAGGATAGGAGGCTTTTAAACAAGATGAACATCTGTAAGTTTATGGGACATGATAAATGCACCCATGGGCAGGGAGGGAGCTGGCTTATGTCACTGCAAGCCCAGGCCTGGTCATCTCTGAATGGTGATCAGGATGGGTTCTTGAGGTCTGAAAGAAGTCACATGTTGCTCTCATCTTTGAAAGAGGCAATAAAGAGGATATGGGGAACACATCAATCAGCCTCACCTCAATCTGCAGCAGGCCAGAAGAACAAATCCTCCTGGAAACAGTTTTCACACATGTGAAGAACAAGAACATGATCAGCAGCAGTTTGTGCACGTTTCTGAAGGGGCAGCGATGCTTAATCCTCCTGACAGCCTTTTACAATTAGATGACATGCTTGATGGATGAGGGGAGAAGTGGATGTTTAATATGACTTTAGCAAAGCACTCAACATTTCCTGCATTAACATTCTCATACACAAACTGATAAATCACAGTGAGATGCACTGAAAAATGGTCCAACTGACAAGACTCAAGTGGTCCTTTTCAAATGAATTAAGTTTTGATATTTACGTTTTACTATTAATATATATAAGAATGCAAGCAAAGTCATCACAATCAAGGATTTTGGTCAAAATTTTAAGACCTGATGCAATCCAGCTCCAACTGGGATAAAGTGCCCAGTACAAGCAGCAGACATCTCAGAAGTCTGTCCCTATCAGCTAATCCAGAGATTTCAGTTACTGGCCTTCAAATGACAAGGAAATAGTTTCACTAAACAGTGAAACAATGGAATAGGAAAGGCTATCAAAGCTGATTAACTTAAGAGTACATAGAGTAAAAGAAACATGGGTCCTAATTCCGATTTCACATCACATCATATTCCTCCACTATCAAAAGAGAACATTAGCTGAGTAGGGAATCCACCCCAGACTTCCCAGGAACTTGCATGTGTTTAAGACAAATGATAACTTCTCCGAAACTTAAGTGTAAAGGAATCTCTAAGACATGATACTTAGACATATCTTGCATAAATGGTATCTTAATTATACTTTGTAAGAATCCCCTGGTCAAAAGCACACATGCTCTCAACACATTGCTGGAGCACCACCAGAAGAACATCCCACTCTTTGATTTTGCTGTACCATTACGTGTTGTAGAAGATAATCTTCAGCACTACCCAAATTCTTAGGCTGCATTAAAAGCTCTTCTCTACTGCTTCTGTACTGTTCTGCTGCAGTAAAATACCTCAGATAAATAGCAAAATTCCTTCCTCTCCTCTGCAAATGCCTTTCCTACTAGTTGATTTCAGAATGGCAGCAGAAATAGTATCTCTGAATTCAGAGAATGCCACCATAAAAAAAACCAACATACAAACAATGTAAGACTTAAGGGCAAGTGATAAGTCAGTGTCAGCACAAGCATGATGTAAACTTGTCCTGGTAAAACATCTCTCCATACAAGCTCCATGCTGATATCAGGAGTTTGAAGTATGTTAAGAAAAATTATGTGATTTGACAAAGCCAATGGTTTTCTATCACTTATCACTATTCCAATCACCAGCAACAGAAAGGAGTTAAACAACTCACAGTTGCACATCTCTTCTGCAAGCAAAACTCTGACTCTTTGGACTCCAGCTTGGCACTTTTATTACAACTCAAGGCTATTTATCTTGCAGTAGACCATCTTCAAAAGATTCCTCTTATGTCAACAATGAGAAACAAATGAGTTTTCAGAAAACAGGAACTGATTAGATGCAAACAATGATGAGAAAACATCTGGGAGGATATTATCCAAGGAGACTATACTTCAGCAATTCACATTCATTCACAGAATAAGGTTATTCATTTCCCAAACAACCAAAATTTGATTAGGACAACTTTGCCTTCGTTTGTACATGTATCCTTTCTTTCCTTAAAGAAATCTATAGGGTCTCTGTAAAGGACAGTAAATAGAGTTCTAGCAGGCACGGATATCTGTTAGAATTGCTTTTTGTTTCTCCAGTGGGGAATTTGAACAGCATGCTTGAGACAGTTCAAGATAGTCGTACCATCTCTGACATTTTAAACAGTGAAGACATTCCAGGCCCCATTAAATCACCAACTCTCCCCATCTAGCTCAGTGGCTGGAATACAAGAATGAGATGTTCTGTGTTCAAACTAGAAAGAATTCACAGCACAAGAAGTCAAGTAATCGATGCTAGAAGTGTAAGAATACAAGCAGACACTTGTGCTTTTTGACCCTTACAGCATCTCTGACCACAGATTGAATGACTGCATACCAGCAGATTTAACGTGCTGGTTTTAAACCTTTTAATGTGCCATTGCACTGAAACTTTCATCTTTAAGAATACTCAAATTCTCAACAAAAATTTCTGCTAGCCTAAGTAACATAATAACAATAGTATTCTTTTAGAGCATACGCATTTAATTCTGATTTCACTAGAATAGCTGTAGAGTTTTATGGGCTGGTAATTTCCTCACAATCTTATGGTTGTATTTTCTCCCTAGTAGTCAGAGCACTCAGCATATTTTCAGAAATGCAAGAGACAGAGAAGGAGAGAGAAGACGCACACACCTAGCCACTTACTGCAGCTCTGAGAAAGAAAAATATTTAGATGGAGGCTTTGATCTAAAGCCCCAACTGATGCAAGCAGAGGCAGAAACTTCGAAGTCAACACAACTAAGAACATATTTGGTTTATTCTTGCTACTTCTGCCTCACGTTTCTTTGGACTTATGACTGACAGAAACATGCTTAGAATAGAATACATAAAATCACTGCATATATCTCAGCTCAGTAAGTTAACATACAGTACTGACACTGTCCAGCATATAGTGAAAAAGAACAGCCTCCATCTTCCCCTACAGGACCACAGTTACACTCATTACAAACAGTACTGTGATTAAGGGGTCATTTAAACTTGAGATGAAATAGTCTTTCATTAATACAAAGACTGATGTCTTTTCACCTGAGCAACTTCCCAGAGCTATACCCAGACCTTTTAAATTTAGTACAGGCAAATTTATCTCTTAGCAGATCTAAGTAACATACCAAACATATGAGTCTGCCATTAATGTAGGTCAGCAAAACCCCAAAATAGACAGAGGTAGCCAGCTCACAGCTTAGATATTGTAAGCTATCCCTCTCCAATTTTGTGCTCTGTAAGAACTGTTAGAAGAATACACAAACAGTAACAGCCAGAATACAGAGAACATTCAGCTTCTCATATACCAGTGCTAAGTGTGTTTCTAAGCAAAGCCCATCACTTACACTATGCAGTAGATGCAAGCACTGACTTGGAACAACAGAAAAAAAGATGTGTTTTAACACCCCCATTATATAAATTTAACCCTGAAGATTTTGAGCATTCAGCAGAAACAAAACACCTGTTAGAACTCTCTTATCTCAGAAGCTTCCAGCACTACTGGGAATCTGTTACCTCAGCAATCAGTATTTTTCACCTTTGAAACACCTAGTTTTTGGCTCAAGCTTCTTTAGAAAGCATACAATTTATTTGTCAGCATCTCACCATTACAAATATTTCCATAAGGAAAACAGGTTTCAGTTACCACCTAAAGACCTCCACTAGATATAAGGTGACAACCAAGGAGAAATCCAGTCTTAAGTTCTTCCCATCCTCAAGCCTCGAGCTCAAGCTCCCTTATTAAAAAAAAAAAAAGGGGGGGGCAATTCAAGCCCTTGAAACCATTAAGGGCTAAGTTATAAATTCACAGTTGCCATATCTAAGATCATCTTTTCCATGAGCTGTTTGATGACATTCTTTAGGCAGGATGCGGACACTGACTGGATTGCTGGCCTTGGCTCTGTCCAACGCTTGTTTTAAGGGAGGGCAAAGGTCACTCAAAAAAGGCTTTCAGTGGAGTGGGCTGGAATTTAGCTGGAAGGAGAGAAGAAAAAGACTCAATCTGCTCATAGCTATTCCACAAATGCTGAGGTATATCAAACTCATTTGCAAAGCTTTAAGGATTAAAGTTCTTGCTGAAGTCCAGTAGTGGCACTTATAGTAAAATAGCTTTATCATTTCCACCACATCTCTCCATACTCTACTGTAAAGCCTCTCTTCTGTTCATCCACTGAGAAATTAACCTTACTTTCCTCTCCATATAAGTGCTGTATGATTTTCAGTGCATTCCCCAGAACAGGCTTTTCTCATGCACTCCAGACCTGCAAAATCAAGCTCATGCAGGAGAAGAATAAGAGATAAGTGGATGCTTTTCCTTAAGAAATTCAATTCCCTCCATGCCCTTTTTTCCCCCCCTTAAGAACAGAATTGCTAGAAATCTTACCACTACTGCTGAACTCTGACTTCTCAAGTCAGATGTACAGTAGTCATAAACACAGGATCAGAAAACTTTCAAACAAACATTAGGAATAGTTTCCTCTTTCTACTTCTGCTCTGTCCCACTGAGTTCAGGCAAACAACTCACAGCACTGATATTGCACAAGGGCTGGAATGCAATATCCTGTGGTTCAGCAGGTGGTAGGATGACTCTTCACAGGCTCATTACTGCCTACAATGCCCATAGCCTCTTCTGGGTATTTGGTCCCACTTGCCACTAAAGAGGAGAGAGATGCAAGCTCTGGTTATGACCCTCCAATTTTGATTAACAAAATTGTATGGCATACTATAAGGAAGTTACGGTGAATTCTTTTTTTTTGAAAAGTGATCAAACTTGCTACTTACTTAACTGGACGATACATGGTCAGTTCCTGTATTTACTATACAGCTGATAAAAAAACCACAGACTAACTGCTTGAGGGCTTACTAAGGGAATTTACAATCACTGCTCATCCCAAATTTTAACACTGCTGGTGTCTACAGATTTAGGAGTAAGACTTGCATTAGCTTCTGTTCACACAGCATACAAGAAGAAGAGTTTTGTTTTCTTTACAGCCAAGGGCAGCTTGGTGCTAAATCAGCACAATACTTCTTAACAAAACGCCATGAAGTTATGCCTGAAATATGTCTGGCTTTCTATTTCACACATATTTTGGTGCTATAGAAATACCAAAAGCAAAAACAATGCACTATGGCACTACAATTTTCTTCCTGAAAAATAAAGAAAAACATTTTAAGTTCTCCAGTTCACAAACTTCAAGATTGGTCCTATCCTCTTGCTGGCATGTAATAGAACCATTACCAAATCTAAGAGGGGAAGGAAATTAACATAATTAGTAATAATTAAATATTACAATACTCTTAGTGACTTGAAGCCTGCAGCTTGTTTTTTAATCAGCTTCCTGAGTGCAGGTGTCACAACAGTGCAGTGAGATAACAGAATCACTTAGACTAGAGAGGAGCATCACCGCTTAAACATCTTCCTTACAAGGCCAACAAATACAGACTGATCAAATACTCTACAACTAAGCCTTCATGAAACACCAGTATTCTTACACACAGCCAAGTATTTGACTGTTTTCTTAAAAGAGAAAAAAAAAAGACAACTCACAGAAAGAAGTAGCGAAGTGTCACCCACTAAATCTCTCCTTCAAATTACTAAAAGCAGGAGGATCTCATTAGTTCTGGCTTAAAAATTACTTCTGAATTCACCACTGAGTACAAATCCTCATAGTTTAAAGATGGAGCATTAATTTGTTGCTGTGAGAGTGATCAAATATTTTTAAAAGTACTTCAGATAGATGTGTTTAGATTTACTTTAAGGCAATAATCAACTATAACCCTTGCCTTTACATGCAACAGTGTATGCATCTCACAGGAAAGCCGCAGCTTTTAGCACCTAACCCATCAGAAATCCCCACTGCAGGAGCTTCCACAGAAAACTGTGACAGAACAGGCAGGACTGGGAACATGTAGAAAACACTTCTCTCTCTCTTCCCTGTACTGAGCTATTAGAGATCCAATGACTTACCCTTTGTTCCAGATGAGAAAAAAAAAACTAAGGGCCTGGCACCTGGTGGCCATTAGGAAACTGCAGTTATTTGGGTTACTAGACACTGTCCTGGTCATATTTCAACACAAACAATTAGATTTGACCTTAAAATTACCTGCTGTTTCAAGGAAAGTCAAGTGTCATTCTGCCCATCCAAAGATACTGTGCAACATTTGATGGCATGTTGCAAAACAGAAAAGTAACACTGCAGAGATCTGGCATGCTGCACTCCACAGAAAATGACACTTGCTCCATCTATTACCTGAAATTGCTAGATAAGGTCTCGCTACCTGAAAAACTATACAGAACCCTCACTCCATAGTGATGGTATGTGAAGAAGCTGCATATCCCAAAACAGAACCCACAGAAATAATTTACTTGGATGAAATCCTTAGGAAAAAAAAGAGAACAGCAGTACCATGTTACAATCATGCTCCCTTTTCTGTGGATCTTTCACATACTGCCCATCCACACATCAGCTCACAGGAGTGCTTGTGATAGCATCTTTGTGTCAGAAGTATGCCAGTCAGTCACCTGGCTTATCCTTAATGTTGTTTTTTCTTTTTTTTTTGGCCACAGAAGGGCTCTGGTTGGTAACAGTCATTCTCAGAGTCACGCACCAGTTACATGAATAAGTTATCACAAAACTATATTGGATAAATATTCTCTCCTCCAACCTTCTTCCAGACATTCAAGGACTTCATCTGAGACTTTGAATAATTAATCTGGATAGGATGTCAAACTTACACCAAGAACTATTTCAAACTGCTCTTACTGCCATTTGAGATTTCCAATAAGTCAGAACTAAGGAATTGCTGTATATAAACTTACACCCACACACATTTTTACTTCCATCAAGTATAATAGCTTTGGATAATCTTGATCTTCCTCAAGTGTTATGACGACCCTAATTAGTTTCTCTATTTGTTGGAGACACGTGTATTGTCCCCAGAGCGTACACTGAGACATATTTTCTGGCTTGAGCAGGTTTCCTGTATTTTTTCTGGCTGCACACAGGAACATTTCTCCTGAAGATATGAAATAATTTCATGTTTTCCGGAAGACTTGTACTTCTACTGCTGCAAGGAAGAGGAGAGAATGATCCCTCTGGATAACCGATCATTGACTCAAAAGATTTATGATCTGAGCTGTCAGACCAACAATCTGCTTAACAATAAAATGCTGTTGCAGAAAGGTTCCTTATTTATGGTCTCTATTTACACCCAGCCACACAAAGCCCAGCTGCACTCTGAGCTCACAGGACCTTCTGCTGCTTCGGCGTAAGACTGAGGAGAAAGAACAATTTGTGAAGTGACAGATGTTCTCAGGACTTTCCTCAGCACCTTCACACCGCAGCATGGGATTGTGAATTAAAATCATGCCTGAACCTTCACATCTACACTCAGGCAAAACGTTTAGCTCAGGCATCATCTGAGTTTTAGAGGCAGGAGATCAGATTGAGTATCCACAAAAGCAATGTGTGTGTAGCGCCTTGGACAGCAGCAGGGAGATTCTGCAAAGTTTCGTATGCATCTGCAAGACTGCAGATCTTCTGGAGTATTTCAATTCTGCCTTTACAATGGAGTCGTATCTGGTGACTGAAGTTCACAGGTCCCAGCATTGCAAGAGCAGTAATAAAAATGAGAAAAATTAACAACTTCCCATGGTGACATTTCAGAACTTTTAAAAAAATGTGCATGGTCATATTTAAACCTCACAAGTTCTTTACACAGTTGACAAAAAATCGTTATCTGAGGAGTAACTTTAAGATGCAAAATCTCAAAACTACATGCTTGAGATTCCTGATAAATGTTACATTTCCTTCTTTTAACCACAAGAAAGTCACAGCTATCTACACTCCCACATCAATCACACAGGTTAGGATGGATACAAGACCTAGAGCTGCAGTGGGAGAAATATACCCAGAGCTGAGTTCAACCTATGAACTGATCCAAACATCAACTTCCTAGAATCCCTCCTGGAGGCAAATAACTTCAAACCGTAGAACAGGGGTGGTACATTGCACATCCTGACACCCCACAGATTTCTGTGGTACAGAATACAGGAATCAGGGCAAAAGGTTATTTTCCAGCAAAGTTTGTAAATTAAATTCCATAGAAAACCAAACAAAAGGCTACACAAGTACTCAGTTACAAGCAGCAAATTCAAAAGTATTTCATTCCTGATTTTCCAAAGTTGCTCTAACATTGGCAGCTTACACAGGATGGATGTGTAGCAAACAAGGCTAAGTTAACCAATATAAAATTTCAGTCAAACATACTGACCCAAGAAGGATCTAAAAAAATTTTTTGTCCAAATGAGTTTAGGGTTTAAGACCTTTGCTAACAGTACAGAAAGCATCACTGAGAGCACTAATGCATTGTAGTTGATTACTTCACGTGTACAGGCTGGCAAAGAGGCACAATGGGCAAATAAAGGGTGGACAAGGAAGTTATCTTAAGGTATAAGTGGTCTAACTTATTTCAATTTAGATCAAATACAGAAACATTCCTTGCCTCATTCTGAGGAAAGCACCTTGCATTTGCTATGGTGGAGTTGCAGACATTCACACCAAACCACAACAAGGAACATAACAGGGCTGCTGAGGAGCTGCCAATAAAGTTACCCTCTGTCATACAAATGCTCCCATCCATGGTGCATGGACAGTCTCCTGGCTGGTAACAGCAACACTGAACAGGATTTCAGGCACCTCCTCTGTAGGCTTCCCTGCTGGGCTTCCTCACTCCATTTTAACAGCTTTTCTCCTCCCACAAACACCAGTGCATCCAAAGACACTTAAAAACACTTAAAAAGAACATAATCAATCAATGTCTCTTTAAAAGCTGAACTTTGTTCTCAACACTTAACCACGTCCATTGTGCATCAAATATGATATAACACAGAAGACTCTGTGGGCCAGAGAAATGATTTTTCTGCTCTTCTGTCCAGCCTGCCAGAGGTCCTAACTTCAACAGCATCAGTGCCAACTGCTTCACACAAAGAGCCAAGAAGTCCCGGGGCTGACAGATCTGAAATAATGCAGTCACAGGGAAACAGTCTCCCAACCTCCCAGTGCTGCTGAAGGCAAACATCCAGATGTTGCCTAACAGTCCCCTAAAAGTCAAGCACCTGACTTTAACGTATGAAAGAAAAACTGATGCTTTTCAGATGGCTTTGTTTCCCTCATTTTTTATCTAATATGTTGGAACAAAAGGTGAGATTTTAAGTCAGAATGGTTGTTCTCATTCTACCATGATTCCTAGACAAGCTCAAGCAGCGAGCCCAAGATAACCTCCTGGGATTCTAAGCCAAGAGCAAGGCCTGCACCTTGGCCATGGCAACCCCCACAATCATGACAACCTGGGGGATATAAGGATAGAGCACAGCCTGATGAAACGGGCTTGGAGATACTGGATATAAGCCAACAGTGTGCCCTTGCAGCCCAGAAAGATAACCACATCCTGGGCTGCCTCAGAAGTGTGGCCAGAAGGACAAGGAAGATGATTCTCTGTGCTGTGAGACCTCACCTGGAGTGAAGCATCCACATGTGGAGTCCTCCAGCGCAGGAGAGACACAGACCTGTTGGAATGTGTCCAGAAGAGGGCCACAAAAGTGATCTGAGGAATGAAACACCTCCCTGCAAGGACAGGCTGAGAGCTGGGCTGTGCAGCGTGGAGAAGGGAAGGCTGTGAAGACCTGAGAGTGGCCCGACAGTAACTAAAGGGGACTATAAGAAAGAAGGGGACAGACTCTTTAGCAGGGTGTGTTATGATAGGACAAGAGGAACCTGTTTCAAACAAAAAGAGGAGAGATTTAGATTGGGATGTAAGGAAGTTTATGGTAAGGGTAGAACAGGCTGCCAAGAAACATAGATGCCCTGGAGACACTCAAGGTCAGGCTGGACCAGGCTTTGAGCACCCTGATCAAGCAGTACACGTCCCTGGTTACTGCAAGGGGGTTTGATCAGATGACCTTTGATCATCCTTTGCAACTCAACCATTTTTAATGATCTTCCAGAGGTTGGATCATATTTTCTAAGAATCTACAATAAAAAAACAAAAATAAAAGCAGCAAATTCTGGGGGATTTTCAGACAACAGCATGATTTATGTTTTTTTAACCCTTCAGAAAACAACCCATGTATGTGCTATTGTTAAAAGCACAGCACCCTAAGGCTAGCACAAGTAAGACTCATGGAATCCTTAGGGCTATTGAATCTAATTCTCTTGTAAACCTTTAAAAACCTGCCATCATTTGTCCTTTGATAATATAAAATGTTATTATTCATATTATACTATTAGAACAATAATACTAGCTTTCTTCTGTTGCTTTACACTGACGCCATGTTTAATATAATACAGAATTTTATGCAATCCTTTTTTTTTTATCATCACTATTGACCTCAGTGGAATATACATATAGGGATGTACAACATTTAGATGAAAGTTCTATGAGGTAAAACTGAAATGCAATGTTGCATTTGGATCAATTTTTCTAAAATATATGTTTGGTATGAAATCTCATGATTCTCCATTCATAAATATTAGGAGAGTTGGTCAGTTGTTCACGAAAATAAAGCAAACAAAATACTTGTGTCATCTTTAGAAACCAAAACAAATGTACAAAAAATATAAATACATAGCCCACCCCACTAAGTTTCTTCCAATGTTACCAACAGCTACTTTTCTTGAAGCAAACCTGCCCCCTTCAATCAGTTCTCTTTTCTACTATGACCTGAAGGAATGGTTAAATATTTTCCCATTCTCTACCCTCTTTCAGCATGAGACATGGACATACAGAACACCAGGAACACGCACAATCACTTTATACATACAACACAATACGGAACAAGAAAGTTCTATGAAATCATTCACAAAGCCACACTGAAAAATATAATCCAATCCCAGAGCTACTACCCACAAAGTGCTGCCTGCCATGCTCACAACATTGCTGGCAGAGTCAGTACTCTGCTATCATGTCCTTATACCATCACACAGCAACCAGCAGCTTTGGGCTTACCAAGAACAGGGACTGCAGCAGATATAAACAGAGCATTATAGTAAATTTCACAGCTCTGCCAAATATTTGAATGTATTGTAGCAGGCACAATTCTTGCTATAAGAACAAGAGCACAGACTACACCACAAGTTAAGTGCTTGTTGCTGTGGTAGTGTTGTGGTTTTTTTTGTCTCTACCCTTCTTATATCTGCATCCAACTTTTAAGAATCTTATAATACCTCTTTCACTACCCACCTATAACAGGGGAAAGAAAAAAAGAAGCCATTTCCATTATCTGAAAACTCACAACATTCTTTATAAAGATTAACAGCACTGTCACCCTTTCATTACAAAAATGCACAGCAGAACAGAGATGTAAGTGCTGCTGGGCTGCAGAAGGGCCCCTGCAAACAAGCATGTTGTGGAGCTAGCCTGTACCTGTGTCTCACTGCACATTCCTCCCTCAAAGGAATTCAGAGCTGAAAGCCAGTACCCCTCTGCCCTCCTGTGTGTGAGCTCACAGCACCGGAATGAGGAGGAGGAAAATAGCTTTCCCACTGGAATTTCTTTAATGGGAATTACTAGTGCTCATCTCAGTGCTGGAATGATTTGGTCCAGTTATTCTGAAGCACAGAGAACACATCTGTAACTATCTCAGCAAGATTAATTCCTGGTAAATTCAGTGATAACACAAACAAGATCAGTAGGCTGACAGTCTTCTGTCATAAAACAGTCATTCCAGATCTGGACAGTAGCATACTGAAAATTAAAATAAATCACTTACCTTTCCCTTTGTTTCACAGCTACAAAATAACAAACAGGGTAAAAATAATCTGGGGAGTTATAGCCAATAACAGAATATTGCTGTTAAGAACAACTTAGCATGAAAATTATTTAATTTTATTACTGAATTTTATTTTCCTTTTTAAAATATAATTTCCTGAAATTTGTTCAGCACTTACTGCTTTCAGCACAAATTTATGTTTGAGGATAAAAACACACATCATTCACAAATCACATCACCTCTTTGTGCATTGTTAGCATAGTATTCATTTACTCCTATCCAGAATACCTGGCAAACAATGCAGCTT